>NC_053389.1:215208287-215523037 GCF_905171765.1 Bufo bufo
TGATATACCTGCTTACACAAAATTCTGATTAAGGAATTTGACATACCTGCTTCCACAAAATACTGATTGGGGGTGAGATATACCTGCTTCCACAAAATACTGAATAAGGGGTTTGATATACCTGCTTCCACCAAATATTGATTCAGGGGTTCTATATACCTGCATCCATAAAATACTGATTGAGGGGTGCGATATACCTGCTTATACAAAATACTGATTAAAGAATTTGACATACCTGCTTCCACAAAATACTGATTGAGGGGTGGGATATACCTGCTTTCACCAAATATTGATTAAGTAGTTCTATATACCTGCTTCCGCAAAATACTGATTGAGGGGTGCGATATACCTGCTTCCACCAAATATTGATTCAGGAGTTCTATATACATGTTTCCACAAAATACTGATTGAGGGGTGCAATATACCGGCTTCCACAAAATATTGATTAGGGGTTTGATATACCTGGATCCACAAAATACAGATTGAGTGGTGCGATTCACCTTCTTCCACAAAATATTGATTAAGGGGTTCTATATATCTGCTTCCATAAAATACTTATTGAGGGGTGTGATATACCTGCTTCCACAAAATTCTGAATAAGGAATTTGACATACCTGCTTCCACAAAATACTGATTGGGGGTGAGATATACCTGCTTACACATATACTGAATAAGGGGTTTGATATACCTGCTTCCACCAAATATTGATTGAGGCCTACGATATACCTGCTTACACAGAATATTGATTAAGGGGTTTGATATGCCTGCTTCTACAAAATACAGATTGAGGGTTGCGATGTACCTGCTTCCACCAAAGATTAAGGGGTTCTATATGGTCGCCTCAAGAAACACTAAGTTCTTATGATCGGTGAAGACAGTAATACGGTGTCTAGCCCCTTCTAAAAAATGCCTCCATTCCTCAAATGCCCATTTTATGGCCAGTAATTTGCGGTTTCCAATATCG
Organism: Bufo bufo; assembly: GCF_905171765.1. NCBI lineage: Eukaryota > Metazoa > Chordata > Amphibia > Anura > Bufonidae > Bufo > Bufo bufo. The sequence goes on from NC_053389.1 coordinate 215,209,252, forward strand.
TAATTTCTCTCCGAAGGAGAGAACTTACGACAGAAGAAGGCGCATGGCCTTAAATTAGTGAGGTTAGAAGACCCCTGAGAAAGTATGGCCCCCACACCATCCTCTGAGGCATCAACCTCCACCACAAAAGGTTCCTCAGTATCGGGCTGAACCAAGACTGGAGCCATCTGAAAACAATTTTTAAGGGTATCAAAGGCCCAACAGGCCTCCAATGACCAGTTAACCGGATCAGAACCTTTTATTATTAAGTCAGTAAGGGGCTTGGCAATAACAGAAAAATTCTTTATGAATTTACGGTAAAAATTGGCGAATCCTAAAAAGCGTTGGAGGGCCTCCAGAGACTCTGTGCTCTGTGGTCATCCAGGTATTGCTGCCACTAAGGAATTGCTGCTGAGGTCTTTCTGGTGGCTAACTTTGTCTAAGGATGTACGGTCTTATGTTTTGGCTTGCGATGTTTGTGCCAGGTCTAAGACCCCGAGAACACTTCCCGCTAGTGAACTACAACCACTACCCATTCCCTGCAAGCCATGGCCTCACATTTCCATGGATTTTATTTCTGATCTGCCCCCTTCTGAGGGGAAATCAGTGGTGTGGGTAGTGGTTGACCGTTTTAGCAAGATGGTGCACTTTGTTCCTTTAAATAAGCTCCCTGATGCGAAGACCTTAGCATCCTTGTTCATTGAACATGTGGTACGTCTGCATGGTGTCACTGAGAATATCGTCTCTGATAGAGGCGTTCAGTTTGTTTCTGGTTTCTGGAGGGCTTTTTGTCGAAGAATCAACATTTCTTCATCCTTTTCGTCTGATTTCCATCCACAGACCAATGGGCAGACGAAACGGTTAAATCAGGCAGTGGAGCTTTTTCAAAGGTGCTATGTATCACATAATCAACTCTTATGGGTGAGATACAGTCCTGATCAAAAGTTCAAGACCACTTGAAAAATGCCAAAAAATCATGTTTAGCATGGCTGGATCTTAACAAGGTTCCAAGTAGAGCTTCAAAATGCAACAAGAAGAAATGGGAGTGAGACAAAACATTTTTTGAGCGTTCAATTTAATGAAAACAACGAATAAAGTAAAACAGGCTGTTTTTCAGCTGATCAAAACTTTAGGACCACACCTCCAAAAAAAAACTAAACCCCTTCCCAAAACAGAAATCCAGCTTCCAAACATGAACTCAGTAATGAGTAGCTCCGCCGTTATTGTTTATCACTTCAAAAATGTGTTTCGGCATGCTTGATGCAAGCGTTTCCATGAGGTGAGTGGGAACATTTCTCCAAGTGGTGAAGACGGCCGCACGAAGGCCATCTACTGTCTGGAACTGTTGTACATTTTTGTAAACTTCCCTTGCCATCCATCCCCAAAGGTTCTCAATTGGATTTAGATCAGGGGAACACACAGGATGGGCCAAAAGAGTGATGTTATTCTCCTGGAAGAAGTCCCTTGTCCTGCGGGCATTGTGTACTGTAGCGTTGTCCTGTTGAAAAATCCAGTCGTTACCACACAGACGAGGGCCCTCAGTCATGAGGAATGCTCTCTGCAACATCTGGACATAGCCAGCGGCCATTGAACGCCCCTGCACTTCCTGAAGCTCAATTGTTCCACTGAAGGAAAAAGCACCCCAGACCATTATGGCGCCCCCTCCACTGTGGCGCGTAGAAAACATCTCAGGTGGGATCTGCTTGTCATGCCAGTAACGTTGGAAACCATCAGGACCATCAAGGTTAAATTTTTTCTCATCAGAGAATAAAACTTTCTTCCACCTTTTGAATGTCCCATGTTTGGTGCTCTCTTGCAAAGTCCAAACGAGCAGTTCTGTGGCGTTCAATGAGATGAGGTCTTTGAAGATGTTTTTTGTTTTTGAAGCCCTTCAGTCTCAGATGCCGTCTGATGGTTATGGGGCTGCATTCAGCACTTGTAAGGGCCTTAATTTGGGTCGAGGATCATGCAGTGTCTTGACGGACAGCCAATTGGATCCTCTGGCTCAGTGCTGATGAAATTTTTTGGGGTCTTCCACTTGACTTTTTTGTTCCATAACCCTCAGGATCATTTAAGAAATTCCATATGACTGTCTTACTGCGTCCCACCTCAGCAGCGATGGCGCGCTGTGAGAGACCCTGCTTATGCAGTTCAACAACCCGACCACGTTCAAAAAGGGAGAGTTTTTTTGCCTTTGCCATCACAACGTGTGACTACCTGAAAGAAAATGACAATGAATCCACATCTTTGCACAGATTTGGCCTTTTAAAGCCATGTGGTCCTAAAATGTTGATCAGCTGAAAAACAGCCTGTTTCAGTTTAATCATTATTTTCAATTAATTGAATGCTCAAAAAATGTTTTGTCTCGCTCTCATTTCTTCTTGTTGCATGTTGAAGCTCTACTTGTAACCTTGTTAAGATCCAACAATGTAAAATATGATTTTTTGACATTTTTCAAGTGGTCTTAAACTTTTGATCAGGACTGTACCTCCCGTTGGCAGAATTCGCTATTAACAATCGAGTTAATTCTTCCACGGGGGTGTCTCCTTTTTTTGTAACAGTGGTTTGCATCCTCACTTTTATTTTAGTCCCTCTGTATCCTCACTCAACCCGCAGGCAGATTCTTTTACCTCTAGACTGTGCACAGTCTGGGCACAGGTTCAAACGAACCTGGAAAAGGCCCGGAAACCCAGTGTAAACATGCCAATAACAGACGTTCCAAAAGGGTAAATTTTGTACTTGGCGATAAGGTGTGGTTGTCGACTAAGAATCTTGCTTTGAAACAGTGTTCTAGGAAATTCTCTCTGCGTTTCATTGGACCATACAATATTATTGAGGTTGTTAACCTAGTGTCCTTTAGACTTAAGCTACCCGACTCCTTTCGTATACATGATGTGTTTCATAAGTCGTTGCTTAAGAGATATGTGTCACCAGTGATTCTGGTTAAAAAACCTCCTCCACCTGTGGAGGTTGAAGGTCAGGAGGAATTCATCATCTCTAGAATTATTGATGTTAGAAAGGTTAGGAACTCCTTTTAATACCTGGTCCACTGGAAGGGCTATGGACCCGAGGAGAGGTCTTGGGTCCCAGCTACTGCAATAAAACGAAAAAATTCAGACCTTTCTAGGTGGCGCTGATGCAGAAGAAGGTTATTACTCCAATGTTACCAATACAAGGTAATCTTTTATTCAGAAAGGTCTACGTGTTTCAGGGGCAAAACATCCCCCTTCATCAGGACAATAAAATTATTACATTTAAACATGTAATAATTTTATTGTCCTGATGAAGGGGGATGTTTTGCCCCTGAACCGCGTAGACCTTTTTGAATAAAAGATTACCTTGTATTGGTAAAATTGGAGTAATGAGCTTCTTCTGCATCAGCGCCACCTAGAATGGTCTGAATTTTTCCGTTGTATTGCATATATACTATCACGATAACCGTTGTTACGGCAAGGGACACAGACCAGGGGCAGCAGATGCAGTCTTTCCTCCCGTGATGGATGGATGGGTAATTATCCAGCAAAACGATTTGGAGGTGTTGTGACCCATCACAACCCCATTTGGTAAGCATAATCAGTGTATTCTCTATAACCGAGTACTGTAAGGTTCTACACACGAGGCGCTGCCTCCTCTCTTCTTTTTTCTCCTTTTATGGGTCCCAGCTACTGAGATCCACACCCCGAGGCTCATCAAGAAGTTTCATGATGAGCATCCTGGGAAATTTGTACCCGAGGGCTTGGGTCCGGTGGCCCATCATAAAAGGGGGGTACTGTAACGGGGCGCCGAAGGCACACTCGGTCTCCCATCAGCTGCAGACCTGCTGCTTAGCTTCGGGAGCGAGGATCTGTGTTCGGCCTCGTTCCCAGGGCGGCTTTTGCTAGTGTGAGACAGTGACAGGTCTCACGCAGGTTAGAGGCAACGAAGGGGTGGATAGTTCGGTCCACACCCCTATTCCACCACAGGCGAAACCAGCTGGAAGTAATCAGGCTGGCACAAAGCACCTCCCAGGGTGTTAGCAAGGGGGGAGTGTGTTACCTGTGGACAGAGTGTCCACAGCCAGGAGGGCTGAGAGACCACGATTCCCCAAGAGACACTGGACTGGAGACAGTGGGCGTACTGTGCTCTGTACAGCCAGGAGGCTGTGGGACATTGGCTCAGAAAGCCGCATGTGTTCACAGAGTGTCAACAGGGACTTGGGTGAGTCAGGAATCTGTTTGTTTAGTTAGAGCCTAGCCGGGCGAGTGTTTATTATTTTGTATTATTGTTTATGTTTATGCGGATGTGCGCAATAAAGCACCGTGTTTGGATCCTAAACTTGGTGTCCTGAAGATATCTGTGAGAATGACCCCCAAATAAGAGGCGATCCCTTACAATTGGAGTCGGATGCGGGCAAGTTGTCCATGAGAGAAGGGCAACGGTCGGTTGCTAGGAGCAACGATGAGAAATGTAACATCCCACAGTATGTCACTAAACTCTTTCTCCCTGCTACAACATGTCAGGTGCATATGTATTGTCATCTTGTGTAGTCTAACATTGCATTTTACATTATATGTATTTTCTATGCCTGTTTCATATATTATGCTGTAATTTCCATGTACACCAGCAGGTGGCAGCAATGTGTTTAGTTCAGTTTAGTATACCTAGACTGGAATAGTACATTCCAGTCTAGTCCCCCCTCCTCTTTGAACAGAAGTGGGCTGCCCAACGCCCTGCAGCAAGGGAGAGAAGAAACCAGTTAGATCCAGTGTGTACCAGCCCCCCTCTTGGGGAAGACTGTGTTAGTAGGAGTTCCCAGAAATAGGGATCCCAAGACAGGATCAAGTCTCGGTTGAGGCCAAGATCACTCTTCCCAGCCTGAGCCATCAGCCTCAGCTGGTTGACAAGAAAAGAAGCCATCTCCAGCCTCCAGGAAGAAGCATTCCCTGTGAGCCAAGCTGTGAGTACAGATCCAGAGACCAGGAGAAGCCAAATTCCTCCTCAGCTAGTCAGGCCCATATCAAGCAGAAGACAGACAGAGCAGAAGATAGATACCTGCCAGATTCTCCAGGCATATAGTATAGGAGCAGAAGAGGCATTAACCCCTGCCATACATTGCCAATACCTGCTCGGACCTAAAGACTATTGCTGTACTCATATGGATTTATGCTGCACCCATTAAGTAAAGACAAGTTGGATCATATTACCTGTTTGGATCTCATTCATTCCTCAATTACTCCTACTGACCACACTCAATTTATTGCATGTGAGCCAGGATCCAGGAGTCCAGCCGTACCAAGGTAGGAGACACCGTTGACATTACACAGAGACATTATCCCCCTCTGGCATTCCTCACCTGGTACGTGAGTTATTACATCTTAAAGGGCCCTGAGACTATTACCTGCGCATATTTCAATTGGCGTCACAAACTAAAAACCATTAATATTGCGCCAGTGTGCATTGGTCACAATCCGGCTTACTGCAGAAAGAGCAGGTGCTGCTGAATCCTGCTGTGCTGGAGTTAAAGGGCTGGAAGCCTGTTTGTTCGGTGGAGCAGGTGCTGCTCATGCTTTTGTGGACTATTTTTCTGTAGTGCAAGTAAAACTGTAGTGAATTAAAGGGCCAGTAGCCCAGCAAAAGTGGACTTGTGGCTGAAAGCTTTTCCTGCTACCATGGGTCTCGGGGAAGAGTACTTCCGGCAGCGCTGGCGCATACAGCAGGCAGAAGAAATGGCCATAGCAATTGGCTACACTAAAAATGAATTGGCGAAATTTGATGCAGAGCGAGAGGCTTTGGAGGCGCAGTTGCAGCTGGCCTTGAGAAATGGGTTCTCAACACTGTATGGACCCTGTACAAAGTTCCAAGAGGTTGGTGGTGTGCCGGGACTTTCGGAGGAAGAGCAAAGATATGCCGTTGCCAAGGGCAACCGTCGGGAAGATAAAGAGGGGGAGAGCGGTTCGGCTCTCAGGAGGTCGAGTGTTTCCTACCAGTGGATACAGAGTCCTAGAAAGGATGTGCCGAGGATCTGCGAGGTGGTTGCTAAGGGCGATCAACCACAACAGCGTGCGGCTGTCCAGCAGTTATGGAGCAGAGCAAGTGGCTCATATTCTGCGGCTGGAGTATCCTTGGCTCCCAGGACTGCTAAACCCGTGACATCGCAGGAATCTGCAGGGGAGAATGTTCTTGTGTTACCCAAAATGCCCGGAATCAAGGCTAGACATGGGATGACAAGGATCCGGGATCCCATGCTAGCCCGGGTAAGAGGTAGCACAATATTGAAACCTGAGACTGGTAAAATAATAAAGGTGCTGGATAGTCGTGCTGATAAGGACTATCCGCTGATTTCCACTGAGCGTGAGACTGCAATGAGAACAGGGACTTATGAACTTGATGTTAAAGATATGCTCATGCTTGAGGGAGTATTGGGCCGTGATATCGGTTTGTTAATGTGGGGTAAGGTAGACCCTTCTGCAGATAGTGACAAAACTCCTGCAGAACCTGTACCTGTCCCTTTAAGTGAGGATCTAAGGGAGCTACACTTTGACCTGCATGGGGAAAGAATATTGACCATTGGAAACAATGGTGCTGGCCAAGTGCAAAGTGATGGTTACAAAAGGAAAATGTGATGTCATATGAAATATGTGGGGATAGTGATATATTTTTTCCGTTGCAGGTTGTGGTCAGGGGAGAAGCGCCCCCTGGTGGTAAAAATGTAAATGATGAGGAAACTTTATTTTCTGCATCTGCTATGTTTCATGAAGCGCTATATAACTTGATCAAAAGGTTTGAAGACATGCCTATAAATAGTGAGGAGCAAAGCCCAGCTTCATCTCAGTGTTTGAAGGTGCAGGAAAATAGGATAGGGTTAGAGGGTGTACCGCACGTACCAGAGGGGGAAATGCAGTCTCCACAATGTTGGTTGGTTACTAAGGAAGTGTCCCAGGTGGGAATTAGCTCATCGGTGCCCCTAGAGGTCAGAATTAATAATGACACGAGCGGTATAGGTGACTTATGTGCTGTGACCGATATCAACCCAGAGAGTGAAGCTACTGTGTCAAGGTCCTGCGAAACAAAGGTGGTTACTAGTAGCGACCAGGCAGTTATATCTGACGAGATGAGAATTAAGTCGGGTGACGTCAGCCTAGGGTCTGAAGCCCATATCCAGACAGTTGTAGGTGACCTGACACGACAGTACAGATGCAAACAGGAGGATGATCTCTCTCTCTCCTCACGCTCCCTAGAAACGTTAGAAACGGGACTAACTGTCTTCACAGAGCAACTGAAGAAGGTTTCAGAAAGGACAAAGAAGGAGAGCCAGAAAAAGAATGGTGATACTCCTACATCTGCTGCAGCAGAGCCGAGCAAGGAGCAGCTGGAACCGGAGGCCCAAAAGGGACCTTCCCACAAGCTTGTGCACAAAGCTGAAAAGAAACGGCTGAAAAACATGGAGTTGATGGTTCAGCGCCTGGAGAAACAGGGTGTGACATACAAAAAGGTGGAGAAAACCAAGAACAAACTTCAGCGAGAATTGGATGATCTGATAGTGGACCTGGACCATTAGAAGCAAATTATGTCTAATCTAGCGAAGAAACAGGAGAAGTTTGACTGGCTCCTAACTGAAGAGAAATGCATCTCGGCTCGATATGATGAAAAACTTGACCAAGCAGAGACTGTTGCTTGGGAAAAAGAGACCCAGGCCCTCTCCTTGGCTATAGCCCTTGAAGAAGCGCTTGAGGAGCGTGCTGAATTGAAGAGGCTGAACAAGCAACTCAGAACAGAGATGGAAAATCTCATGAGCTTAAAAGATGAGTTGGAGAAATCTAAGAGTGCTCTCGAGCAGCAGGTGGAAGGTAAAAAACCTGAAGAGGAGAGTTCTCTGGAAGATGTCAAGATGCCAGAGCCTGTTAAAAATGAGACTGGAGATGGTGGCACTGTGGTGCTGGCTGTGGCAGAGAAGATGGAAGATGCTTCTGCTGAACCAGTTAATGCGGCTGATGTGGATGCTGAAGACCACAGACCCGTGGTAGCATGTAGCCCAGGCCTGGAAGACGCCCCCTCTGCATACAAGGCCTTCCAATTACCCAGCAGCCTGCTGGGGAAGAAGTAAGAGGAGGTGAACGATCAGTTTTTTGGATCCGGGCTATTACGATGGGCTGTATCTCCTGACTCCTCCACAAAAGAAGAACAGTGTCCTGGGTGAGCCTCTGGAGAAAATGACAGAAGACGAGGAGTCTGCTGAAGACCCTGGTGCCTCCTGCCTCGATGAGAAAGAGGGGGAGGGGTTAACAGGGCAAGTGTATGGTGCCATGTCCGAGAAGGATGAGAAGGCGGTCAAAGAGACTGGAGACTTCGAGAAGACAAAGGCTGAAAAAGTTAAGGCCGATGTGTTGGTTGAAGTGAAGTCCCCAGGTGCTACAGAGACCAAAGTTAAGCCAAAGGGAGCTGCGGCTGAAGTGGAAAAAGCCACTAAAGCAGAGGTCTCTGAAACTGCCATAGTAGCTGTCGTAACTACTGCTGGAAAGAAGGAAGAAGTGACCCAGATGCACGTAAAAGAAGCGAGCTGGGGCAAGCATGCTCTGCTGAAGGAGCCCTTCAAAGCAAAGGAGAAAGTGTCGGGTCATGACCATGACTGGGAACCAGGGCCGGTACAAGGCAGGGGCCGAAGGAGCGGGTGCCCTGGGCGCTACCATTTGCGGACATGAGGGGGGCGCAGGTGAAGTGCCAGCAGCAGTGGCGTCGCCAGGGGGGGGCCAGAGGGGGCCACGGCCCCCCCTACATCATGCTGTGCCCCCCCATGTGCCCCCCCAACTAAAATGACCCCCCCCCCAAGTGAGCAGCCGCCGCCAGGCACAGGGAGATGAGCGCTTCCATTGCGCTCATCTCCATTGTAAACTGTCTGTGCCAGCGGAGGTGCAGGGGAGGGAGAGGCGTGTCCCTTCCCTTTCCTCTGATAGGCTGCAGGCAGGCACCGAAGTGGAGGAGAGGCCCCGCCCCCTAATTACTCCTGTTTACCTTTCTAAAGCTAAAGGACCTTTGATGATGTCATCACAGGTCCTGTAAGGGAACTGCACAGTGTAAAGTGTAGTTCCCAGGTTAGAACAGTGCATCTGCCAGGACCTGTGATGACATCATCTTCAACATCACAGGTCCTGCAGAATCTAGCAAAGGAACTGCACCAAAAATGGTGTAGTTCCTAGGTTTCAAAGGTACATCTGCCAGGACCTGTGATGACATCATCACAGGTCCTTCAACCCCTAACAGCAAGTATTAAAAGTTCACAAGCAGCTCTGTATTGATCCATACAGACTGGAATGGAGAGGTAAGAGGAGGTCCTCCACTTTTCATCCTTTCCCCCCCCCCCCCCCTCCATGCCCTGTTTTTACTCATTGCTCACTCATGTATACTACTTCAGACAGTTACCACTACCTCATGTACCTCACAGTGACTATAATGCATAACTGACCACATATTTCTATAAACACTGCATCTACAGTATTATACCTTCTATGTGTCACATCAATACACTGCTCTGTATATATATATATATATATATATATATATATATACACACACACACATACATGCACACACACTGCATATATTACACAGTATTATACATGCAATATGTACAGATATATAGTATATACCGCAGTGCACTGATATGTGAGGTATGAGGTATAATAGATGCTGTGTGTACAGATATCAGTACACTTCTGTATATACTATATATGTGAGGTACGAGGTATAATAGATGCAGTGTGTACAGATATATAGTATATACAGCAGTGTACTGATATGTGAGGTACGAGGTGTCAATACACTGCTGTATTTACTATATACCTGTACACACTGCATCTATTATACCTCGTACCTCACATATTACACTACTGTATATACTGTATACACTGCATATATTATACCCCGTACCTCACATATCAGTACACTGCTGTATATACTATATACCTGTACACACTGCATCTATTATACCGCGTACCTCACATAACTGTACACTGCTGTATATAATATACATCTGCATCTATTATACCTCTTTTGTGTGCCAGGGCTGTTTTGTAATCCCATTCCGGCCCTGATGGCATAAATTATAAAACGCAGCAGCAAGAATAGTTCATGGAACAAAGGGAGGGGCTATAAAAGGGGAATGGGGGCCCAATTTAGATTCCTGCTATGGGGCCCAGTGATTTTTATGTACGCCCCTGGCTGCAGGCACTAGGCCGGCAGCCTATCAGAGGCCGGCGCAATGACGTCATCGTGCCGCCTGAGCCTTACATTACAGCGTGGGACACAGGAAGAGGCTGCATCGCATCGCTGACACTTAGGTAAGTATAAGTGTTTTTTTTTTGTTTTTTTTTACAATAGTGTTACTGGCACATTGGGGGGGCTTATTACAAAACTGGCACATGATGATGGGGGGGACTTTATACTGGCACATGATGATGGGGGGGAACTTTATAGTGTCTGTGACTTTCAAAGTCCCACAGTCCTTTGTTCTATTGCTTTAAGTATATTCTTGTTTTGAAACAACATTGATTCTTTCTTAAAAACGGGGGGGGGGGTTTCGCAGTTTGCCATCTTCGCCCTGAGCACCAAATGGCCTTATCCCAGCCCTGCTGGGAACAGTTCAGTCAAGAGTTTCAGCAGTCCAAGAAAGGACGTGAGGCGCATGTACAGGAGCCAGAGGATCTAAAAAGAGAGAGATCAAAATATACGACAGCGCATGATTATCACTCGGGAAAGCGTAGAAAAAGAGTATCTGGCCATGAGATGGGCACACTGCCGTTAGGCAGTTTCTGTTAGGCAAGATGTTGGTTTTGGTGGTAAACCAAGCTCTGCTGGCGTGGGTGTGGAAGAACAAGGGGAAGGTACGTGTCACCAAGGTTCCTGGCCTCGGTGAAATAAGAACCGGTAATTTTCTGTGTCAGCGGCAGCTAGTGCTCGCTGACACTGGGTTACTTAGTGTGGCTGTAAAGCCAATCTGGGCCGGTTCTTATTGGGAGCAGCCAAAGAGCAGGGTGGGTGGCTGTTCCCCACGTCCAGGCCAGGTGGATGCCCTCTCACCAGCCTCCCGTGGTTATGCAGGTGTTCACCCTCACAGACTTGAACAAAAGGGGGGGATATGTGAGACAGTGACAGGTCTCACGCAGGTTAGAGGCAAGGAAGGGGTGGATAGTTCGGTCCACACCCCTATTCCACACAGGCGAGACCAGCTGGGAAGTTAATCAGGCTGGCACAAAGCACCTCCCAGGGTGTCAGCAAGGGGGGAGTGTGTTACCTGTGGACAGAGGCCTGGAGGCTCTGTCAGTGTGGTCCAAGCCAGGAGGGCTGAGAGACCACGATTCCCCAAGAGACACTGGACTGGAGACAGTGGGCGTACTGTGCTCTGTACAGCCAGGAGGCTGTGGGACATTGGCTCAGAAAGCTGCATGTGTTCACAGGGTGTGAACAGGGACTTAGGTGAGTCAGGGATTTGTTTGTTTAGTTAGAGCCCAGCCGGGCAATTGTTGATTATTTTGTATTATTGTTTATGTTTATGCGGATGTGCCGCAATAAAGCATCGTGTTTGGCAGAGGCGGCTCTTCCATTAGGCCACTTAGGCCACCGCCTAAGGCCTCGCGCTGGTGGGGGCCTCGCTCTGGCTCCCACCCGACACTGCCACAAGTACTTGCGGCGGTGTCGGGTGGGAGCGTCCTTAGGTCAAAACATTCCAGGCCCCGAATGCTATTCCCCACCACCCTTGTACTTGTCTGTCCACTAATCTGCTAGGCTGCTGCGCGGTCATGAATCGAGATGAGCGAACTTCTGTTTTAAGTTCGGCGTCTAAAGTTTGGCTTCCGGTTAGCGGAGGATCCCGATATGGATTCCGAATTCCGTTGTGGTCCGTGGTAGCGGAATCAATAATGGTCATTATTGATTCCGCTACCACGGACCACAACGGAATTCGGAATCCATATCGGGATCCTCCGCTAACCGGAAGCCGAACTTTAGACGCCGAACTTAAAACAGAAGTTCGCTCATCTCTAGTCATGAATTCAGTCACTTGACAGCGCAACCCAGTCGTGCGGTGCGTAATCCCGCAAGACCGGCGGGAGGTCACGGGTCTCGCAGAATTACGCGCCACAGGATGGGGTTGCGCTGTCAAGTGACTGAAGTTGAACTCATGCCCGCGCAGCAGCCTAGCAGATCAGCGGACAAGTACAAGGTGGGGGGGAAATTTCATAATATGAAGCAGTGTGTGGGCAAACTTGTGAGGCAGTGTGGGGGGGGGGGACAAATTACTTAATGGGGGAAGTGTGGGGGGATAAATTACTTCATGGGGGCAGTGTGGGGGGGACAAATACTTAATGGGGGCAGTGTGGGGGGACAAATTACTTAAAGGGGGCAGTGTGGGGGGACAAATTACTAAATGGGGCACTGTGGGGGGGGACAAATTACTTAATGGGGGAAGTGTGGGGGGACAATTACTTAATGGGGGAAGTGGGGGGGACAAATTACTTAATGGGGCAGTGTGGGGGGACAAATTACTTAATGGGGGGCAGTGTGGGGGGACAAATTACTTAATGGGGGCAGTGTGGGGGGGACAAATTACTTAATGGGGGGCAGTGTGGGGGGACAAATTACTTAATGGGGGCAGGGGGGGGGGCAAAATAATTAATGGGGCAGTGTGGGGGACAAATTACTTAATGGGGGCAGTGTGGGGGGACAAATTACTTAATGGGGGCAGTGTGGGGGGACAAATAACTTAATGGGGGCAGTGAGGGGGCGAATTACTTAATGGGGGCAGTGTGTGGGGGACAAATTACTTAATGGGGGCAGTGTGGGGGGACAAATTACTTAATGTGGGCAGTGTGGGGGGACAAATTACTTAATGGGGCAGTGTGGGGGACAAATCACTTAATGTGGGCAGTGTGGGGGGACAAATTACTTAATGTGGGCAGTGTGGGGGGGGCAAATTACTTAATGGGGGCAGTGTGGGGGACAAATAACTTAATGTGGGCAGTGTGGGGGGCAATTTACTTAATGGGAGCACTGTAGGGGGCAGTATTACTAGTGAGAGCATTCTAGAAGGGAATTACTATTGGTGGGACTATGAGGAGTACTATTACTATGGGGGCACTAATATTTCTTCAGGATAGTATTGGGGGCACAGCGAGCAGCAGGATAACACTGTGGGGACTCCAGGTTGGGGGATGTTGATAGAAATGTGAGGACCCTAAGATGTCTGGGTGTCACACTCTGCAGACGAGACGCTGAAAGAAGTGTCCGGACTGAATGGAGAAGACGTAGACAGAGAAGATCTATATCCGAGGAGACGTCTCCTGGAGGCCCTGGATGTGAGAGGTACGTGCTGCTGTATAGCAAGTACAGCACATTGCGGTGTGTGGGGGGAGGGTCGAATTTAGAGAACTGGGCCAGGGTAATGCAAAGTGTTAATATGCACTGTGTATATAAGCCCAGTACTGTGTTGTCACTGTGCATATTAACCCTTTACTGTGATGTCACTGCATATTAAAGGGGGTACTCGGGGATAGGAAAAATAAATCCCCCTATCCAAAGGATAGGAGACAAGTGTCTGATCAGGGGGGTCTGGTCGTTGGGATCCCCCACGATCTCCTGTATGGTACTCCGGATCTCCTTGTGCCCAAAGCGGTGGTCAACACTCCCTCTCCATGTATCTATGGGAGAGCCACAGAAACAACACTTGTGTATCTCCGAGTCCTCCATAGAGATACATAGAGGGGGAGTGTTGACCACACCACCGCTCCGTGCGGTGGTTGACACAGCTTATTTCTTGAGGATTGAGGCGGGGCGCCGTACAGGAGATCACGAGCATCCCAACAAACTTTGTGGGGGCCTCATGTTCGAGTTTCGCCTAAGGCCTCACAAAGTCTAGAGCCGCCTCTGGTGTTTGGATCCTAAACTTGGTGTCCTGAAGATATCTGTGAGAATGACCCCCAAATAAGAGGCGATCCCTTACACTAGTTAGGAGACTCCCTGCTCCTAGGTCTGCCTTAAGCGCCAAGCTGATCACTCGGTGCTCAACTTGTCTGTCTGTCGGTCATGTGACGCTGGCCACGTCACATGACCCTCACTCCCCACTATAAATACAGGCAACCTGCTGGCTACAGGTTGCCTGTGATTTTGGTCCCTTAGGCTGTGTATTATTATTGTTATTTAGCTTACCTTTGGATTTGACCCTTGATCTGCTTCCTGACACCTCTTTTGCCTGCTCCCTGAACCTTGACGCTACCTCTCGGATTTTGACCTCGGCTTGCTTTTGAATTTTGTCTTTGCCTCTTCTCTTGTACTGATGTGACCTCCCGGATTTTGACCTCAGCCCGCTCTCGATCTGTCTCTGTCTCCTCCTCGTACTGACGTGACCTCCTGAACTGACCCCGGCTAGTTGACCAGCCTCGCCCTTCCGTTTTTGGTGGTACCTTGCTTGTTCCACCTCTCTGTCCGCTCGAGTGCTACCTCTCATTGGCTGTCCGCTTCCCTGCTGTCTCTATCTCTCTGTTTGCACTTACTCAGGTCAGAGACTGTCGCCCAGTTGTGCCCCATCACCTAGGGCGGGTGGTGCAAGTAGGCAGGGACAGGGAACCGGGTGGCAGCTCAGGGGGTGCACCTCCGCTCTATCTTTATACCCGTGACGCTACCCCGTGACAACCTGCTTCCACCAAATATTGATTGAGGCCTGCGATATACCTGCTTTCACTTATTACTGATTGAGGAGTGCGATATACCTGCTTCCACCAAATATGATTAAGGGGGTTCTATATACCTGGTTCCACAAATATTGATTCAGGGGTTCTATATACATGTTTCCACAAAATACTGATTGAGGGGTGCAATATACCGGCTTCCACAAAATATGATTAAGGGGGTTCTATATACCTGCCTCGACAAAATACTGAATAAGGGGTTTGATATACCTGCTTCCACAAAATACAGATTGAAGGTTGCGATATACCTGCTTCCACCAAATATTGATTAAGGGGAATGATAGGCCTGCTTCCACCAAATATTGATTGAGGCCTGCGATACCCCTGCTTCCAGAAAATACTGATTAAGGGGTTTCATATACCTGCTTCCACAAAATGTTGATTAAGGGGTTCTATATACCTGTTTCCATAAACTACTTAATGAGGGGTGTGATATACCTGCTTAAACAAAATACTGATTGGGGGTGAGATATACCTGCTTCCACAAAATACTGAATAAAGGGTTTGATATACCTGCTTCTACAAAATACAGATTGAGAGTTGCGATATACTTGCTTCCACCAAATATTGATTAGGGGGTTCTATATACCTGCTTCCACAAAATTCTGATTAAGGGGATTGCTATACCTGCTTCCACCGAATATTGATTGAGGCCTGCGATATACCTGCTTACACTAAATATTGATTAAGGGGTTTGATATGCCTGCTTCTACAAAATACAGATTGAAGGTTGCGATATACCTGCTTCCACCAAATATTGATTAAGGGGTAGAGTTAAGCGGACACCTGAATGTTCGGGTTCGGCGGGTTTGGCGGAACTTCAGAAAAAAGTTTGGGACCCGAACTTGACCCTTAACCCGAACCCCATTGAAGTCAATGGGGACCCGAACTTTTGAGCACTAAAATGGCTGTAAAAATGTAATGGAAAGGGCTAGAGGGCTGCAAATGTCATCAAAATGTGGTTAAGAGCATGGCAAGTGCTTTGCAAACAAATGTGGATAGGGAAATGACTTTAAATAACATAAAATACGAAAAAAATAATAATAATAATCTTGATCTAGGAGGACGAGGTCCATATGGAGTAGGAGGTTGAGGAGGCGGTGGATGTGGCGGTGTAGGTGGAAGTGGCGGAGGAGGAGGTAGCCTACACTGGTTTTTGGTTTAAAATTTATTTTTATATTTTTAAATTAGGGTACACCCCAAAACATTGGGAAATATAACCCTCCAGTCATGCTAAACACACGTTCAAACAATACACTGGCTGCAGGGCAGGCCAGCACCTCCAAGGGGTAAAGGGCAAGCTCAGGCCATGTGCCCGATTTTGAGACCCAGAAGTTGCAGGGGCTGACCCCTGTCAGTCAGTATGTGTAAGCGTGTGCATACTTAGTGCCCCACCATGTCCCCGTGATGTTCACGATACAATTTGATATCTGCTTTATCAACTTTCGATGTGCCTACCATGGTGATCACGGGTGGCGAGAAATCAGGGTTCCAGGGCGGAGAGGGAGCGTGAGAAAAAGAGACCAAATTTAAGGGAGATAAATTTATTTAAAAAATTTGGGATCGAGCAGAAATGTGGGAAAAGCTATTGAGGTGCAAATGTGGGACAAATTACAGAAGCCCAAATGTGGGCCAAAACAGTCAAGCGGAAATGGGGGAAAAGCTATTAAGGCACAAATGTTGTACAAATTACAGAAGCCCAAATGTGGGCCAAACGAGTCAAGCGGAAATGTGGGAAAAGCTATTGAGGCGAAAATGTTGTGTATAGCGGAAATGTGGGACAAATTATTGAAGTGCAAATGTGGTACAACTTGTTTAAATTTAAGCATTGAATCAAAGGAGGTGGCTCGCATCAATTTAAGAAGCATTTCAGAAATTTTATTCCCTGTCACCTATGCAGAGCAGGGGTTTATTCACGTCTAAAATTGTATAATGTCAACCCAAGAATGTAACAGAAAAATTACAGAAATGTATTAACCTGTCTACTTGGTAGAGCAGGGGTCTATGAGAGAAAAAAATTGTTAACTGTCACCCGAAAATGTAAAATAAAAATTATTGAAATTTATTAAGCTGTCAACTAGGTAGAGGAGGGGTATATTACACCCAAAAATTGGTGAATTTGACCCTAAAATGTAATTGACAAATGTTTTTTTTTTTTTACCGGTCTACTAGGTATAGCAGTGGTACTTCACACCCAGAAATTGTTGAATTTCACCAGAAAATGTAACTGACAATTATATATTTTTTTTACCTGTCTATTAGGTATAGCAGTGGTACATCACACCCAAATATTTGTGAATTTCACCCAAAATAACTGACAATAATTTTTTATTTTTTTTTACCGGTATATTAGGTATAGCAATGGTACTGTACACCCAAAAATTGGTGAAATACACCAGAAAATGTAACTGACAATTATTATTATTTTTTCTTCGGTCTACTAGGTATAGCAGTACTTCACACCCAAAAATTGTTAATTTCAGCTGAAAATGTAACTGTCAATTTATTTTTATTTTTTAACCGGCCTACTAAGTATAGCAGTGGTACATCACACCCAAAAATTGGTGAATTTCACCCGATAATGTAACAGACAAATTATTGAATTTTTTTACCGGTCTACTAGGTACAGGCAGTACTTCACACCCAAAAATGTGCGAATTTCAACTGAAAATGTAACTGACAATTTTTTTTATTTTTTTTTAATCGGCCTACTAGGTATAGCAGTGGTACATCACACCCAAAAATTGTGGAATTTCAACTGCAAATGTAACTGACAATTATAATTTTTTTTAAACGGCCTACTAGATATAGCAGTGGTACATCACACCAAAAAATTGGTGAATTTCACCCGAAAATATAACACGCAAATTATTGTGTTTTTTTTTTTACCTGTCTACTAGGTATAGCAATGGTACTATACACCTAAAAATTGGTGAATTTCACCAGAAAATGTAACTGACAAAGTAGTCAAATGATATAAAATAAAATACATACAAATAAAAAAAGATATTTGATTTATGAGGTGGAGTTCCATATAGAGTAGGAGTTTGAGGAGGTGGTGGACGTGGTGGTGTAGGTGGAAGCGGCGGTGGAGGAGGATGAGGTAGTCAACACAGGTTTTTGGTTTTAATTTAAAAAAATTAAATTAGGGTACACTCTAAAAGAGTGTGAAATATTCAAAATACAAGAATAAGCAATTGCGCTGCAGTATAACAATGGCTAGTTAGTGCCAGTAAGCATGTCTATTCTGCACAAGGTACAGACAAGTCCTGAGGGATCCATGCCTGGTTCATTTTAATGAACGTGAGCTTGTCCACATTGGCTGTGGACAGGCGGCTGCGCTTGTCTGTGATGACGCCCTCTGCCGTGCTAAACACACGTTCAGATAATACACTGGATGCAGGACAGGCCAGCACATCCAAGGGGTAAAGGGCAAGCTCAGTCCATGTGCCCAATTTGGAGACCCAGAAGTTGAAGGGGGCAGACCCATCATTCAGTACGTGTAGGCGTGTGCAAACATACTGCTCCACCATGTTGGTAAAATGCTGCCTCCTGCTAAGACATTCCATATCAGCTGGTGGTGCTGGTTGTTGTGGCGTGCTGACAAAGTTTTTCCACATTTCGGCCATGCTAACCCTGCCTTCTGAGGTGCTGGCGGTGCCCCAGCTGGGTTGGCGACCTCTTCCTCTGCCTTCGGCTTGTGCTTCTACTGTGCCCCCGCTGTCAGGTGGGAATGCCACCAGCAGCGCGTCTACCAGCGTGCGCTTGTACTCGCGCATCTTACTCATCACGCTCCAGTGAGGGAATTAAGGACGGTACTTTGTCCTTGTAACAGGGATCCAGCAGCGTGGCCACCCAGTAATCAGCACAAGTTAGAATGTGGGCAACTCGGCGGTCGTTGACACTGCAGCATGTAATCGCTCATGTGTGCCAGGCTGCCCAGGGGCAACGAAAAGCTGTCCTCTGTGGGAGGTGTATCGTCTGTGTCCTCTGTATCCCCCAGCAACGCACCAGTGATGGCCATGAGCTGGTCTGGGTGCCACCCTGCTGTAAACATGGTTCCTCCTCCTCCATCTCCTCCTCCTCATCCTCCACCTCGTCATCCTCCAGAACTGTGCCCTGGCTGGACAATTGTATAACTGGCGTTTGTGGGTGCAGAAACCTACCCTTGGAGCCACTTGTGAATGACTGTCCGGAAACCCTACAAAATGATCCCTCTTCCTCCTCCTCCTCCTCCTGTGCCACATCCTCTTCCATCATCACCAGGAGCGTTTTTTCAAGGAGGCATAGAAGTGGGATAGTAACGCTGAGAACGGCGTTATCGGCAATGGCCATGTTGGTGGAGTACTCGAAACAGCGCATCAAGGAACACAGGTCTCGCATGGAGGCCCAGTCATTGGTGGTGAAGTGGTGCTGTTCTGCCGAGCGACTCACCCGTGTGTGCTGCAGCTGAAACTCCACTATCGCCTGCTGCTGCTCGCACAAATCTGGCTAGCATGTGCAAGGTGGAGTTCCACCTTGTGGGCACATCGCATATGAGGCGGTGAGCGGGAAGGCCGAAGTTACGCTGCAGCGCTGACAGGCGAGCAGCAGCAGGGTGAGAACGCCGAAAGCACGCACAGACGGCCCGCACTTTATGCAGCAGCTCTGACATATCGGGGTAATTTGTAAGGAATCTCTGCACCACCAAATTAAGCACATGCGCCAGGCAAGGGATGTGCGTCAAACCGGCTAGTCCCAGAGCTGCTACGAGATTTCGCCCATTATTGCACACCACCAGGCCGAGCTTCAGGCTGACTGGCACAAACCACTCATCGGTCTGTTGTTCAAGGCCCGTCCACAGCTCCTGCGCGGTGTGGGGTTTGTCCCCCAAACAGATACGTTTTAAAACTGGCTGCTGTCTGTTAACCCTGGCTGTGCTGAAGTTGGTGGTGAAGGGATTACGCTGACCGGATGGGGAGCTGGTAGAGGATGAGGAATCAGAGTAGGAGGAGGAAGCAACAGGAGGCAAACTGAAGCGCCCTGCAATCCTCTGTGGTGGAAGGACATGCGCCAAACTGCTATCCGCCTCAGGCCCAGCCACCACTGCATTTACCCAGTGTGTTGTTATGGAGATATAACGTCCCTGACCGTGCTTACTGGTCCACGTATCCGTAATGAGGTGCACATTGCCACAGATGGCATTGCGCAGTGCACTCCTGATTTTGTCCCTACTTGGTTGTGCAGGAAAGGGATGGCTCTCCTGGAAAAGTAGTGGCGGCTGGGCACGATGTATTGTGGGAAAGCCACCGCCATAAGGCCTTTAAAACTATCCGTCTTCACCAGACGGAATGACAGCATTTCAAAGGCCAGTAATTTAGAAATGCTGGCATTCAGGGCTAGGGATCGCGGGTGGGTAGGGGGGTACTTCCTCTTTCTCTCCAGCGTTTGGGAGATGGAGAGCTGAACACTTTCGTGGGACATTGTGGAGATGCTTGGTGACCCAGGTGTTGGTGTTGCTGGCAGATCCTCTGTTTGCGGGGTGGCAGGTGGCACTGTTACTCTAGAGGTGGATGAAGAGGCCGAGACTGCAGCACAAGAGGAAGCAGGAGGAGCCAGAGACCTTTCTTGGTTTTTGAGGTGTCTACTTCACTGCAGCTCGTGCTTTGCACTTAAATGCCTGGTCATGCAGGTTGTGCTCAGGTTGAGAACGTTTATGCCTGGCTTCAGGCTCTGATTGCACAGCGTGCAAACCACTCGTGTATTGTCGTCAGCATATTGTGTGAAGAACTGCCACGCCAGGGAACTCCTTGGAGCTGGCTTTGGTGTGCTCATTCTCTTGCTGCAGTGGGCAGTTGCAGGCGTACTGTCTAGAGGACGGCCGCTCCGCTTTTTCACCCTGCTCCCTCTTCTGCTGTGTTGGTGGCTCTGTGCGACCACCGCCTCTTCCTCCGAACTACATAGGTCACTCGCATGACCTTGATTCCATGTGGGGTCTAGGACCTCATCGTTCTCCACATCATCTTCCACCCAGTCTTCACCCCTGCCTTCCATTTTCGAAAGCCCCAGCAGTTGGCACCTGTGTTTCATCATCATCCGAGACGTGCTGCGATGGTCCTCTCATGTACTCATCTTGAAACATAAGTGGTTGGGCATCGGTGCACTCAATCTCTTCCACTTCTGGGGCAGGGCTAGGTAGATGGCCCTGGGAAACCCTGCTAGCAGAGTCATCAAAAAGCAAAAGAGACTGCTGGATGACTTGGGGATCAGACTGCTTGGCTGATTTGCAAGGGAGTGAGGTGAAAGACTGATGGACATCGGGGCAGGTGCCAACTGTGGTCTTTCAGCAGGAGACTGGGTGGGAGACAATGAGAAGGAACTGGATCCACTGTCAGCAACCCAACCCTACCTGCTTCCACAAAATGCAGATTGAGGGTAGCAATATACCTGCTTCCACCAAATATTGATTAAGGGGTTCTATATACCTGCTTCCACAAAATACTGATTAAGGGGAATGATAGGCCTGCTTCCACCAAATATTGATTGAGGCCTGCGATTCCCCGGCTTCTCGAAAATACTGATTAAGTGGTTTTATATACCTGCTTCCACAAAATACAGATTAAGTGCTGCGATATACCTGCTTTCACCAAATATTGATTAAGGGGTTCTATATCCTTGCTTCCACAAAATACTGATTGAGGGGTGCGATATAACCTGCTTTCACCAAATATTGATTGAGGGGTGCGATATACCTGCTTCCACCAAATATTGATTGAAGCCTGCAATATACCTGCTTCCACAAAATACTGATTGAGGGGTGCGATATACCTGCTTCCACCAAATATTTATTAAGGGGTTCTATATACCTGCTTCCGCAAAATACAGATTGAGGGGTGCGATATACCTGCTTCCACCAAATATTGATTATGGGGTTCTATATACCTGTTTCCACAAAATACTGATTAAGGGGTGCAATATACCTGCTTCCACAAAATATTGATTAACCACCTCCGGACCGCCTAACGCAGATCGCGTTCGGAGGTGGCAGCGCTGCGCACAGTCACGCATATACGCGTCATCTCGCGAGACGCGAGATTTCCTGTGAACGCGCGCACACAGGCGCGCGCGCTCACAGGAACGGAAGGTAAGAGAGTTGATCTCCAGCCTGCCAGCGGCGATCGTTCGCTGGCAGGCTGGAGATGTGTTTTTTTAACCCCTAACAGGTATATTAGACGCTGTTTTGATAACAGCGTCTAATATACCTGCTACCTGGTCCTCTGGTGGTCCCCTTTGTTTGGATCGACCACCAGAGGACACAGGTAGCTCAGTAAAGTAGCACCAAGCACCACTACACTACACTACACCCCCCCCCCCGTCACTTATTAACCCCTTATTAGCCCCTGATCACCCCTAATCACCCCTGATCACCCCATATAGACTCCCTGATCACCCCCCTGTCATTGATTACCCCCCTGTCATTGATCAACCCCCTGTATAGCTCCATTCAGACGTCCGCATGATTTTTACGGATCCACTGATAGATGGATCGATCCGCAAAACGCATCCGGACGTCTGAATGAAGCCTTACAGGGGCGTGATCAATGACTGTGGTGATCACCCCATATAGACTCCCTGATCACCCCCCTGTCATTGATTACCCCCCTGTCATTGATTACCCCCCTGTAAAGCTCCATTCAGATGTCCGCATGATTTTTACGGATGCACTGATACATGGATCGGATCCGCAAAACGCATCCGGTCGTCTGAATGAAGCCTTACAGGGGCATGATCAATGACTGTGGTGATCACCCCCCTGTCATTGATTACCCCCCTGTAAAGCTCCATTCAGATGTCCGCATGATTTTTACGGATGCACTGATAGATGGATCGGATCCGCAAAACGCATCCGGACGTCTGAATGAAGCCTTACAGGGGCATGATCAATGACTGTGGTGATCACCCCATATAGACTCCCTGATCACCCCCCTGTCATTGATTACCCCCCTGTCATTGATTACCCCCCTGTAAAGCTCCATTCAGATGTCCGCATGATTTTTACGGATGCACTGATAGATGGATTGGATCCGCAAAACGCATCCGGACGTCTGAATGAAGCCTTACAGGGGCATGATCAATGACTGTGGTGATCACCCCATATAGACTCCCTGATCACCCCCCTGTAAAGCTCCATTCAGATGTCCGCATGATTTTTACGGATGCACTGATACATGGATCGGATCCGCAAAACGCATCCGGTCGTCTGAATGAAGCCTTACAGGGGCATGATCAATGACTGTGGTGATCACCCCCCTGTCATTGATTACCCCCCTGTAAAGCTCCATTCAGATGTCCGCATGATTTTTACGGATGCACTGATAGATGGATCCGATCCGCAAAACGCATCCGGACGTCTGAATGAAGCCTTACAGGGGCATGATCAATGACTGTGGTGATCACCCCATATAGACTCCCTGATCACCCCCCTGTCATTGATCACCCCCCTGTCATTGATTACCCCCCTGTAAAGCTCCATTCAGATGTCTGCATGATTTTTTACGGATGCACTGATAGATGGATCGGATCCGCAAAACGCATCCGGACGTCTGAATGAAGCCTTACAGGGGCATGATCAATGACTGTGGTGATCACCCCATATAGACTCCCTGATCACCCCCTGTCATTGATCACCCCCCTGTCATTGATCACCCCCCTGTAAAGCTCCATTCAGATGTCCGCATGATTTTTACGGATGCACTGATAGATGGATCGGATCCGCAAAACGCATCCGGACGTCTGAATGAAGCCTTACACGGGCGTGATCAATGACTGTGGTTATCACCCCATATAGACTCCCTGATCACCCCCCCTGTCATTGATCACCCCCCTGTCATTGATCACCCCCCTGGTCATTGATCACCCCCCTGTCATTGATCACCCCTCTGTAAGGCTCCATTCAGATATTTTTTTGGCCCAAGTTAGCGGAATTTTTATTTTTTTTTCTTACAAAGTCTCATATTCCACTAACTTGTGTCAAAAAATAAAATCTCACATGAACTCACCATACCCCTCACGGAATCCAAATGCGTAAATTTTTTAGACATTTATATTCCAGACTTCTTCTCACGCTTTAGGGCCCCTAGAATGCCAGGGCAGTATAAATACCCCACATGTGACCCCATTTCGGAAAGAAGACACCCCCAGGTATTCCGTGAGGGGCATATTGAGTCCATGAAAGATTGAAATTTTTGTCCCAAGTTAGCGGAACGGGAGACTTTGTGAGAAAAAAATTAAAAATATCAATTTCCGCTAACTTGTGCCAAAAAAAAAAAATTTCTATGAACTCGCCATGCCCCTCATTGAATACCTGGGGTGTCTTCTTTCCAAAATGGGGTCACATGTGGGGTATTTATACTGCCCTGGCATTCTAGGGGCCCCAAAGCGTCAGAAGAAGTCTGGTATCCAAATGTCTAAAAATGCCCTCCTAAAAGGAATTTGGGCACCTTTGCGCATCTAGGCTGCAAAAAAGTGTCACACATCTGGTATCGCCGTACTCAGGAGAAGTTGGGGAATGTGTTTTGGGGTGTCATTTTACATATACCCATGCTGGGTGAGAGAAATATCTTGGTCAAATGCCAACTTTGTATAAAAAAAATGGGAAAAGTTGTCTTTTGCCAAGATATTTCTCTCACCCAGCATGGGTATATGTAAAATGACACCCCAAAACACATTCCCCAACTTCTCCTGAATACGGCGATACCACATGTGTGACACTTTTTTGCAGCCTAGGTGGGCAAAGGGGCCCACATTCCAAAGAGCACCTTTAGGATTTCACAGGTCATTTACCTACTTACCACACATTAGGGCCTCTGGAAAATGCCAGAGCAGTATAACTACCCCACAAGTGACCCCATTTTGGAAAGAGACACCCCAAGGTATTCCGTGAGGGGCATGGCGAGTTCCTAGAATTTTTTATTTTTTGTCACAAGTTAGTGGAAAATGCTTTTTTTTTTTTTTTTTTTTTTTCATACAAAGTCTCATATTCCACTAACTTGTGACAAAAAATAAAAACTTCCATGAACTCACTTTGCCATCAGCGAATACCTTGGGGTCTCTTCTTTCCAAAATGGGGTCACTTGTGGGGTAGTTATACTGCCCTGCATTCTAGGGCCCAAATGTGTGGTAAGGAGTTTGAAATCAAATTCTGTAAAAAATGACCTGTGAAATCCGAAAGGTGCTCTTTTGAATATGGGCCCCTTTGCCCACCTCGGCTGCAAAAAAGTGTCACACATCTGGTATCTCCGTAATCGGGAGAAGTTGGGAATGTGTTTTGGGGTGTCATTTTACATATACCCATGCTGGGTGAGAGAAATATCTTGGCAAAAGACAACTTTTCCCATTTTTTTATACAAAGTTGGCATTTGACCAAGATATTTATCTCACCCAGCATGGGTATATGCAAAAAGACACCCCAAAACACATTCCTCAACTTCTCCTGAATACAGAGATACCAGATGTGTGACACTTTTTTGCAGCCTAGGTGGGCAAAGGGGCCCACATTCCAAAGAGCACCTTTCGGATTTCACAGGTCATTTACCTACTTACCACACATTTGGGCCCCTAGAATGCCAGGGCAGTATAACTACCCCACAAGTGACCCCATTTTGGAAAGAAGAGACCCCAAGGTATTCGCTGATGGGCATAGTGAGTTCATGGAAGTTTATTATTTTTTGTCACAAGTTTGTGGAATATGAGACTTTGTATGAAAAAAAAAAAAAAAAAAAAAAATCATCATTTTCCACTAACTTGTGACAAAAAATAAAAAATTCTAGGAACTCGCCATGCCCCTCACGGAATACCTTGGGGTGTCTTCTTTCCAAAATGGGGTCACTTGTGGGGTAGTTATACTGCCCTGGTATTCTAGGGCCCAAATGTGTGGTAAGGAGTTTGAAATCAAATTCAGGAAAAAATGAGGAGTGAAATCCGAAAGGTGCTCTTTGGAATATGGGCCCCTTTGCCCACCTAGGCTGCAAAAAAGTGTCACACATCTGGTATCCCCGTACTCAGAGAAGTTGAGGAATGTGGTTTTGGGGTGTCTTTTTACATATACCCATGCTGGGTGAGATAAATATCTTGGTCAAATGACAACTTTGTATAAAAAAATGGGAAAAGTTGTCTTTTGCCAAGATATTTCTCTCACCCAGCATGGGTATATATAAAATGACACCCCAAAACACATTCCCCACCTTCTCCTGAGTACGGAGATACCAGATGTGTGACACTTTTTTGCAGCCTAGGTGGGCAAAGGGGCCCATATTCCAAAGAGCACCTTTCGGATTTCACAGGTCATTTTTTACAGAATTTGATTTCAAACTCCTTACCACACATTTGGGCCCCTAGAATGCCAGGGCAGTATAACTACCCCACAAGTGACCCCATTTTGGAAAGAAGAGACCCCAAGGTATTCGCTGATGGGCATAGTGAGTTCATAGAACTTTTTATTTTTTGTCACAAGTTTAGCGGAAAATGAGACTTTGTAAGGAAAAAAAAAAAAAAAAAAAAAAATCATCATTTTCCGCTAACTTGTGACAAAAAATAAAAAGTTCTATGAACTCACTATGCCCATCAGCGAATACCTTAGGGTGTGTACTTTCAGAAATGGGGTCATTTGTGGGGTGTTTGTACTGTCTGGGCATTGTAGAACCTCAGGAAACATGACAGGTGCTCAGAAAGTCAGAGCTGCTTCAAAAAGCGGAAATTCACATTTTTGTACCATAGTTTGTAAACGCTATAACTTTTACCCAAACCATTTTTTTTTACCCAAACATTTTTTTTTTTATCAAAGACATGTAGAACTATAAATTTAGAGCAAAATTTCTATATGGATGTCGTTTTTTTTTTGCAAAATTTTACAACTGAAAGTGAAAAATGTCATTTTTTTTGCAAAAAAATCGTTAAATTTCGATTAATAACAAAAAAAGTAAAAATGTCAGCAGCAATGAAATACCACCAAATGAAAGCTCTATTAGTGAGAAGAAAAGGAGGTAAAATTCATTTGGGTGGTAAGTTGCATGACCGAGCAATAAACGGTGAAAGTAGGGTAGGTCAGAAGTGTAAAAAGTGGCCTGGTCTTTCAGGGTGTTTAAGCACTGGGGGCTGAGGTGGTTAAGGGGGTTCTATATACCCGGTTCTACAAAATATTGATTGAAGGGTGCGATATACCTGCTTACACAAAATACTGATTAAGGGGTTTAACATATCTGGTTCCACAAAATACTGATTAAGGGGTGTGATATACCTGCTTTCACAAAATACTGAATAAGGGGTTTGATATACCTGCTTCCACAAAATGCAGATTGAGGGTTGCGATATACCTGCTTCCACCAATTATTGATTAAGGGGTTCTATATCCCTGCTTCCACAAAATACTGATTGAGGGGTGCAATATACCTGCTTCCACCAAATATTGATTGAGGCCTGCGATATACCAGATTCCACAAAATACTGATTAATGGGTTTCATATACCTGCTCCCACAAAATACAGATTAAGGGGTGCGATATACCTGCTTCCACCAAATATTGATTAAGGGGTTCTGTATACCTGCTTCCAGAAAATACTAATTAAGGGGCTTCATATACCTGCTTCCACTAAATATTGATTGAGGCTTGCGATATACCTGCTTCCACAAAATACTGATTGAGGGGTGCGATATACCTGCTTCCACTAAATATTGATTAAGGGGTTCTTCATACCTGCTTCCGCAAAATACAGATTGAGGGGTGCGATATACCTGCTTCCACCAAATATTGATTCAGGGGTTCTATATACCTGGTTCCACAAAATACTGACTGAGGTGTGCGATATACCTGCTTACACAAAATACTGATTAAGGGGTTTAACATATCTGGTTCCACAAAATACTGATTAAGGGGTGTGATATACCTGCTTTCACAAAATACTGAATAAGGGGTTTGATATACCTGCTTCCACAAAATGCAGATTGAGGGTTGCGACATACCTGCTTCCACCAATTATTGATTAAGGAGTTCTATATACCTGCTTCCACAAAATACTGATTGAGGTGTGCGATATACCTGCTTCCACAAAATACTGAATAAGGGGTTTGATATACCTGCTGTCACGGCTGAGGATGGGGGAAACCCTCAGCCGTGCGATGACAGAAGATAATGGTCGCTGCTAGGCCAGGACAGGAATCAGGAAGCAGGTCACCTCCTATCACATCCCTAATTCTGACCCTGACTCCTAGCTGTAAGAGCCAACCCTGAAGGTAGGAGGGCTCATACTCTGGAACCTAGGGTCCCTACTAGCCCTCAGAGTAGCCCTGGACTAGGAGCAGGGTAAGACGACCTGTTCCTCCTAGATGCGGACGAACAGGAGTCTCACTGGCCAAGCTGCAAGGAAAGGGGAAACAAATACAGCATATGGATATGGCAGGTGAACTAAAGCAGTTCCAAACCTACCTCCACAGACACGCTGACTGGAACCCGTGCATGACTACTGATGTCCACACAACACTAAGGGACACAGCACACAACACATATCACACAGTTAACCAGGACATCCATAGCTGCAATAAACAGATAGACCATAAAGACATCTTCTAACATCAGACATATAGTTTATGACCACAAGGGTGGCCCTCACTGTCAGATGGTATAAGAGACCAGGAGGATGACTCCAGCTTACTACAAGGCTGGAGTACCCCTCAGCTTCAGGTCTCAGCAGAGGCTAAATAGCCCAAGTGGCCACACCCACACAAACACATATTGGAAAGGGAATTAACCCTTCCAAGTCCAGACAGGGTAGTGAAGCCACTTAAAGGGAAAAGCACAAACAAGCATTCCATTGCACCTGTTACCACCGGCAACGGCATGGGTGGCAACCATGTCCTGGGGAACAGCCAGCAGGCCGAGACACTGCCACCACATGCACACAACACCACACGTTGACGCGGACAACCGCAAGTGAAGGGAGGTGTCACAGTGCACACATACAAAAACCTTGTGCACCACAAACAGGGAAAGTGCACACATACAAAGATAGATTGTCAGGTGGAACCGCCTGCCCTTGACAGCAAGCTGCCTAGCAACAGCTCAGGCTGCTATACTGCCAATACTATTATGTTGCCAGCGGCAACCACACGTGAGGCAACATACTTCAGCCCTCACCTGTGATTGAGAAGGAAACCAGACCGCAGGCGACTGCACGCGGTGCCAGGAGTCACAACCATGACCATGGTCGTGACACCTGCTTTCACAAAATACAGATTGCGGGTTGCGATATTCCTGCTTCCACCAAATATTGATTATGGGGTTCTATATCCCTGCTTCCACAAAATACTGCTTGAGGGGTGCAATATACCTGCTTCCACAAAATATTGATTAAGGGGATTCTATATACCTGGTTCCACAAAATACTGACTGAGGTGTGCGATATACCTGCTTACACAAAGTACTGATTAAGGGGTTTAACATATCTGGTTCCACAAAAAACTGATTGAGGGGTGCGATATACCTGCTTCCACCAAATATTGATTAAGGGGTTCTGTATACCTGCTTCCAGAAAATACTAATTAAGGGGCTTCATATACCTGCTTCCACCAAATATTGATTGAGGCTTGCGATATACCTGCTTCCACAAAATACTGATTGAGGGGTGCGATATACCTGCTTCCACCAAATATTGATTCAGGGGTTCTATATACCTGGTTCCACAAAATACTGACTGAGGTGTGCGATATACCTGCTTACACAAAATACTGATTAAGGGGTTTAACATATCTGGTTCCACAAAATACTGATTGAGGTGTGCGATATACCTGCTTCCACAAAATACTGAATAAGGGGTTTGATATACCTGCTTTCACAAAATACAGATTGCGGGTTGCGATATTCCTGCTTCCACCAAATATTGATTAAGGGGTTCTAAATCCCTGCTTCCACAAAATACTGATTGAGGGGTGCGATATACCTGCTTCCACCAAATATATTGATTGAGGCCTGCGATATACCTGATTCCACAAAATACTGATTAATGGGTTTCATATACCTGCTTCCACAAAATACTGATTGAGGGGTGCGATATACCTGCTTCCAAAAAATACTGATTATGGGGTTCTATATACATGCTTCCGCAAAATACAGATTGAGAGGTGCGATATTCCTGCTTTCACCAAATATTCATTAAGGTGTTCTATATACCTGCTTCCACAAAATACTGATTGAGGGGTGCGAAATACCTGCTTCCACAAAATACTGATTAAGGGGATTGATATACTTGCTTCCACAAAATACTGATTGAGGGGTGCGATATACCTACTTCCACCAAATATTGATTAAGGGGTTCTATATACCTGCTTACACAAAATTCAGATTAACGGTTTTGATATACCTGCTTACACCAAATACTGTTTGAGGCCTGTGATACACCTGCTTTCACAAAATTCTAATTAAGGGGATTGATATACCTGCTTCCACAAAATACTTATTAAGGAGATTGATATACCTGTTTCCACAAAATATTGATTGAGGCCTGCGATAAACCTGCTTCCACAAAATTCTGATTAAGGGGTTTGATATACCTGCTTCCGCAAAATATTGATTGAGGCCTGCGATACACCTGCTTCCACAAAATTCTAATTAAGAGGTTTGATATACCTGCTTTCGCAAAATATTGATTGAGGCCTGCGATATACCAGCTTCCGCAAAATAACTGATTAAGGGGTTTGATATATTTGCTTCCAGAAAATACAGATTGAGGGGTGCGATATACCTGCTTCCACCAAATATTGATTACGGGGTTCTATATACCTATTTCCACAAAATGCTGATTGAGGGGTGCGATATATATGCTTCCACCAAATATTGTTTAAGGGTTTCTATATGTTTGCTTCTACAATATACTGATTAAGGGGTTTGATATACCTGCTTTCACAAAGTACTGATTAAGGAGACTTATATACCTGCTTCCACAAAATATTGATTAAGGCCTGCAATAAACCTCCTTCCACAAAATACTGATTAAGGCGTTTGATATACCTGCTTACACCAAATACAAATTTAGGCCTGCAATACAACTGCTTCCACAAAATACTGATTAAGGGGATTGATATACCTGCTTCCACAAAATACTGATTAAGGAGACTGATATACCTGCTTCCACAAACTATTGTTTGAGGCCTGCGATTAACCTCCTTCCACAAAATACTGATGTAGGGGTTTGATATACCTGCTTCCACCAAATATTAATTGAGGATTCCTAAACATCTGCTTCTACAAAATACTGATTTAGGGGTTTGATATACCTGCTTCCACAAATACCGCTCTTCTATAGGGACTTTGGCACAGGGTAATTTTGAAAATGACAGGCATAGGAATTGGCAGGCCGTTTGGCAGGGGTGGTAGGGGTCGGGCAGGTGCACCAGGCCGGAGCCTAAGTTGGAAGTTGGAGAATGTGCATGCGATTACGTCAAAGGACACACCAGAGTTGGTTGAGCCTTCCGCTTCTGCACCCTCCTCATCTTCTGTATCTGCACCCTCCTCACTCTCTGCTGTGTGCACCACCAAAGACACCACCACCACCATAGCCCATCCACTCGAGTCAGAGGAATTATTTTCCCATCCATTCCTAGACCTTACTGATGTGCAGCCATTCTTGGCATCGGATAAGGTAATGGAGGTAGCAATGGCCACAACCCAGCAGTCTGACGACAGTACCCAGTTCAGCCCAAGGAGTGTGGTCCTCGCTGTTGCTGCCTACTCTGAGATCTCTAATGTCAGTGGTGGTGAAGGTGACGATGATGACGTGTCGATGGACGTCATGTGGGTGCCCACAAGAGAGTAAGAGGAGTGGAGTTCAGAAGGAGAGATGGAGCAGCAGATAGGGAGGAGAAGGAGGAGAAGCAGGCAGAACTCGCAGTGCACAGGAGGCAAAAAGCAGACTGCAAATGTATCTGGAGCGAGCCATCCACCATGCACGGTCACATCTTGCGCTCCCAGAATGCCGGCACATGGCTCCGCAGTGTGGGCTTTTTTTAATGTGTCAGCTGCTGACAATAGTGTTGCCATCTGCAACCTTTGCTGTCAACGCGGTAAGCCCAACACTCACCTAGGTACGACCGCCTTAAGAAGGCACCTGGCCTCCCATCACCGAGCCCAGTGGGAGCAACGCCATCAGAACCCACACTCCCGGCGCTCTACGTCCTGCCTCTTCTCCTTCTCCTCTCTCCTCTCATTTGTCCTCCACTCCACCTTTCACTGTGCCGTCGTCGCGTTCATCTGGCAGAAGGCAGGCTTCCATGGCCTAAATGTTCGAGAGTAAAAAGTTGATAACGCCGGATAACCCTCTTGCCCAATGACTGACCACTGGCTTGTCAGAACTGCAAGCCCGCCAAATACTGCCTTATAAGCTGGTGGACTCAGAGGCCTTTCAAAAATGTGTGGCCATTGGCACATCACAATGGAAAGTTCCCGGAAGGAAATATTTCTCCCAGAAGGGCATCCCAGAGCTATATGGCCACGTTCAGCGGCAAGTGAATATATCTCTGTCACACAGTGTTGGTGCCAAGATGCATCTGACCACAGACACGTGGTCTAGCAAACACAGGCAGGGAAGGTACATAACTTTTACTGCCCACTGGGTGAACTTTCTGACGGCCGTGAAGCATGTAACTCGTGGCACCAGTGTGGATTTAGTGTTACCGCCATGGATTGCATGCATGCCTGCCTCTTCTTCTCCTCCTTCTACTCCATCCTCCGTCTCCTCCTCCTCAGCTGATTCCTCCTTTTCCACTGCTACTGCCTCTACCGCCGCACCCCCCAAGCTCCCCAGAACCTATTCGACATGCCAGGTGAGGCGTTGCCATGCTGTGCTGCTGCTGTTGTTCCTGGAAGCCAAGAGCTACACTGGTTCTGCACTGCTTCCAGCTCTGCAGTCACAGACTGATCAGTTGTTAAAGTGGTGTGGAATAACGGTGCCAATCTGCTGAGTGTGCTGAAACAGGGCAAAATTACACACATGCCGTGCATTGCACACGTCCTGAACTTAGTCGTGCAGCAATTCGTTGCCAAATACCCCGGGTCCAGGACGTCTTGCGGCAGGCCAGGAAAATCGCTGCCCATTTTAGATGATCTTACACGGCCATGGCTCGCCTTGCTAACGTTCAGCCACGACACCACCTGCCCGCCAGACGTCTAATTTGTGACAGCCCCACATGCTTTAACTCCACTTGTATATGCTTGATAGGCTGCTCCAGCAGCAATGTGCCGTTAACGACTACCTGTACGAACTCTGCAGTAGGATAGGTTATGGGAAGCTTGGTTTCTTTTCACCACGCCAGTGGCTGCTCATGCGCGACGCATGCAGACTTCTGCGGCCATTTGATGAGATCACCAAACTGGTCAGTCGCAGCCAGGGCACCATCAGTGACATTGTACCTTACACCTTCTTTCTGGAGCATGCATTGCCTCGTGTCATTGATCAAGCCGTCGAGGAGCAGGAGCTGAAAGATGAGGAAGTCGCAATGCTGAATGAATTCCCACGGGGGGCTACTCCATCTGAGACAAGCCAACGGGAGTCTGAAGAGGAGGAGGAGCCAGAAGAGCAGGCTTTGAGGGGACTTTAAAGTTTTCAGGGATCCCTGGTGTTGTCCGTGGGTGGGGGGAGGAGAACGAGGAGAACATTCTCCTGGGCGATGAGCAGGAGTAAGGGCGCTCCACCGCTTCCAATTTAGTGTAAATGGGGTCCTTCATGCTCCAGTGTTTGAAGAGGGACCCCCGTATAAAAAGCATAAAGGGCAAGGACAAATACTGGGTGACAATGTACTTAGACCCCAGGTGTACAAACACAAAATGGTGGACATGTTACCAGCATCACAGAGAGCTGTCAGAATGCACAATTTCCAGGCATCGCTGTTAGAGACGCTGCATTCTGCTGTTGCGGGCGCTGGCAGAGGAATTTCCACCCACAGCGAAAGAGGCGCGTGTACCAATCCTAGCGCGCCTGCAAGAAGAGGGCGGTTTGAAGATGTGTTGGTCACTTCGGATATGAAATCATTATTGCAGCGAACCCATCGACAGCCGTCCTCCGGATCCAGCCTCAGGGAACGCCTAGACCGACAGGTGTCTGACTACATCGGGTTAACGGCCGATGTGGACGCTCTGAGAAGCAAGGAACTCCTGGACTACTGGGTGTGCAGGCTTGACCTGTGGCCAGAGCTGGCACAATTTGCCATGGAACTCTTGGCTTGCCCCTCGTTGAGTGTCCTGTACGAAAGGACGTTCAGCGCAACAGGGGGAATCGTGACCGATAAGCACACTCACCTAGCTCACAACAGTGTGAACTACCTCAAATTTGTAAAAATTTTCTGAGGCATGGATCTCAGAGGAGTTCAACACCTGTGACGACCACGTGCAATTGAATTTCCTCATGCCAGCCCACACATACCATCAGCCACATAATCACTTGTTCTTTTCTGTCAGGTGAATGCCTAATTTTTGGGGCCTGTACTGGCCTACAGTAAAATAGTTATTAAGTGACCGCCTAATGTACCTCCAGCCACATAATTACTTGTTCTTTTCTGTCAGGTGAATGCCTAATTTTGGGGGCCTGTACTCCTGTGGCCTAAAATAAAAATTTTCTAGGCTTCAGCAGGGCACATTTTTGAGAGTTTCCCTTTAAGATGCATAAAAATGGCCCCTTATTAAAATTTATATTTTTTGTGGGAATTTTTGCAATTGATCACCTTTGGTATGTCACTGTCCATGTTGTGGGACTATTTTGCACTTCTAGTAAGTATTTGGTGACTGCAAATATGACCTGAAGGTCTTTCAGTTTCGCCTACCATTAAAGTGAATGGGGCCCGCCGCAAACGCGCGGTTTGCGAACATTTGATCGCGAACACGCGTTCGTGAAACGTCCCGGCCGATGTTCGTTCATCACTAATGGTGACTGCCTTCCCCGCTGTCTGTATAAGCAGTGCAGGTAAGGAAGCCCCGTTACCCCTGAAGATGCTGGTAAACCGGCAAAACATGCGGGGGAGCTAGATGCGTTTGTATATACTGTATATAGAGAGACTTTAGATTGTAGCCAAGCTGTTCAAAGCACATCATACAGGCTGCATAACCTCATATGCCCAGGCCTTTAAGACTGCGGATTATCCTTATCTGTCTCCTGAACATATCAGCCCAGGGCTGAGAGATTTCAACTTCCTTTTCAGTTCCCAGATTTAATTGTTTAAGTAAAAGCTAAGTTCTAAAGCAGTTTTCTTTGATTAAATAGCACAGTAGATTTGTTAGCAGTCCAGATTTCACCAGATTCAGTCAGTGTGGCGCTGTTAGATTTTCGCAGTAAACAGGATTGTAGCCAAGGCAGTCGGCGATTACATACAGGAGCGTCCCTCTTTCTTTCTCCAAGTCGCAGTTACACATCGCTGTGGCTGTTCCTTTGCTTTATGGAATCTATTTAATTCTGTAAGTAAAATTTCAAGCGTGTTAAATAAACTCGGATCCCACCCAGGGTGCGCTTGTTGGTTTTCCAATTCTGCAGTAAACTCCAGACAGGAACATCCACAGTTATGTGTAACTGCAGCGTTTGTGACTGAACCAGCTTGGAGAAGGAAAGAGGGACCTAGTAGCCGACTGCCTTGGCCACAATCTGGCTTACTGGGAACATCTAACAGCACCACACTGACTGATCTGGTGAGATATTGACATTGCCAGAATTTTCCTTTTTAACTGTTAACAAATATACTGTGCTATTTAATCAAAGAAAACTGCTTCAGGTCCAGGCTTTATTGTTTTCATTGTGTTCAGTATCTGGTCCGTTTCACAAGCACTTATTTGGACTTGTTTTTGAGCCACATATAAGATTCTATGCTGTCCTTCTTTATTTGCTATGTTTTTTCCCGAATTTGTAAAACAAGAGCATTATTGGTTGCCAATAGAAAATTGTATAATTGTACAGTATAAGACACAATGAGGTTAAAGGGATTGTTCTGCCATATATATTGACGACCTATTGTCAAGATCTGATCGGCAGGATCCTGACACCCAGCACCCCACCGATCAGCTGTTTGAATAGAAGGCGGCACTCCATGCGGGCTCTGCTTCCTCTTTATTACACTACTCATCTCTGAAGTGCAGTGTGATGACAACTTCTCATTCTTTTCACTTGAATGGAGCGAGTACTCTCTTAAAACAGCTAATCAGATCCTGAAGATAAGTCCTCAATATATATGGCAGGACAACTCCTTTAAAAGATGTGGGAACAAAAAAAAAAAAAATTATAATAATAGTATACTCCAAATTATGGGCAGACTCACCTAATTAACGAGACAAAACAAAGAGTCGCTATAGTGCAAAAATACAAACATGAACTGTTTACATCATATGGGTGAGTAGTATAGTGAATATCCCAATATAAAATGTTAACACAATTAACAGACTGCCAATGTCTATAGTAGTAATCAGGCAGATACATCAAAATATATGGATAACAATTGCAGCGAAATGCCTGCAAACATCAAGAAAATGGAAACTAGAAAATTATAAAATTATAAAAGAATAGTAATACCACTCCGGGGTGTTACAGATATATCTTGTAAACATTAAGAATAGATAAATTAAAACTGTAGAAAATTATAAAAGCAATGTGTCCACTTGTGCTCAAATAAAAATACAAAAATTGAGCACAATGTAAGATATGTATATTTTCTTGTAGCATTCTTGCCTGCATTTTTTTGGTTACATACACAAGCTAATTTTGCAAAGTTGATAGACATATATACCTTTTCAGACACATATTTTTCTATTTCTGTCTATATTTGTATTTATTTTTCTAATCTTTTATTTTTATTTTGAGCACAAGTGGACACATTGCTTTTATAATTTTCTACAGTTTTAATTTATCTATTCTTAATGTTTACAAGATATATCTGTAACACCCCGGAGTGGTATTACTATTCTTTCACCAAGCTACTGTCTTTTATTGCTAACACCGATGTCATTCTTGTATTTATTTCCAGGTCCTTCACAAGTGTGCATTGATCTTACTTTAGTGTAACTGTTTTGTTCATGTAATATGCCTGGTTCACCAGCAGGTGGCAGCGTATATGTCTGGAGAGAGAGAGAGACAGATACTTAGATAGAATGGAACTCACCATTCTATTCTCCCCCCTTTGGGCAGAAGTGGGCCAGTCCTGCTTCCTACCAGATGGGAAGGGCAGCAGTGCTAGATTATTCTAGTCTAGACTAGACAGAGGGTTTAAGCCTGGGCACGGTCACAGCCAGACGTGTCTATAATAGCCAGTGCAGGCTAAACTATGCTTGCCATGGAATCAGATGTATGGAAGATATAGCAACCAGAGGAAAGTGTTCTTCGGTCGCCAGAAGATATTGCAGCAAGGGGAAATTGTTCTTCGACTGGAGCAGGAGCCACCAAAGGGAAGTAAAAGGGGGAATAAGAGGGGGACAACAGCCAAAGGCACCCCAATCCATGCATACCGGAACCGATCAAAAGTCCAGTAACCAGACCCAGGCAGAGTTTAGCACAGCAGAGAGAAAGCAGAGTTATTAAGCATGCCTGTCAGCCCAGCAGAGAAAGAGAGAAAGCAGAAGTATCAAGTTGGCCTGCCAGTTTATGCCAAAGCCTGCTGGAACCAAGAGAAAACCTGAATGTAAGAAAAGTATGAAATATTGTCTGGAATCAAGTCTACCCAAGTAAAGCTGCTGCTAAAGTTTACCAAGGTCTGGACTCAAGTTATTCCTCATCCCCTAACTCAACTCTATCCAGGTAGGAGCACTGGGACACATATAGACCGCACCACACCACTCGGCATTCCACAAAATACCTAGGTTGCGATAGGGCCCTGGGGGGCGGCATGTTGCATATCTATCAGTGCATCTGTCAAACGCTCATTCATCAGGTAATTGTATCATTTGTGCAGCACTAAAGATCATCGTTTCCCAGTGGCAAATTGTGCTGTGTAAACACGAACGATCTCCTGATGGGAAACAATGAGTCAGTATGGGGAAGAGAGATGGCATTAGCGATCACTGCTCGCTGCATGTAAATGCATCGGTCTCCTCCTCTAACGATCAGCAGATTGTTGGGAAGGAACGCTTCCTTCCCGACAATCTGTTAGATCGTCGTCCCATGTTAAGGGACCATCACCCATATGATGTATAAAGTTCATGTGCCTCTTGAGAAATGCTGCATTTTTCTCTTGTTGGTGTTTTTTATTTATTAATATTATCAATAAAGTATTTAGTATTTCTGCACTTTGGGCTATAGCAACTCTATGTTTTGTTTGTGTCTTATGTTTCCCAGAAGTAGTTGGTGTCTGGGGTTGATCAATTAAACCTTTTAACAAGTAAGGATTGTCCACAATGAGGAACTCCTTTAATGATTAATTCACACATTGGTTTATGCCCTCGGAATTTGATATGGTTTTCGCGGCAAAAATTGTGGCCACAGGGAAACCACCTCCCTGGCTGTGGTGCTGCCATACGAGGTGCAGCATCTGCTCAGATGGCGCTGGAAACTGCAAGTGTCTGCTAGTGGTTTTACTCCATTCAGTGGGGCTAAACTGTAAACAGGTCTGCTGCATTCACATTGAAAAAACGCAACAGGCACAATCTGCTGTGTGAACTAGCCCTAAGCACGTCAATGGAGTATACCTTTCATTCCATGTAGCTTTAACCCTGCACATTTCTACCATTTTACCCTCTCTGTACATGCATGTGTGTTAACATAATACATGCTTTATATGGTACATGTAACCATTGTCTTGTGGGACTTTTTAAATCGCATCTTATATTTCTCTCTCCAGAGCAAAGTCCAAATGTTGCATGAAGGTGCTCCCTTCCCCTCCCCGGGCTACTGCCCCATTCATCATTAT
This sequence comes from Bufo bufo, assembly GCF_905171765.1. Lineage (NCBI taxonomy): Eukaryota > Metazoa > Chordata > Amphibia > Anura > Bufonidae > Bufo > Bufo bufo. Next base: position 215,247,840 of record NC_053389.1, read on the forward strand.
GAGCTGCCAGTGTAAAGGGGAGAATGATATGGGGTAGGGTGGAGGTTATGTGAAATGAAAGAGTATAAGAAAACGAGGAAGACAGATTCCTTAGGTTCGTTACAATTGCTTACATACATGCAAATCGAATATGCCTTAAGTGTTTTTTTCTTTGCACTTCTCCACCCATTAGACACATCATATCCAGTATTGCTATTCTTGCTTACAAATCTGCATGATTCTATATGTGATGAATCATATGTGTCTCAAAGCATGTGGTTCAATGTTTTGGATCTTGCTATAGAACCCTGTATACAGACGTCTCAGGTAAATCCTATTTTCTCCATGCACACAATACATTCTGCTTATGAATACTCTATTTGCATGATTGTCGGTGATAAGGAAGCAATGGATTACATACCTCTGCACAGGGCATTCCTCTAGCCTGCAGGCCTGGGCTTAGCTCCTTTTGCAAGGGGCTGATTCAATATACTCTCTGGCAGCTCAGAACAGTACTGCAGTGTGATCATCTGAACTGAAGTATATTAAATCAGACCAGTATTATGTGTGAGTGCGTGTCTGCATGTATTTTACTAATCCAAAAAAATACACACCAGTTTTAAGAAGAATGCATTTGATGGAAGGTTAGATTATGTCAATATATATTCCATTCATAATGCAAAAACTGTCATCTTTTAATAAATTTCACTTTGTTTCGTAGGTAATTTTCTGATACATTTCCAATGTATTACTCTGTAATGATGTTTTTAATAAAAGATGCAAAAAAAGAGCTAGCTTTTATGCAAAAGAAAGAGAGCTAGCATTTGTGCAAAATAAAGAGAGCTAGCCTTTTCCCCTGCTATTAACCTCTATCACCTGTCCACAAAACAGGTGATGCATGTTAGATCAATGGAGGTTCACTTACTAGAGCCCCCATTAATGACTAGTACACTTTCAATATTTTTGGTTCAGAAAAGCATGAGAGGTGAGTAAGCCAACGCTAGGTACCACTGACAATGGCTTATTGCCCATTAAAACAAAGAACCAGACATATTTAAGTACAGCTATCCGATTCTTTCTTTCCATAACATCAGTCATTCAGCACAACCTCATGCACATAAGATAGTCGGCAAGTCCTGGTTTAATCGGTTCAGTCATCTTTGCTCTTAGAGTATTTGTATGGGTCCATTCTTCTTCCTTGAGGGCAGATACTAGCAAAGCATGGACACCTTACCTTTTATTGTTTCAGTCCTATCATCAAATTTCCAGAGCTCTCTTCAGCTTATTAGGTAATTGAGGTGTTTGTGAATGAACAGTAATGAGAGGAAGGAAAATTAATATTAAATATTGTCCTCATTATGATTCTTTAAGTTTGTGGACAGCTATGGGGGAAATCTTTTATCATTGCATTTTCCATATTATGGGGTAAAGTAAAAAAAAATTCAATTGGCCTTGATTACAAATTTTCACGTTTTTCCTGTACACCCTTCACTTTACGTACAGACTATTGCTATCTGTCTCACACTGAATCGGGGAAACACACACCGCCAGGTCTTCTAACATTAGACGGACTGAAACATGATGTGAGCTGGAAACAATTGTGTATGAACTGTATAACATTTCTTGGTAACAAATCAGAAAAACTTTCACAGCATACTAAAATCCTCTTCCCAGTCCATCATTATAAATGAGAGTTTCTCAAGAAGTAACTTGAATGGGAGGGTGTAGGCTCTATCCAGGTGTGGAGGATAGTCTTAGCTCCAGCAGCCACCATCATAAATAGCAATTTCCTGCTGCCTGGCAACATCTAGTAAAATTAGGGTCAATGTACCAAACCATAGCCCAGATAAGGTCCAATGGTGCTGCTGATGTCAGATGAGCAGTTGTAAATGTATTCTGTGCCAGAAAGATTGCATCACCTGGGAAATTCTCAAACAATGAAATAGGCCCACCCCTGTAGTTCTGCATCAAATTAATACATTTTTAATAAACTGACTTATAATGGAGTCTGTTGGGTTCTGCTGTGGTGGTCAGCTGTTCTGATCGACAAAACAATCTCAGACATTCATCCTAGAGCCAATTTCTTTGTAAGTCATTAGTATGTTTTAGTACAAGGTATAAAGTGTGTATTAAAACTTCACTTTTAATTCGACATAATGATAAAACGGCTGTGAGCCATAACAAACAATTAAAACACTTTGTTTCCACCCCAAAGAGTTGACAACTTAGTTGCTGCCAAGGTGAGTGAGATGTGCACTATCTCCTATTCACCACAACTATATCTGCAGAGCTTGAACGTAGGGGGGCAATGTGTGGCTAGACTAATATTGTTAGGCAAGCAAAGCAGGAAAGGGAGGTGGATGTTATTGTCCATCTTGGGACAAATTATCTGGCTTGCAATGAGGTTTCAAAGGTAAAGGAAGCTTTTCACACACTTGGAAATGATATACGGGAGGTTGCATCAACTGTTTCATTCTCTGCAGTTTTGCCTGTGCATAACCTTCAACATGACAGGAAGATGCACATTAAGGAATTCAATGTATGGCTTGGTGAATGGCGTCTGAACCAAGGGTTTGGCTTTGTGTCTCATGTTAGCTCTCGTTGGAATGGAAAAGAACTGTACAAGAAAGATGGTTTGCATCTTTCTCTCAAGGGAACGAATGTCCTCAGTGAACAGTTCCAAGTATTTGCTAAGGAGCATTTATACTAGGAAAGGGCGGCAAAAGAGTGATAATCCAGCGATCCGACTGCCCCCCGGAACAATGCCAGAAGATGCCAGTAGCACAACGGTTAAGAAATGACAAGCTCAGATTCTTGTCTACAAATGCTCGCAGTTTAGGGAATAAGATCAATGAACTTGAGGCTATAATGGCATCAGAGAATATAGATTTAGTGGCTGTTACTGAGACGTGGTTCAATGGTAAGTAATGATTGGGATATAACAATTCCAGGGTTCTCTCTATACAGGAAAGACAGAGAAGGCAAGAAGGGGGGAGGGGTGGCCCTGTATGTGAAAGATAGCATGAAATCTAATTTGATACAAGTTAGCGAGACCAATTTAGAGTCAGTTTGGGTTACCTTGCAGCTTGATAATCATAAGGGGTAACTCATGTAGGTGTGATATATAGACCACCTAGCCAAGTCAAAGAATTAGATGATCTACTAGTTCAGGAAATAGCTAAAATGACATTGAAGGGGAAAGTTATCATTATGGGAGACTTTATTCTTCCTGGTGTAAACTGGAAAACCAAAATAGCTAGTTCTGCCAGGAGTACAGATATTCTAAATTCCCTACTGGGATTATCTCTACAGCAAGTAGTTGAGGAGCCAACCTGGAAGGAGGCCATTTTAGATTTAGTATTCACAAATGGGAATTTGGTATCTGATATTACTGTAGGGGAAAGCTTGGGATCTAGTGATCACCAGTCAGTGTGGTTTACTATAAGTACAGTGACTGAGTCACGCCACACAAAAACAAAAGTTTTAGGTTTTAGAAAAACTGACTTTTCTAAAATTAGATTAGTGGTATACGAGTCCATATCAGATTGGAACAGTTTCAATGGAGTCCAGGAGAAATGGGACTACTTAAAAGTGGCACTATTGAAGGCAACAGAAAATTGCATTAGGCTTGTCAGTAAAAGCAAAAAAAGTAAGAGACCACTGTGGTACTCAGCAGAAGTGGCCAAAATCATTAAAAACAAAAAGATAGCATTTAGTAATTATAAAAAAAAAAAAAAAAACGAGGATGACAGGCAAATTTCTAAGATTAGGCAGAGAGAGGCCAAACAAGTTATAAGAGCTTCTAAAGGACAGGCAGAAGAGAAATTAGCTCAGTCAGTGAAAAAAGGTGATAAGACATTCTTCGGATACATAAATGAAAAAAGGAAACGAAAACAAATAATTACCAAATTAAAAACAAAAGAAGGAAGGTATATGGAAGAAGATAAAGAACTAGCTGACTGCCTCAATGAATACTTCTGTTCAGTTTTTACAAAGGAAAATTAAGGAAAAGGACCTCAGTTAGGAAAGAAGACTAATGAATATTTTGATGCATGTGTCTTTACAGAGGAAGAGGTTCTAAGTCAGCTGTCTAAAATTAATACAAATAAGTCACAGGGGCCTGATGGGATACACCCAAAGCTATTAAAAGAGGTCAGCGGCGAACTAGCAAAACCATTAACAGATTTATTTAACCAATCACTGGCAACAGGAGTCGTCCCAGAAGATTGGAAATTGGCAAATGTGCCCATTCACAAGAAATGTAGTAGGGAGGAATCGGGCAACTATAGGCCAGTAAGCCTGACATCAATAGTGGGGAGATTAATGGAAACCAATGGATCCCATGGATTGAAAGATGAAAAACAGCATGGGTTTACTTCAGGGAGATCATGTCAAACTGATCTTATTGGTGCAGTAGACATCGCTTATCTGGACTTTAGTAAGGCTTTTGATACTGTCCCACATAGAAGGCTTATCAATAAATTGCAGTCTTTGTGCGTGGACTCCCATATTGTTGAATGGATTAGGCAGTGGCTGAGGGACAAACAACAGAGGGTTGTAGTCAATGGAGTATATTCAGACCATGGTCTTGTTACCAGTGGGGTACCTCAGGGATCTGTTCTGGGACCCATATTGTTTAATATCTTTATCAGCGAAATTGCAGAAGGCCTCGATGGTAAGGTGTGTCTTTTTGCTGATGACACTAAGATTTGTAACAGGGTTGATGTTCCTGGAGGGATACACCAAATGGAAAAGGATTTAGGAAAACTAGAGGAATGGTCAAAAATCTGGCAACTAAAATTTTATGTTGATAAGTGCAAGATAATGCACCTGGGGCGTAAAAACCCAAGAGCAGAATATAAAATCAGTAATACAGTCCTAACCTCAGTATCTGAGGAAAGGGATTTAGGGGTCATTATTTCAGAAGACTTAAAGGTAGGCAGACAATGTCATAGAGCAGCAGGAAATGCTAGCAGAATGCTTAGGTGTATAGGGAGAGGCATTACCAGTAGAAAGAGGGAGGTGCTCATGCCGCTCTACAGAGCACTAGTAAGACCTAATTTGGAGTATTGTGCGCAGTACTGGAGACCATATCTCCAGAAGGATATTGATACTTTGGAGAGAGTTTAGAGACGAGCTACTAAACTAGTACATGGATTGCATGATAAAACTTACCAGGAAAGATTAAAGGACCTTAACATGTATAGCTTGGAAGAAAGACAAGACAGAGAGGATATGATAGAAACTTTTAAATACATAAAGGGAATCAACAAGGTAAAAGAGGAGAGAATATTTAAAAGAAGAAAAACTGCTACAAGAGGACATAGTTTTAAATTAGAGGGGCAAAGGTTTAAAAGTAATATCAGGAAGTGATCTGGTGAAACATGTTGGGGGGCAGTTAATTGTTTTAAACAATTGTTGTCCACTCCAATGCTGCTTATTAGCTTAGAAGTCCATGTGTAGGACATTTCATTCAATATAGCAAGGTTTTTGAGCTAGATGGAGCGCCTAGCAGCATGTGTGCAATGTGTGAATGCGTCTTGAAAACTACTGACGTAGTGGCAGACAAGTGTGCTGTGCTGTGAACGTTTGTGTGTAGGAGCACAGTCACCTATTCCATTTAATCAGTTTTTGCAGGCAACTACAGGTAGTTTGCTTACATAGAAACATAGAATGTGTCGGCAGATGATAAGAACCATTTGGCCCATCTAGTCTGCCCAATATACTGAATACTATGAATAGCCCTTGGCCCTATCTTATATGAAGGATGGCCTTATGGTAGCGGCCATCTGCAACAGTGTGTCCGCTCTAGTATCCCGTCTGTTATTATCCTCAAGAAGGAAGAATAAAGAGTTACTATTTCGCTACTTCGGTGAGTGCCGCATGTTGCTTTATTATCTTCTCTACATCGTTGCATTCAATATGTAGATGTATTCATCGCACCCTTTGTTCCGAGTTTGCCTTCTTTCATTAAAGATACCAAGGATGTGGTCACCAGGCTCCAGGTGCTGCAGGTCACTCCAGAAATAAATGATAGATGTGGAAAAACCAGCACTCACTCAAATGCACGCTGCCCGGGAGAGGACGTCAATCCACAGCAATATAAGGAAAGTGTTTGTTGCTTTTTTGGTTTATTCACCTAATATTGATTGCACCTGTCTTTATGTGGTCACTCCCTTTATGGGAGGGGCCTGCTGTTCCTGTGGGTGGTGACTATAGTATATATAGCTTGTTAAAATCACTTTTGGATGTACTTGTTGATGAAGGCACATTCGCCAAAACGCGTCCTGGTCATAGGACTATTTCTGTTTATGGAATAAAAAGATACTTTATTCGCATCAAGACACGACTGCTGGGATTCTTTCCTTATATTATACTCCAGAAACAAAACTGGCTAGTCTTGATGTTGAGGCGCTGTACACCAACATTAGACATGATTTAGGAATTCAGGTAGTTTCCTCATTTATTTCTACTAAAAGTACACTTTTTCACGGGCACAATAGGTTCATTTTAACCCTATTACACTTTCTTCTTACTCACAACTTTTTTCTTTTTGATGGACACTTCTATTTACAATTAGTCGGGACCGCTATGGGCAGTAAATTCGCACCTAATTATGCAAATTAGTTTTTGTGGTGGTGGGAAGACACCATAGTTTTCACCAATGATTTCCATAATTACACCAAACACATTTTATTTTGGGGTAGGTACATTGATGATTTATTTATCCTTTGGGAAGAGACCCATGACACGTTTCACCAATTTGTGGAGGCACTCAACTCTAATGATATAGGAATGAGATTCACGTCAGAAATCAATGACAACACTCTCACTTTCTTGGATCTCAGACTTACCTTGGACCCTGGTGGCCACATCCTCACTGAGATATACCAAAAACCTACAGCAACTAATAATCTGTTGCATTGGAATAGTCACCACCCACACCCCCTAAAAAAGGGGATACCTATAGGCCAATATATTAGGGCGCGCAGGAACTGCTCAGAGGATTCAAGTTTTAGACAGGAAAGTAATAACCTGTAAAACAAGTTTAGAGCTAGAGGATATGCCAAAAAGGTCGTACATAGAGCCTTCGCAAGCACAAAGGGTGTGAGGCGCAGTGGCAACCCCCCCCCCCCCCCCAATACTTGGCCACATACCTCTTACATCCAGGGACATCTCCTGTCATATAGACCTTCTCTTTCCTCTTCTCCTCCGTTAGACCGCCTTGACAAATTCTTTCAGCCACATCTCGTCTCTACAGAGTTTGTAACACAGACACGTTAGATTTCTAAATTTTTCCATTAACCTTCCCATCCTGGTGTCCCCACAGTGTCATCCTGCTGCCACCCCCAATACTGTGCCCGTTGTGCCCCCCAATGCCCCAGGTACTATACTGCTGAAAAAATAGTGACCCTAATAGACATAATTGGGGTAATTTATCAAACTGGTGTAAAGTAGAACTGGATTTCCAAAAGAGCTGTCAAATATGAAAGGTGGAATCTGATTGGCTGCTATGGGCAACTAAGCCAGTTCCACTTTACACCAGTTTGATAAATTACCCCAAATGTTCCTATAGTGTCTACAGCAGTTATGTCCCCTAGAGTACCCCCAGTAATAATAACACCCTATATTGTGCTCCAGGCAATAATCCCGGTATAGTGTCTCCAGAAATAATAGAATTGCCCCTACAGTGCCTCCCCAATAGCAACGTCCCCCACGCTGCCCCCATACAGTAATTTCCCCAACACTGCCCCCATACAGTAATTTTCCCCACACTTCCCCCATACAGTAGTGTCCCCCACACTGCCCACCACACAGTAGTGTCCCCCACACAGTAGTGTCCCCCACCATGCCCATATAGTAATTTCCCCCCCACATAGTAATCCCTCCCATAATAATTTGCCCCCACACAGTATCCCACCATATTCCCCCCCCCTGTCCTCCTGTGTGCACCCCCCTCATATCCCCCAAAGTTGGCACATAAAATAAAATAAAAATTCTTTCCCCCACACAGTATTCCACCATATTATCCCCCCACACGTCCTCCTGTGTGCAAAGTTGGCACATAAAACAAAAAAATAAAATAAAAGCTGAATACTTACCTGTGCTTGCTCGCAGAGTCCCGGCACTGTGCTGCTGAGTCCTGACACAGGCGCGCACGATGACATCATGATGCGCGCATGCGCCGGGATTTCACTACCGCATAGGCTTCAGGCCTACTAGGCCTGAAGCCTATGGCGATGAACAGCGGCGGGCCAGGGAACTATACGCTCCGCTCCCTGCCCCGCCGCAGTATGTGGGTGTCAGCGCTTCAGCAATGAGAGCTTCAATCTGTATTAATGGAAGTGCTCATTGCTTCTGGGCCTGCTGGCACCCCCGTGAGAGCCGGCACCCGGGGCAGACGGCCAACCCTGCCCCCCCCTCCCCGGGAACACCACTGGCAAGGCGGGAGGACTTGCTGACTACGGAACCGCCCCCACCTCCCCCCCCCCTCCACACACACACACACACAGGTCGTCAGATGTATCGGTACCTTTGATGCTCAAAATCAACAGATTTTTCAGATCTTAAAAAAGCACTGGAATGTGTTGAGGGCTGACAACGACACAGTATCACTTACCGGAAGGGAAAAAATCTCAAGGACATTTTGGTCCATAGTCTCTTTCGGTCAGATCCTCCAAAGGTAACTTGGTTGAGGTCGGGGACTGTTGGCACCTTTCCCTGTGGCGACTGTGTTTTTTGTCCGTTCATCAAAAAATCTAGGACATTAGTCAACCCTGTGGACAAAAAGGAATATCAGATTAGACAGTTTATCAATTGCAAAACTAAGGGTATCATATATATTGCACAATATCCCTGTCGTAAGATCTATGTGGGCAAGACCTCACAAGAGTTCAGGCGACGTATCTGCCAACACATTAGCAGCTTTAATTCAAACGCAAATACCACAATTTCTAAACATGTTAGAGCTGGCTATCAGGAGATGGTGAGGGACCTGGTGAATAAGACAGACACCTATAAAAAAAATACCACAATTTCTAAACCTGTTAGATTTCATCATGGGGGAACCCCCAAATGCCTGACCTTTTTGGGAATCTGCAAAGAAACGCTGGGGGTAAGGAGGGGTGATCTGGATGCACTCCTCCTACAAGAAGAAACTAAATGGATATACTGTTTGGATAGTCTCCATCCGAAGGGACTCAATGAAGGATTCACCTTTTCCTCATTTTTCTAGACCGTTTAGGGAGGCAATCAAAGTTGGAATAAATTTATGGTTAGTTTTCAGTTTAGTGAGCAAATAAACATAGATGACAGCTAGTGGTTGGCATGGTGGTATAGCCACAGTTAGGCCCCTTTCACACGGGCGAGTATTCCACGTGGATGCGATGCGTGAGTTGAACGCATTGCACCCGCACTGAATCATGACCCATTTATTTCTATGGGGCTGTGCACACGAGCGGTGATTTTCACGCATCACTTGTGCGTTGCGTGAAAATCGCAGCATCCTCTATTTTGTGCGTTTTTCATGCAACGCAGGCCCTATAGAAGTGAATGGGGTTGCGTGAAAACCGCAAGCATCTGCAAGCAAGTGCGGATGCAGTGTGATTTTCACGCATCACTTGTGCGTTGCGTGAAAATCGCAGCATGCTCCTCTTTGTGCGTTTTTCACGTAACGCAGGCCCCATAGAAATGAATGGGGTTGCGTGAAAATCGCAAGCATTCGCAAGCAAGTGTGGATGCGGTGCGATTTTCACGCACGATTACTAGGAGACGATCAGGATGGAGACCCGAACATTATTATTTTCCCTTATAACATGGTTATAAGGGAAAATAATAGCATTCTGAATACAGAATGCATAGTAAAATAGGGCAGGAGGGGTTAAAAAAAAAAAAATTTAACTCACCTTAGTCCACTTGATCGCGTAGCCCGGCGTCTCCTTCTTTGCTGATTGCAGGAAAAGGACCTGTGGTGACGTCACTCCGGTCATCACATGATCCATCACATGATCTTTTACCATGGTGATGGATCATGTGATGACCGGAGTGACGTCACCACAGGTCCTTTTCCTGCAATCAGCAAAGAAGGAGACAGAAGAGAAGCCGGGCTGCGCGATCAAGTGGACTAAGGTGAGTTTAATTAATTTTTTATTTTTTTGAACCCCTCCAGCCCTATTTTACTATGCATTCTGTATTCAGAATACTATTATTTTCCCTTATAACCATGTTATAAGGGAAAATAATACAATCTACAGAACACCGATCCCAAGCCGGGTTTGGGTACCAAACATGCGCGATTTTTCTCACGCGATTACAATGTTTTGCACTCGCGCGGAAAAATCGTGCATGTTCCCGCAACGCACCCGCATTTTTTCCTGCAACGCCCGTGTGAAAGAGGCCTTATGCAGTTTGTGGTGGCAGCACAATTTGCCTGAGTCATACTGTAGCAGTCAATACTAGAATGCATTTATATATATTTGGCACCAGTGGATGATGGATATCAAAATTCCCAGTTTTTCTCTCCGTTAGTGACATTATATCTACCCTTTACCGTAGTTAAAGTGTCAGTGCATCTATTGATAGCGCAGGTCATGCGGGCAGGCCATCTCACATCGCTATCAGATTCTAAGTCGCTATCAGAGTCTAAGTCTAAGTGCTCAACCATCGGCTGCCGGCACAGGACATGCGCACTGGGCATGTCTTGATTTCCCTTACTTTTTGTTGGTGCGCATGGGTACTCGGCTACTAGAGACTGAGTGCTCACACACCCGCCACCTGCGCAGGACCTGCGCTTTGGAAAGCATCATCTGGCTGATTTTCTAAGTTAGTGCGCAGTGACAGCTTGCGCATGATGTCCTCTGCCCTGCTTTCATTTGTCAACAACAAAATAGGGAGGGCAGCTATTCCAAATCTCTTGCGTTCTCATTTGTCACTTGGTGTAGCTTGCTAAACAGCAATTGGCTACCACACAAATCAATCACAGAATTGCAGCATATATATGCGGTATGCCAGACCTTGCAGGGAAATTATGTGTAAGCAATAGGTGGGCCGAGGTAAATACAGTTCTGGTTACTCACGGTTATGTCGTCCCTGGGCAGGCTCGCATAAGTGAAAAGGAGAACGGCACAAGGATTCTCCGGGGCACACTCTGGTGTAAGGGACACTGGCCAGATGGTGGTCTGAGGTGCCCTTGATGGTCTGTATTAATGTGCCAGTGGCAATGTTCCTTGTAATCGTGACGCCAGTACCTTTTGTATGGAGGTACAACCATTTACTGTAGTGTTAATAGAGGAACTTGAGTCTGAGGCAAGCAGGATGAAACTCAAAATGACTTTTGAAGATGACTTTTGATAACAGCACATCAAAAGTATCTAAACAGTCTCAGTACAGAGATATACTGCTGCAGGTCCTCTGCTGACAGGTGTAACTGTCCCTCCCTAGATATTAAGTAATAGGAAATTTTAGCCTTACTGGTAGTGGAGTTTAGGAATGGTCCTGGTTCAGGCTTGTGAAGTCGCCAAAGGATGGTAAATCCATTACCGTGGAGTCCAAAGGTCCTAAGGCACCAAGAAGATGTGTCCAATAACCCTTTGGGGGTCTCCTTTCTGTAGTATTCTCTGAATAGATAAAGTACTTCAGCTCTGGGCTGAGATATGGCGGAGGGCTCCAAATAACAGGCTGACAAACTGCTAGACTGTGCTCAACTGTAACTCTAGTCTCAACAGGAAGTTATCTGGAAACTAGACTGCACTAGACTGAACTGGCTAGGCCTGAGCTGAACTATATATTATCTCCCCCTAGTGGTAAGCTCAGTGTAATTGAATGCTAATACACCTGTTAGCAGGGATGATGCATAAGGACATATTGCAGCTTAACAACAGACTATAAAAAGGCATATAAAGTGCAATACGACAACTTTTCAGTACCCACGAGAGTAGTGGGACACTGGATACCCCTCTTTTATAACCTGTGTCGGCCTCAACACTAAGATGTAGGTCTCCTGAAAAATACAAAATAGAACAATCCTGCAGGCATAAAGAACAGTACCATAACCCATATCAATACTTTTTCTTGAAATCTGAAAAGCAATTGGTTAGGCACAATTGTAAATTATCAGGCAATACATCACAATTGGTAGTAAACAAGTGGAAAGGGGCGTTGTTTCTTTCCTCTCTGGAGACTGATGAACAGGGGCGCTGACCTGGCACAGCGGAACAATAAAACCAGGATAGTCCATAATGGGGAAATAATGAAACATGGTTGAAAATCAGGAGGCTCACAGGGCATGAGTCCATTCCCTGAGCATAGGGGATGTAAAGATGAAGAATAAACACAGAGACTCAGATGCGTTAGAGTCCATTTCTGGGCACAGTCTTGAAAGTTGCATCTGTAGAGAGTCCTTTGAGTAAGGCAAATTATCAGAGTCAAGAAGTCTCTTACTCAGGCTCTGTAGTCTCACCAAAAAAACTAAATTTGTAATCCACATTAGACTGGAGTATCAGGAAGGTCTCTCCATTGTTTCTAAATTAAATACTCCCTATAATGAGCAGGTAGTTGTCCGTTTGTAATCCAACTGGATCTGCAAAGTGGTGGTCCTTCTTCTGACCTTGGCTCAAGGGGACTTGGTACTTCTGGAGTTTCTTGCTCTACGGAAACTTCTTCTTGAGGTGGTTCCTCTGGCTGATGTGGCACTGTACTGACTGGTGCAGGCACAGCAACGTTTAACCAGGGTGTAAGGAATCATTTTAGAGGATCTATTTCGGTCATTAGATTTTCAACAGTTTGCATAGGCTCTACAGAGTTAGCTGGTAGTTCCGGCACTTGAATTGGAGGTTGATGTCCCTCTGTAACAGTGTCATCTGGAAGAATTCCTCTTGGAGTACCTTTCTCCTTGGTACACAATTTCAAGCAATTGCGATGAACTATTTGAGGTGATTTGTTTTCTCTGGTGATCTCATAGGTGTCAGTTGCTGGATTAGGGATAGCTGAAATGATATAGGGAACTCTTTCCCACTTACTATCCAATTTGCTGGTGCGATGGTTGTTCTTTAGCCATACGTAATCACCAATTTCAAGTGGCTCTGCGTTGGCAGATTGGTCATAGTCTTTTTGTTGCTTTTTGTGAGCAGGTTCCATGCGGTGGTGAACAATTTCTTGTGCATCAGCTAGACGTCTTTGGTGTTCGCTCACCCAATCAGTTTTTGGCAATGGATTGATGACATCTGGCACTTGTACGTCCAAAGTATGGTCAGCAGGTAGTTTACCTTGTCGGCCAAACATGAGATAGTAAGGTGTATACCCCGTGGAACAGTGAATGGTATTATTATAGGTATATATCAACTGAGGTAGAAGAGTAGGCCAATCATTTCTGGTAGCAGGTGGCACAGCTCTAAGCATTTCTGTCACGGGGTTCCGAAGGTGCACTCGGTCCCCCATTGCCCGCAGACCTGTTGCTTAGCTTTGGGAATGAGGATCTGTGTTTGACCTCATTCCCAGGGTGGCTTTACTAGCTAGGTGGCTCCCTGCTCCTAGTCTGCCTTGAGCGCCGAGCTGATCACTCGGTGCTCGACTTGTTGGTCTGTCGGTCATGTGACGCTGGCCACGTCACATGACCTTCACTCCCCACTATAAATACAGGCAGCCTGCTGGCTACAGGTTGCATGTTAATTTCTAGGTTCCTGGCTATTTGTTGGACTGCTGAATACTTACCTGAACCTGTTCCCTGACCATCCTTTTGCCTGCTCCTCCTGTACTGCGCATCCGTCCTGGTATTGTGACCTCGGCTCCCACCTGACTACTCTCTTAGGACTCCTCTTGTAGTTCTCTGCTCTCCTGGTATTTGAGCCCGGCTTCTCCTGACCATTCTTTGCTTAATCCTTTGTACTGCGTTGCTCTCTTGGTTTTGACCCGGTCCGTTCATGTTCCGTATTTTGTCTTGTCTGTCTTCCCTGCACATATCCTAAGTTAGGGACTGTCGTCCAGTTGTCCCCTGTCATCAGGACTTGTGAGGCAAGTAGGCAGGGCCAGGGGTGAGGGTGGAGCGCAGTGGTCACTATTCTTCCCCGTGTGTGTGTGGACATGACCGTTACAATTTCTATTAGGGTCTGGTTCATTTTTTCACAAAGTCCATTACCTTGGGGATGGTAAGCTGTTGTTCTGATTTTCTGGCAATTGTGAAGTGAACACAGTTCTTTGAAGAGTTGCGACTCAAAGGCAGATCTTGGATGGATTTTTTGCAACTGTCGTGTCGCAGTCGCAGCATGTCACATGTCGCACTGCGACACCATAGCCTATCATTATAAAAATTGTTGAGACAAAATGTCGCGCGACACATGTCTTCACGTAGCCCTAGCATTAGAGGGGCTGCTCTCCCCCGTCGCCAAATGTTTTGATCTGCGCGACGGGGAGATGCGGCTGCAGCCGTGCGCGGATCAGGAGCGACACGGGTGCCAGAGAGTGGGGTAAGTATTATCTATAGGAGGGGCCCAGGCATTGGGGGGAATGTTCTATGGTTTGGATAACCCCTTTAATGGGAATTTAAAACAATAATAATAATCATATCCAGAATTTATATTGCCAACCTATTCCACACCACTGTACAAATCTCATCTAAAAGAAACGTTTACTCATTCATTCTAAAGCCCATTGTGACAGAAGGCAATGTAGAAGACTTGCTCTCCAACATATAGCTATTTATTGATTTATTGAAAATTGAAATCCAACCTATCCAGTACTTATTTCCACCAATGGGAGATGCTGGGAACAGTTAAATTGTCCCTGTAAAGAGTAGATTTTGACAGATACCCGGCAAAGTATGACTTAGGCATACTATAAATAGTTAGGAAATCATACAAACTGAAATCAGTAAAAATAAATAAATTCCAAAGATTTTTCATTTTTTAATTAGATTATATTTATATATAACCTAAAAATGGCGCCCACAGAAAAGTATAGATGATATTGACATCCTTTCACATTATCATATACACAAAGTTTACATTAAAAGTAACAAGAATGAGTGGCTTAAGAGGAGCCTAGTGATTTTACCATACACTTCAGAAATATATTAATGCAGCCTATAGTATATGCAATCCAATGATTGCACGCTTAAGTCCGTGAAGGGGAATTAAAGTACCGTTAAAAGCACAGTAAGAAAACGTTTTTAAAAAATATATAAAAAACAAAAACTATAAAAATAAAAGGTAAAACGATTTATGATGATTTATCCCATTATAAAATTATTTAATCCATAGGGTGAACACCGTAATCGGAAAAAAATAGAAAATGTCAAAATTTTCATTTTTGGGTTGTTTCAAACGCCCCACCCCACCCCCAAAAAAATGTGAACAGTAATGAAAAAGTCATACATATCCCAAAATGATACGTATGCACAGAAAAAAATAATTATATAGCTCAATAGATGGAAATATAAAAAAAAGTTATGATTGTAAAATATAGTGCCGTGTGACCGCTGGACCCAATTTACTTTAATGGGATGCAACAGGGATCAGGCCACTCCTTGACATATACTGTATGCTGGGATTGGGCCAGACAAAAAAAAACGTTGTGTGCAGCAATTTTTATCAGGCCAAATCCTGGCTGGTATGCCGGAGAGCAGGTAGATCACTGAGGCATCCCATTGTAGTTGATAAGTCCAGCGGGCACGTGGCATTATCTGTCTAGGTCCAACCTGGAGAACTTCTGCAGGCTGCGTGAAGGTAGCCTGTTTATTTTAAAAGTATTAAAGCATAACAAAAACTATGTAAATTTGGTATCAATGTAATAGTACTGGCCCACGCAATAAAGGTAACATGCCATTTTTACCACACTGTGAACTCTGTAAAATGTTTTCTGCCTTCCCAATACATCACATGGAATATTAAATGGTGCTATTAGAAAGTACAAATTGACCCACAAAAAACAAGACCTCATACGGTTATTTGAATAGAAAAATAAAAAAGTTATGGCTTTTGAAAGGCAGGAGTTAAAAACAAAGCACAAAAATGTAAAATGCTGCAGGAAGGGGTTAAATAGAGAAGGGACAACAGTATTCTCTCATGATATGTATAGGACATTTTTCTAAGGCTACTTTCACACTGGCATTTCTGGGTCCACTTGTGAGATCCGTTTCAGGGCTCTCACAAGCGGCCCAAAACAGATCAGTTCAGCCCCAATGCATTCTGAATGGATAAAGATCCATTCAGAATGCATCAGTTTGGCTGCGTTTGGTCTCTGTTCCGCTTTTGAGGCGACACTAAACGCTTTGGTGTCCGCCTGACGATCCGGAGCCAAACGGATCCGTCCTGACTTACAATGTAATTCAATGGGGACGGATCCGTTTTCACTAACACAATATGGTGCGATTGAAAACGGATCCGTCCCCCATTGAGTTTAAATGTAACTCAGGATGGATCCGTTTCGAGTTAGACTTTTTTTTTAAAAAGAATAATGCAAATACAAGACGGATCCGCACCGTAGGCAGGTGTCAAAGTAGCCTAACACTGTGAGCATAAATGTGACTGCAATTAACAAAACAGGAATTCAATAACTATTGGCGTTTTAGTGCCACCTAATGGCCAAATTATACCAGCCGTTTAAAAGAATTCCTCAGGTTACATGTTCTATTTTTATAAAAGGTACAGGTTATTCTTACAGCAGTTCTCCTTGGGAAAAAGTATTCAGAACCTTACTCTGAGGAAAAGCTAATACAAAATATCAAGGCTGTTTACATAGAAACATAGAATGTGTCGGCAGATAAGAACCATTTGGCCCATCTAGTCTGCCCAATATACTGAATACTATGGATAGCCCCTGGCCCTATCTTATATGAAGGATGGCCTTATGCCTATCCCATGCATGCTTAAACTCCTTCACTGTATTTGCAGCTACCACTTCTGCAGGAAGGCTATTCCCTGCATCCACTACTCTCTTAGTAAAATAATACTTCCTGATATTACTTTTCAACCTTTGCCCCTCTAACTTAAAACTATGTCCTCTTGTAGCAGTTTTTCTTCTTTTAAATATTCTGTCCTTTTACCGTGTTTTCCCTTTATGTATTTAAACGTTTCTATCATATCCTCTCTGTCTCGTCTTTCTTCCAAGCTATACATGTTAAAGAGGACCTTTCACCTGTATAAACGATGTTAACTGAGTATGCTGCCATATAGAGCGGCGCCCGGGGATCTCACTGCACTTACTATTATCCCTGGGCGCCGCTCCGTTCTCCCGTTATAGGCTCTGGTACCTTTGCTTCTTAAGTTATAGTAGGCGGGTCTTCTCTTGTCCTGTGGGCGTCTCCTTCTCCTAGGCTGCAGCGCTGGCCACTCGCAGCGCACAGCTCACAGCCTGGGAGTTTTTTTTCTCCCAGGCTGTGAGCTGTGCGCTGCGATTGGCCAGCGCTGCAGCCTAGGAGAAGGAGACGCCCACAGGACAAGAGAAGACCCGCCTACTATAACTTAAGAAGCAAAGGTTACGGAGCCTATAACGGGAGAACGGAGCGGCGCCCGGGGATAATAGTAAGTGCAGTGAGATCCCCGGGCGCCGCTCTATATGGCAGCATACTCAGTTAACATTGTTTAGGCTACTTTCACACCTGCGTTCAGGTGTCCGCTCGTGAGCTCCGTTTGAAGGGGCTCACGAGCGGCCCCGAACGCAGCCGTCCAGCCCTGATGCATTCTCAATGGAGGCGGATCCACTGAGAATGCATCCGCCTGCCAGCGCTCAGCCTCCGCTCCGCTCAGTGAGCGGACACCTGAACGCTGCTTGCAGCGTTCAGGTGTCCGCCTGGCCGTGCGGAGGCGAGCGGATCCGTCCAGACTTATAATGGAAGTCAATGGGGACGGATCCGTTTGAAGATGACACAGTATGGCTCAATTTTCAAACGGATCTGTCCCCCATTGACTTTCAATGTAAAGTCTGAACGGATCCGTTTGCATTATCATGAAAAAAAAAAAAAAAAAAAAAATATATATATTTT
The DNA here is from genome assembly GCF_905171765.1 of Bufo bufo. NCBI lineage: Eukaryota > Metazoa > Chordata > Amphibia > Anura > Bufonidae > Bufo > Bufo bufo. The sequence goes on from NC_053389.1 coordinate 215,265,793, forward strand.
TTGTTTTTGTTTTTTTTGTTCATGGTTATGCAAACGGATCCGTTCTGAACGGATGCAAGCGTTTGCATTATAGGAGCGGATCCGTCTGTGCAGACACCAGACGGATCCGCTCCTAACGCAAGTGTGAAAGTAGCCTTATACAGGTGAAAGGTCCTCTTTAAGGTCCTTTAATCTTTCCTGGTAAGTTTTATCCTGCAATCCATGTACTAGTTTAGTAGCTCTTCTCTGAACTCTCTCCAAAGTATCAATATCCTTCTAGAGATATGGTCTCCAGTACTGCGCACAATACTCCAAATGAGGTCTCACTAGTGCTCTGTAGAGCGGCATGATCACCTCCCTCTTTCTACTAGTAATGCCTCTCCCTATACACCCAAGCATTTTGCTAGCATTTCCTGCTGCTCTATGACATTGTCTGCCTACCTTTAAAGGGGTTCTGCACTTTCATTTAACTGATGATCTATACTCTGGATACCCGGGACCCGACACCCGGGACCGCCGCTCTATCCTCTGGATACTCGACACCCGGGACCCCCGCCGATCAGCTGTTTCAGAAGGCAGCGGCGCTCCAGCAGCACCGCGGCCTTCTCACTGTTTACCACCCACTGACGTCACGACTGAACAGAGCTTAGCCGCGAGTAAACAGAGCTTAGCCGCGCCCACGCGAGTTGATACTAGTCGTGACGTCAGTGGGCCGGCGGCCCGGCGGTAAACAGTGAGAAGGTCGCGGCGCTGCTGGAACGCCGCTGCCTTCTCAAACAGCTGATCGGCGGGGGTCCCAAGTATCGGACCCCCGCCAATCAGAAGCTGATGATCTATCCAGAGGATAGATCATCAGTTAAATGAAAGTGCAGAACCCCTTTAAGTCTTCTGAAATAATGACCCCTGAATCCCGTTCCTCAGATACTGAGGTTAGGACTGTATCACTAATTTTATATTCTGCTCTTGGGTTTTTACGCCCCAGGTGCATTATCTTGCACTTATCAACATAAAATTTTAGTTGCCAGATTTTTGACCATTCCTCTAGTTTTCCTAAATCCTTTTCCATTTGGTGTATCCCTCCAGGAACATCAACCCTGTTACAAATCTTTGTGTCATCAGCAAAAAGACACACCTTACCATCGAGGCCTTCTGCAATTTTGCTGATAAAGATATTAAACAATATGGGTCCCAGAACAGATCCCTGAGGTACCCCACTGGTAACAAGACCATGGTCTGAATATACTCCACTGACTACAAACCTCTGGGAGTCCAAGCCCAAAGACTCTAATATATTGATTAGCCTTCTATGTGGGACAGTATCAAAAGCCTTACTAAAGTCTAGATAAGCGATGTCTACTGCACCTCCACCATCTATTATTTTAGTCACCGAATCAAAAAAATCAATAAGATTAGTTTGACATGATCTCCCTGAAGTAAACCCATGCTGTTTTTCATCTTTCAATCCATGGGATTTTAGATGTTCCACAATCCTCTCCTTAAGTATGGTTTCCATTAATTTCCCCACTATTGATGTCAGGCTTACTGGCCTATAGTTGCCCGATTACTCCCTACTACCTTTCTTGTGAATGGGCACAACATTTGCTAATTTCTAAAATCTTCTGGGACGACTCCTGTTACCAGTGATTGATTAAATAAATCTGTTAATGGTTTTGCTAGTTCACCGCTGAGTTCTTTTAATAGCTTTGGGTGTTTCCCAACAGGCCCCTGTGACTTATTTGTATTAATTTTAGAAAGCTGACTTAGAACCTCTTCCTCTGTAAAGACACATGTATCAAAAGATTCATTAGTCTTTTTCCCTAACTGAGGTCCTTTTCCCATCGAGGGTGTACTCAGGATGTTTTTTTATTTTTATTTTTGCATAACTGAGATTCTGAGGGCTATTATATCTTATTTTATAGAGTACTTAGCTGCAAGAGGACTCGTCTTTGTAGGACACACCGTATTTTTCAAAGACACTGTTTTCATGTAATATACTGTATAATATACTACTAAATAATGAATAATATTTACCCCAAAGAGTGACATGGGAATACTGAAAATTTGGAGAGATTTTGTATTTCATTTACCATGCTGTATATTTTGCACAGTGGCTCAGTGGTTAGCACTGGTGTCTTGCAGTGCTGGCGTTCTCGGTTAGAATCCGACCAAGGACAACATCTGCATGGAGTTTGTATGTTCTCCCCGTGTTTGTGTGGGTTTCCTCCGGGTACTAGGCCCCTTTCAGATGAGCGAGTTCCACGCATCAGACTCGACATATTGGTTATTGGAATGGTAAAAGCCTATGAGAGAAAACTGATTCTGTAAAGGGTGTATTAGACAGGCAGATAGTCTGCCAGGTTATCGCTAACGAGCGTTCATACGAACGCTTGTTAGTGATGATCTGGCAGTGTAATACTACCGCTGATTACCCGATGAATGAGCAAACGCTCGTTCATCGGTCAATTGGAATCTTTTAAAGATTAAAAATCCTTGTTTGCCGGTGGCAGATCATGCTGTCTAATCACAGTCTGCTGCCGGAACATAACTAGTCAGTATGGGGACAAGCATTTGCTCCTTCCATACAGTGGAGGAGATTGCTGCATGTAATAGGAGTGGTCTCCTTCACTAGCGAGCAGGCCAATACCAGGAAGGTATCTCCTGCATAATCTACCTGTCTAATGCAGGCTTAAGGGCTGTTTCACACGAGCGGATGCCGTGCGTGACATCCGCTCCGTGAATGACAGCCAAGACCCGATGCAGACTGCAGAAGCACGGAGCATTAACATGATTGATAATGCTCCGTGCCTCTCTGTGATCTCTTTACTACGAAATCACAGTGAGATAAAGTTGTCACTGTGATTTCGTAGTAAAGAGATAACAGAGAGGCACGGAGCATTATCAATCATGTTAATGCTCCGTGCTTCTACAGTCTGCATCGGGTCTTGGCTGTCATTCACGGAGCGGATGTCACGCACGGCATCCGCTCGTGTGAAACAGCCCTAAGGGTCGCTGATTTCTTATTTTCAATATCGAGATAACACAACAAAGAAGCCCTAGGAAAAGGTATCTAGCTAGGTCTGCCTAGTCCGGTTAGGGTCCTAAATACTCTAAAGACTTTTCTTAACTCATCATCTTGTTTCTGTTCCATTGAAGATTTTCTGATTGTCCACTGGTTGTGTTTCTGCTGATGCTGAGAGATCCCCTAACTAGAGAAGATTCAGAGGCTGGCTGCATCTACTGTGTTTCTCCAAAAATAAGACAGGGTCATATTATTTTTTGCTCTGAAAAATGGGCTAGGGCTTATTTTCAAGGGATGTCTTATTTTTCCATGAACAACAATCACACATTTATTCTTGAAGAAAAAAACAAACATTTATTATCATGTCATTACATTCTGGAACATCAGCATAACTCTCTAAAATGTACAGTACAGTTGACTGTTATTTCTTGTATATCTTACTCTGTTTACCAAGCACCACCAAAAGAATCACTCACCAGACCTCCCTGGATGGGCCCTCACACATCTCGCTCCGGTCAAAGGTGCACCACCATCACATCACTTGCTGTTCCAGCTGTGTTCCACTGCAGCAGCTCCCCCTGGTGACTGGAAGCAGCCACAACACTCAGGCTCGGGAGTGGAGTGATGTGAGTGGGACTACTGCTACTCGATCTGTGTGTGACAGCATTAGCGGGACTACCGGTACACGCTCTGCAGGCTCCGTTGTGGAGTGATGCGAGCGGGACTACTGGGACCCGGCATTAGCTAACCCCAGGGGCGTACATAGAAATCATTGGGCCCCATAGCTGGACTCTGATTTGGGCCCCCTAACTCCACCCACTACCCACCCCTGGCCCATCAACTACCTGGCACACCCCCATTTGCCAATAAATAAAGAAATACGATGTATAAATAACCTATTGAAACCTATAGCACTTTATAATCTGTACCCTGGTACACTGCTGACACTGTGTATGGGAGTAAAGATTTCACTACAGTGAGCGATGTACAGCACACATCACTGCTCTGTCTGCTTTGGTAAAGTCAGGCGTCGATGTGGACACAGGGAGCAATATATATGCAGAACAGAACAGTGTCCCGCCCCCACTTCAGGAACTCTGCTTGCTGCTGCCACAGCAGACCCCCCTCTTCCCCTCATTATCCCCCTCACCATGAACTTTTTTGTAAACACAGAGGCACTCAAGTTATTCACTATGTGGAATATGGTGATGGCCAGGGGCGTGCATAGAAATCATTGTTCCCCATAGCAAGAATCTGAATGGGGCCCCACTTACTCCGCCCACTAACCACCACTGGCCCATCCCACCACCTGCCATGGCTCCTCCCCTGCCATACTCCCAGCAGTGGCAGCCGTGTAGGCATCAGGAGCGACGCGGGTGCCACGGAGCGGGGTACGTATTACGCTAGGATAGGGTCTCAATACCAGGGAAAAAACGCTTCCGTTTGGCCCCATTCATTTTCTGAGGTCACTGTCCACTAAAATCAGCACACAGGCACAGTTCATGGGGGGGCTATGGTCGCACTGGCACAATAGTATACCAGTGCCACCATAGCCCCCCTTGCCTTATGAACTGTCTGCTCTTCTGTGTGCCAACAGGCCCCGTTATGAACTGTGCCTGCGTGCTGCTTATAGTGAATACTGCCCTCATGAAATTGTTCAAGGTCTCTGCATGCAAATTCCAATAGGTGTGCATGTTCTGGGTAATAGACAGCCCCCCCAACCCAACCCAACAAAACCCAACCCAACCCATGAACTTTTAATTTAAAGTTGCAGTGCACTGCTGCTGTGCTCACCTGCTGTGCTCACCTACTCTAGCTTGCTGTCTGTGTGGCAGAGCGGCAGGCAGGCCGTGGCAGATCTTTACATTGGGCCTGGAGGTTGAGTCCCTCTCTCTGCAGCACAGGTGACGGTGACTGGTTTCTGGGGGTGAGACTGTCCCCCAGTCTTAGTCAGGTCAGGCCGCAGCCAGTGGGCGGACGGCAGCAGAAGCAGTCCCACGGCATGTCTGCTAAAGTTTCCCTGCTGGGCGCGCTTAAGGTTGCCACCTTTCCCAACAAAAAATATCGGGCAAGTTAAGCCACACCCAAAAGGTGATGTGGTTGTGGGGGCGTGGCTTAACACAGGGTGTGAAGTTGCTGTCATACTGTGGCTCCCCAGGAATATTAAAGCCCCCATTAGAGCCCCCAGTAATAGTAATGCACCCAGCAATAGTAATGACCCATTAGTGCCCCCTCAGTAATAGTAATGCCCCTATTAGTGTGCCCCAGTAAGAGTAATGGCCCTATTAGTGCACCCCAGAATGAATAATGCCCCCTATTAGTGCCCCCCAGTAAGAATAATGCCCCCAGTAAGAGAAATCCCCCCATTAGTGCCATCCATTAAGAATAATGCCCCCATTAATGACCCCCAGTTAGAGTAATGTGGCCCTCATCCCCCGGGAACCGTCACACTGACTGTAGAGTGTTGTGTGAGAGTCCGGTAGGTTTCCTGGGCCCGGTAACGGAGACCGGGGGAGAGTGGAGGTGTCGTGATAGGAAAGGAGCGTAGCAGAAGAGCCAGGGATGGGAGGAGCGCAGGCCCGCGGCTCGTCTCATTATTATCCGGCCTGATCTGGGAGTGAGAGCAGCTCAGTCCTGGCGCGGCTGCCATGCTGTGGGGCGAGGGTTTGCTGCTCTCCTTCAGCAGCGTCTTCGTGCTCCTGCTCCTGCTCCTGACCACCCGCAGCCCCCAGCCCTCCGGCTTCCAATCCATCCTGACTGGCGGCCTCGTCCTCTTCAGGTTCGAGCTGGTCCCGGAGTGCCGGCCGCTTACAGCTCGCCGCCGCTCACTTACCGCTAGCTGTCAGGACCATGAGCGAGCAAGTCAGACACTCTGCACTGCAGTTTGGAGTGTCAATCCCGTACGGGTGGCAACCCTAGGCGCGCTGCAGATAGGGTGCTCTGCAACTCAAAGTGAATGGTGCACTGATTGATTAATCCATAACACAACTTGGGGTCTCCATCATAACATGGAGAAAGTAACAGATTTAGGCCGGATCCTTTTGAAGATGTAGCTTGAGGAGGAGTTACAGGTAATGCTGCAGCTGATGGTGGTCATTGTATTGCAGAGCATATAGGTGGGCAGATATGCTGTGTATATATGGTAGTAACTGCTCGTGGCGGTCAAACTGTTCAGTCAGTTCTTGAAATACTTTTGGCAGACCTGTTTGGGTGGGCCAGTGAGATCCATGTAACTGACAGTGGGTGTGGAACCACTGTGCCGGCTAACCAGTTTGACTTAGGGCTAGACCTAAGGGCATTATCCTGACTGACCTATGGGGGTCAGAGACACTGGTGTGAAGCACCAATTGATCAGGCAACACTTGTAGGCAGGAAACAGGCTGAGGTCTGGTCAGGCAGAGTTAGTGTATATCCACAAAACAAGTCAGAAGACAGGACAGGCAGCTTAGGGTCAATATGGTAAACAGGCAGGAGTCAGGGCAGGTAGCTGAAAGTCGGTTAACAGGCAGAGTTCAACACCAAAATATTGGCTCCCAACAAATTAATTGCTGTGAATAACAAATTCAAATCACCACCCCAAAATAAGAATACACAGCAGTTGAATATATGAGATACATATTTTATTATTTAAATGTACAGAACATGTTAAAAATCCAGTACAAGCAGTATACATACACAGGAAAAAGAATCGGACCACATATAAAGTGTTGTATATCAATATAAGAAACCCCTAGATGAACATTATCACCATGTTCAATCTTCTTTTCCACCACCTGAACCAATTGGAGAAAGGGACATGAAATTTACCCCATACGGCATAGTGCACTCTCCTTATTGGAAAAAGTGTGAGTCCAAGGAAATATTCCCATGTTAAAGACAAATAAAGTGCTTAGTGCAACGAGACAAGTAATTCATCAAAGAGTAGTGCAATAGTAGAATACCGACCAGTGTAGTCCTGACCCCGACAATCGTTTCGCAGTCGCTTCCTCAGGGGATAAAAGTGTAATGTGCTCCCTATCCTTTTATACTATACTAATTGGAAAATCCCAAACAGAAGTGAAAATACCTTGGGGAAATGTGCCAGCACATGTTCTCAGGATGTGAATATGGCATGCGTTCCACCCTGGGATGCATACCGTCACTTCCGGTTTCTAATGTGGGACCGCCTACTCCTTATCTCCCTCGGGTCAACTCGCAAATGGTGGAAAGTATATGTAAGAGAAATATTGTTAGGACGGAGGAGGAAGAAATTCAAGTACGCAGGAGGATTAAGCGCCAACTCAAAAATACATAAATATATAGATGTATAAATGTATCAAGATAGGGGACAGATCGGAAGCACTCAACCACGGTGGAACGCAAATGCCCAGGCCGGATATCCGACATGCGCTCCACCGTAGAACGCAAATCCTGATCCGCCCTCTCTAAGCTTCTAATCGCTCCCCGAATTGGAGGGCATAATTCACTGCAGCATATTGCTAGCTGTAGTGATACACTGGCCACCAATGTACAAGCAACCAATGGTATAAAGAAAAAGGGCCTAAACTTGCATAAAATTTATAATAAGTGAACTATAATATCAAAATCAATTGTCATAAAACCTCATATATACCGTAGTGCAACATAATACTTCATGATTACTCCCTCTATATGTTACCATAAGTCTATTTATATTAATGACACATGATTACACAAGATCAATCATGTACCATGACTATATATATATATATATATATATATATCTAACATCAAAAGGATGAGGCAGCACTCCAAGTAAAGTGAAAAAGTGGTGGATCTTTTATTCCCCTCTGCAACGTTTCAACCGCTCAATGCGGTCTTTCTCAAGCATACAACATGGTGTCATACAAGGGTATATATACCCACAATGCATAGCAACAAATAAAGTGACAATAATTCAATTAAAAATATTCTGAGAATAAAAGACCAAATATAAAATACAATAAGCATCTCAGCATTGTGAAAATTACATCAGTAGTGATTTACATGATATACTACATCATATACAGAAGTGATAATCATAATACAAACATAACAGTGCATTAATTAGTGACAATAAGACACATCATTACAATGTGATATCACCTTTGTGTCCATATAAAAAATGACCATAAATCAATAAAGTTGAAAAAAAAAAAAAAACTCACACGGCGGTGCATGGATAGGGGCGCCAAAAGTCCACATCCTCACAATCAGACCGCGCATGCCCAAAATCCCAGCAGCGTCACCCCCACAGACGCAGCCCCGTGACGTCACCACGGACATGTGAACAAACACATGACCAACGTGACAATCACGTGTCCAGTCCAGGGGAGGCGTCGCGCCAGGTCAGGCCAGCGACGCGAGGCAAGCGTCGCCCGGCCAACGACGCCAGCGTTACTGGCGTCGTTGCCCCAGCAACCGCAAGCCAAACACCGCAGGCAATGACGTGCCCATGCTGGAGAGAAAGGGGCCGGCGCAGCCAGATTGGAACGAGAGGCGGAGACGGGAGAGAAGCAAAGGGCACAATAATCTAAAAGATTCAGAAAAACAAACAAACGGGAGCATATAAGCACCCCCTACAGTCACTGTATACAGGTTTAGAGAAATAGAGTGAACGTGGTATTAAGTATATCGGCACTAAGGGGGAACACCTTCAGAATATATGCCATACTGATACAGCAAAACAGGGGAACAGGGGCCAGTGGTCCTGTCATTCTCACGAACATGACCACAGGTCCATTACGGGTGCGGGGTCAAGGACACGTCCATGCCCAAGAACCCAAACCCAAACCAGTCCCCTGGGCCTATAGAGTAAAATAATTAGAAAAACCACCACTCATAGAACAAACAACCCCATACAGTTGACCCACATGATGTATAATATAAAGAATACTTTTGCGCCCAATGGATCTCCCCCACCACCAAGATCTCAGCAGAGGAACGTAGAGAAAAGCGCCCGCCATCCATAAACAGCGCCATTAGAGCATAGATGGTAGAAATCTAGAGAAATAAAAAAAAATTTTTTTTAGAACAATGGATCCAAAATTAATTGTACATCCAGTTATCATAGTTAGTTATATAATTGATGACACCAATAAAATTCACATATCCCAGGGCACAACAAGGAGAGGATCAAGCGGGAACAATAAAGAGCCCCACCCTATATCACACTCCACTTAAAATCAACATTGAGACCACCGGGTCTCAGAGTATTGAGGTGATGGATCCATCTAAGCTCTCTCTGTTTGAGGGCCAATGTCCTATCACCTCCCCTTCTAGATGGAGTGATCTGATCCACTATCATAAATTTCAGGTCCCTCTCCATGTGATTGGCCTCCACAAAGTGTTTAGGGACTGGCAGATCCTTCCTTTTTTGTCTAATTGAGAACCGATGGTTGTTTAGACGTGTCTTCATGTCACAAGTGGTCTCCCCAACATATAGGAGACCACAGGGGCAGGAAAGCACATAAACAACGTATGAGCTATTGGAGGTCGATCTGCAGCGCCTGTATAGGAACATCGAACTTAAGGTTTGGTTTGCGGGTCGCCCTCCGATGGATCAATCGACTGGTGGAGTTACAGATACCGAATTAAGATTGAAATCTTTTGGGCTCTTTAACCACCTCCGGACCGCCTAACGCAGGATCGCGTTCCGGAGGTGGCAGCGCTGCGCAGAGTCACGCATATACGCGTCATCTCGCGAGACGCGAGATTTCGCTCAAAGCCGGCCCGCGCATGCGCATCGCGGGCCGGCAAAAGTTAAAGAAGAAGTTCGTCACCAGCCTGCCAGCAACGATCATTGGCTGGCAGGCTGGCGATTTTTAAAAAATCCAATCACAAGCCATATAACAGATCATATTAGTAAATATGATCTGTTATATGGCTTCTCTGCTTCTTTGCTGGTCCTTTTCGTCGGTTGGATCCAGCAGAGAAGCAGACTGAACTGTGAGTAGCACCAAACACTTCACTGTAGCCCCTGATCACCCCCCTGCACCCCAATTAACCCTTTGATCACCCCTTTGATCGCCCCTGTCAATCACTAGTGAAAGACAAAAAGTGATCAGTGTAAACTGTCACTTTTTTTTTCCACTAGTATTGGCTGTTAGGTTTTAGGGATAGTTTAGGCCCCTTGGTTAGGTAGTTAGCGTCAGTTAGCGCCCACCCCACCGCACCGCAGTCACTTTTATTCGCTGATTAGCGTAATCAGCATTTGTACTTTTATAGTATCTGTAAGTGATCAAAACTGATCACGGTCAGATCTATAATAGTATTAGTGTCACCTTAGCTCGCCCTCCACTCAAAACGCAGTGTTTGCCCGATCAGGCCTGATCGGTCGCCCACACGTGCGTTCACCCACGCCCGCACCACCGCAGTGACAAAAAAATATTTTTTTTTGATCACTGCACATTCACTTTACACGCACTGCGGCGATAAAAAAAATCAGTTTTGATATTTTTTATCAACCGCAGCAGCCTCCGGTACTTCGCTAGCCTCCCCTTTGTAAGACAGGTTTGCTTTTTTTCTTGGGTAGTCTCAGGGAATACCCCTAAATTTAGTAGTCCAAAATGTCAAACAGGGGGTATTCTTCTGAAGAGGCCTACAGGATTCTGACCCAGTCGGATGAGTAGTGGGAACCCTCATCTGACGAATCTAGCGGGTCAGAATATGAACCTGTGGAAAGCAGTGGCTCTCTGACCCAAAGTTCGGACGAGGAGGTGGAGGTCCCTGGCAGCACCAGGCGTACCCGGCCCCATGTCGCTAGACCACAGGTTGCGCAGGATCCGCTTCAAGAGCAGCAGAGTGGGGCTGTCGCTGCCGGATCACGTGGTGAGGCATACACCAGCAGCGCAGCCCTTCCTGGACCTAGTACCAGCACTGCCGTACAACATGGTGAAGTAGCGAGCACCAGAAGGGCAGTTGAAGCTGGTACGGTGGCACGTGCAATAGTTACCCCGTCGCAGCCACCGCACAGACATGTCCGTAGACCCCCTAGAGTCCCTGAGGTGCTGGCAAATCCTGATTGGCAGTCACCAACTTCAGCCGCACCAGTAGTTCCCCCTTTCACCGCCCAGTCTGGAGTTCGGGTTGAGACGGCTCAAATCGGTTCGGCCCTGGGATTTTTTGAGCTGTTCTTGACTGCGGAGCTCATGGACTTAGTCGTGGCAGAGACAAACCGGTATGCCACACAATTTATAACCGCAAACCCGGGAAGCTATTATGCCCAGCCTTTCCGGTGGAAACCAGTCCGAGTTTCCGAACTTAAAATTTTTCTGGGCCTTCTCCTCAACATGGGCCTGACAAAAAAGCATGAATTGCGGTCATATTGGTCAACGCACCCGATTCATCACATGCCCATGTTCTCTGCTGCTATGTCCAGGACACGATTTGAGTTTTCTGCATTTTAGCGACAACACCACCTCCCGTCCCAGAGGCCACCCTGCTTTTGACCGGCTCCACAAAATTCGGCCCCTCATAGACCATTTCAACCAGAAATTTGCAGATTTGTATACCCCTGAGCAAAACATCTGCGTAGACGAGTCCCTAATACATTTTACCGGGCGCCTTGGCTTCAAACAATACATCCCAAGCAAGCGTGCCCGGTATGGGGTCAAATTGTATAAGCTCTGTGAAAGGGCCACAGGCTATACCGACAAATTTCGGATCTATGAGGGAAAAGATCAGACCCTGGAGCCGGTCGGTTGCCCTGACTACCTGGGGAGCAGTGGGAAGACAGTCTGGGACTTGGTGTCACCCTTATTCGGCAAGGGGTACCATCTTTATGTGGACAATTTCTACACAAGTGTGGCCCTCTTTAGGCATTTGTTTCTAGAACGGATTTGCGCCTGTGGCACCGCGCGAACTAGTCGCGTGGGCTTCCCCCAACGGCTTGTAACCACCCGTCTTGCAAGGGGGGAGAGGGCTGCCTTGTGTAACGAAGAACTGCTCGCGGTGAAATGGAGAGACAAGCGTGACGTTTACATGCTCTCCTCCATTCACGCAGACACGACAATCCAAATTGAGCGAGCAACCCGTGTCATTGAAAAGCCCCTCTGTGTCCACGACTATAATGCGCTCATGGGAGGGGTGGACTTCAATGACCAGATGTTGTCTCCGTATTTAGTTTCCCGCAGAACCAGACGCTGGTATAAGAAGGTGTCTGTATATTTAATTCAATTGGCGCTGTACAATAGTTTTGTTCTCTACAGTAAGGCTGGGAGAACACGATCTTTCCTCAAATTCCAGGAAGAGATCATCGAGAACCTCCTTTACCCAGGAGGTTCCGTGGCCCCATCCACCAGTGTAGTTAGCCGTCTACACGAGCGACATTTCCCCAGTGTCGTTCCTGGTACCTCAACCCAACCGTCAACCCGAAAAAGATGTCGTGTCTGTAGCAGGAGTGGAATAAGGCGTGACACCCGCTATTTCTGTCCTGACTGTGCTGACCACCCTGCCCTATGCTATGGAGAGTGTTTCCGGAAGTACCACACACAGGTACACCTAGCATAGGGATTGCATCTCACAGGACAGGCACACAGGGCTATTAGGGCCCTTTTACTCTCAGCTGCTGCAAACCTCTCCTTTCACCTGGGATAAAGTGCATAACGTACTTTGCCACATCTTTGGGCGATTTGCGCTTTGCACATTGTCCCATGGGGAAGGAGAGGTTTGTTCTATAAAGGTAAAAAAACTAAACAAAAAAAAAATTACCGGTAAGTAAAAAAAGTTAAAAAAGTTTAAAAAAAGTTAATATGTTCTGTTCTAAAGTTAATAAAGTTATTGCTTTGCGGCCTGGTTTTTTCTTTTTTGTTTTGTTTTTTTTACCTTTCAGGTGGACCAACCGATCGACTAGCTGCAGCACTGATGTGCATTCTGACAGAAGCATTGCGCTGCTGTCAGATTACACGCAAGTCGGTGTATGCGGCGCTGCAAGACGAGATTTCTCCTCTGCAGTAAAAGATACGTTTGCCGAGGCATATGAGCTGAGGAGGTGGCGGTGTTCATATACTTTGGCAAACACTTTGTATATATATATAAAAAAAAAAATCCCGGCAATGATTTATTCATCCACATCGATTGATGTGAATGGAGAAATCGGGTTTGCCAGGGCATACGAGCTAAGTGGGTATGGATGTTGGGCGGAGCTCCTATGTCCTGGCAGACGCCTTTCCCCTCCTTTTTCTTTTTTTGGCAGAGATTTTTTCATCCACATTGATCGATGCGAATGAAAAAATCTGTGCCGTTCATTTTTTTCTTTCAGCCCAGAGGCTGAACGGAAAAAAAAAATCTCATTACCCGTATGCTCAATATAAGGAGAATAGCAGAAACTCCTAATGCTGGGCATACATGTAATGATTGCGGAGACCCTCAAATGCCAGGGCAGTACAAACACCCCACAAATGACCCCAATTTTGAAAGAAGACTCCCCAAGGTATTTGCTGAGGGGCTTATAGAGTCCATGAAAGATTGAAATTTTTGTCCCAAGTTAGCGGAAAGGGAGACTTTGTGAGAAAAAAAAAAAATCAATTTCCGCTAACTTGTGCCAAATTTTTTTTTTTTCTATGAACTCGCCATGCCCCTCATTGAATACCTTGGGATGTCTTCTTTCCAAAATGGGGTCACATGTGGGGTATTTATACTGCCCTGGCATTTTAGGGGCCCCAAAGCGTGAGAAGAAGTCTGGTATCCAAATTTCTAAAAATGCCCTCCTAAAAGGAATTTGGGCACCTTTGCTCACCTAGGCTGCAAAAAAGTGTCACACATCTGGTATGTCTGTATTCAGGAAAAGTTGAGGAATGTGTTTTGGGGTGTCTTTTTACATATACCCATGCTGGGTGAGATAAATATCTTGGTCAAATGCCAACTTTGTATAAAAAAATGGGAAAAGTTGTCTTTTGCCAAGATATTTCTCTCACCCAGCATGGGTATATGTAAAATGACACCCCAAAACACATTCCCCACCTTCTCCTGAGTACGGAGATACCAGATGTGTGACACTTTTTTGCAGCCTAGGTGGGCAAAGGGGCCCACATTCCAAAGAGCACCTTTCGGATTTCACAGGTCATTTACCTACTTACCACACATTAGGGCCCCTGGAAAATGCCAGGGCAGTATAACTACCCCACAAGTGACCCCACTTGGAAAGAAGACACCCCAAGGTATTCCGTGAGGGGCATGGCAAGTTCCTAGAATTTTTTATTTTTTGTCACAAGTTAGTGGAAAATGATGATTTTTTATTTATTTTTTTTCATACAAAGTCTCATATTCCACTAACTTGTGACAAAAAATAAAAACTTCCATGAACTCACTATGCCCATCAGCGAATAGCTTGGGGTCTCTTCTTTCCAAAATGGGGTCACTTGTGGGGTAGTTATACTGCCCTCGCATTCTAGGGGCCCAAATGTGTGGTAAGGAGTTTGAAATCAAATTCTGTAAAAAATGACCTGTGAAATCCGAAAGGTGCTCTTTGGAATATGGGCCCCTTTGCCCACCTAGGCTGCAAAAAAGTGTCACACATGTGGTATCTCCGTACTCAGGAGAAGGTGGGGAATGTGTTTTGGGGTGTCATTTTACATATACCCATGCTGGGTGAGAGAAATATCTTGGCAAAAGACAACTTTTCCCATTTTTTTTATACAAAGTTGGCATTTGACCAAGATATTTATCTCCCCCAGCATGGGTATATGTAAAAAGACACCCCAAAACACATTCCTCAACTTCTCCTGAATACAGAGATACCAGATGTGTGACACTTTTTTGCAGCCTAGGTGGGCAAAGGGGCCCATATTCCAAAGAGCACCTTTCGGATTTCACAGGTCATTTTTTACAGAATTTGATTTCAAACTCCTTACCACACATTTGGGCCCCTAGAATGCCAGGGCAGTATAACTACCCCACAAGTGACCCCATTTTGGAAAGAAGAGACCCCAAGGTATTTGCTGATGGGCATAGTGAGTTCATGGAAGTTTTTATTTTTTGTCACAAGTTAGTGGAATATGAGACTTTATATGAAAAAAAAAAAAAAAAATCATCATTTTCCACTAACTTGTGACAAAAAATAAAAAATTCTAGGAACTCGCCATGCCCCTCACGGAATACCTTGGGGTGTCTTCTTTCCAAAATGGGGTCACTTGTGGGGTAGTTATACTGCCCTGGCATTCTAGGGGCCCAAATGTGTGGTAAGGACTTTGAAATCAAATTCTGTAAAAAATTACCTGTGAAATCCGAAAGGTGCTCTTTGGAATATGGGCCCCTTTGCCCACCTAGGCTGCAAAAAAGTGTCACACATCTGGTATCTCCGTACTCAGGAGAAGGTGGGGAATGTGTTTTGGGGTGTCATTTTACATATACCCATGCTGGGTGAGATAAATATCTTGGCAAAAGACAACTTTTCCCATTTTTTTATACAAAGTTGGCATTTGACCAAGATATTTATCTCACCCAGCATGGCTATATGTAAAAAGACACCCCAAAACACATTCCTCAACTTCTCCTGAATACAGAGATACCAGATGTGTGACACTTTTTTGCAGCCTAGGTGGGCAAAGGGGCCCATATTCCAAAGAGCACCTTTCGGATTTCACAGGTCATTTTTTACAGAATTTGATTTCAAACTCCTTACCACACATTTGGGCCCCTAGAATGCCAGGGCAGTATAACTACCCCACAAGTGACCCCATTTTGGAAAGAAGACACCCCAAGGTATTCGCTGATGGGCATAGTGAGTTCATGGAAGTTTTTATTTTTTGTCACAAGTTAGTGGAATATGAGACTTTGTATGAAAAAAAAAAAAAAAATCATCATTTTCCACTAACTTGTGACAAAAAATAAAAAATTCTAGGAACTCGCCATGCCCCTCACGGAATACCTTGGGGTGTCTTCTTTCCAAAATGGGGTCACTTGTGGGGTAGTTATACTGCCCTGGCATTCTAGGGGCCCAAATGTGTGGTAAGGAGTTTGAAATCAAATTCTGTAAAAAATGACCTGTGAAATCCGAAAGGTGCTCTTTGGAATATGGGCCCCTTTGCCCACCTAGGCTGCAAAAAAGTGTCACACATCTGGTATCTCCATACTCAGGAGAAGGTGGGGAATGTGTTTTGGGGTGTCATTTTACATATACCCATGCTGGGTGAGAGAAATATCTTGGCAAAATACAACTTTTCCCATTTTTTTATACAAAGTTGGCATTTGACCAAGATATTTATCTCACCCAGCATGGGTATATGTAAAAAGACACCCCAAAACACATTCCTCAACTTCTACTGAATACAGAGATACCAGATGTGTGACACTTTTTTGCAGCTTAGGTGGGCAAAGGGGCCCATATTCCAAAGAGCACCTTTCGGATTTCACAGGTCATTTTTTACAGAATTTGATTTTAAACTCCTTACCACACATTTGGGCCTCTAGAATGCCAGGGCAGTATAACTACCCCACAAGTGACCCCATTTTGGAAAGAAGAGACCCCAAGGTATTTCATGATGGGCATAGTGAGTTCATAGAACTTTTTATTTTTTGTCACAAGTTAGTGGAATATGAGACTTTGTAAGAAAAAAAAAAAAATCATCATTTTCCGCTAACTTGTGACAAAAAATAAAAAGTTCTATGAACTCACTATGCCCATCAGCGAATACCTTAGGGTGTGTACTTTCTGAAATGGGGTCATTTGTGGGGTGTTTGTACTGTCTGGGCATTGTAGAACCTCAGGAAACATGACAGGTGCTCAGAAAGTCAGAGCTGCTTCAAAAAGCGGAAATTCACATTTTTGTACCATAGTTTGTAAACGCTATAACTTTTACCCAAACCATTTTTTTTTTTACCCAAACATTTTTTTTTATCAAAGACATGTAGAACAATAAATTTAGAGCAAAATTTTATATGGATGTCGTTTTTTCTGCAAAATTTGACAACTGAAAGTGAAAAATGTCATTTTTTTGCAAAAAAATCGTTAAATTTCGATTAATAACAAAAAAAGTAAAAATGTCAGCAGCAATGAAATACCACCAAATGAAAGCTCTATTAGTGAGAAGAAAAGGAGGTAAAATTCATTTGGGTGGTAAGTTGCATGACCGAGCAATAAACGGTGAAAGTAGTGTAGGTCAGAAGTGTAAAAAGTGGCCTGGTCTTTCAGGGTGTTTAAGCACTGGGGGCTGAGGTGGTTAATAATAGTGATTTTTCGCCACATAGTAATTCACCTGCACTTGACACGTTTAGGAAGGCTGTTTCTGTTGATATAGCCTCTCTGCATGACGAGGTCATGAATATGCCTTTAAAATATCCCAATATGACTACTTCTGATGTTATCACACTGGAGGGATTGTGCCATGACAACAGCCTCACTATTAAACCAGCCGACAAGGGTGGTGCGGTTGTTGTCATGGACACCTCTAAATATATCCAGGAGATTAAGAGGCAACTGGGTGATCTGAGTGTATACAGGGTATTGGCTGGTGATCCGAGGTTTGATATTGCCCGATGCATCAAGAAGGTCCTTGACGCGGCTTTGTGTCAGGACATTATTGATGGTGAGCTTTATTCATTCTTAACTATGTCACAACCACGTACACCGGTCATATACGTGCTACCGAAAATTCACAAATCAATGGTTGACCCGCCAGGTCGTCCCATTGTTGCAGGTACCGGATCCATTTTTTCTAACATTTAGATTTTTCTGGATCGATTACTCTGCCAATATGCAGTCAGTGCCAGGTCCTACTTTAGAGACACCGGGGATTTTCTTGATAAGATCTCCGATGTTATGCTGCCGCATTGGTGTCTCTTGGCTTCCTTTGACGTTACGAGTCTGTACAGTCTGTCTGTGTCCATTGACCACAACAGGGGGGTGGCTGCGGTCCGGAGACATCTATCTGGCAGCAATCATTCTCCTCATTGTCAGGATTTCATCATTCAATTGTTGGACCTGGTACTGAGAAATAATTATTTTTTGTTTATGGAGAGTTTTTATTTTCAGTTACGAGGGACCGCCATGGGGTCTAATGTGGCACCCACTTATGCCAATGTCTTCATGGCGGCCCTCGAGGAGGACCTTATCTATGTATCCCACCACTTCCGTAATGTTCTGGGGTGGTGGCGATACATAGATGACGTCTTCCTGATCTGGCACGGTGACTCTATTTCTTTGAAGATTTTTCAAGATTTTCTGAATAACTTGGACCCGGACATCAGTTTTACCCTGGTACACTCAGCCACCCATGTTCAATTCCTTGACACTACTGTAACTATTGGGTAATCAATTATCTAGTGAAGGACCGGCACTCTACATCTATCAGTAACGCTGAGTAAGCAGTATACACAGATGGTATTAAAAAAATGTATTTATTTTTTATAAAAATACGTTTAGGAGCATAAAAAGTATATAGAAGTTCTAAGGATGTAGAAGTTCTAGAGGATGAGATTCGAAATTATATATAAGAATCTTCTGAGGGATAAAGTTAAAAAATTAATAGAATAAAAAATATATAAGATCATAGGCAGCGGTGGAGGTGCACAGTAGAAATTGCGCAGGCGGCAGTGTGACAATGCGGTGATTGTCAGGTGGTGACAATACAGTGGTTGTCTGGTGGTAGTTTTCACCTACTGTAGGTACAATATATGGCTCTGTCCATTTGTGTACAGTTCATCAAAATGAAAAAATGTGGGAGTAAATATGTATAGGCAGACCGGAAAAAGATAAGTAAAAAGGTATGTAAAAAGGTATATATAAACGAAAAAAACATATATGAATATATGAATAAAAATGAAAAAGTTTGTAGCAGTCAGGTGCTGGGCTTAGTGTGGCGTCCCACACATTGGAAAGAGCTGCACCCTGACTGTGTACCTTCTTTGTGAGGTTTTGGATGTCCCGGCTGTTGGAGCGATCTCAATGCGCTCTGTTGTGTCTGTTTCCCGTTTTGGTGACCTCCCTCTATTAACTGCCAAAAGAATTCTACCCTGGAAGCGCTTCCCAACAACCGACAAAGACCCCCAGCGAAAGTCTTCAACCAAGTCCGACTAAGACAAGCGAGACGCCAAAGAAGTGACGTCATACCCACGCGGCACGCCGAGAAGACCGGGAAACAGACACAACAGAGCGCATTGAGATCGCTCCAACAGCCGGGACATCCAAAACCTCACAAAGAAGGTACACAGTCAGGGTGCAGCTCTTTCCAATGTGTGGGACGCCACACTAAGCCCAGCACCTGACTGCTACAAACTTTTTCATTTTTATTCATATATTCATATATGTTTTTTTCGTTTATATATACCTTTTTACATACCTTTTTACTTATCTTTTTCCGGTCTGCCTATACATATTTACTCCCACATTTTTTCATTTTGATGAACTGTACACAAATGGACAGAGCCATATATTGTACCTACAGTAGGTGAAAACTACCACCAGACAACCACTGTATTGTCACCACCTGACAATCACCGCATTGTCACACTGCCGCCTGCGCAATTTCTACTGTGCACCTCCACCGCTGCCTATGATCTTATATATTTTTTATTCTATTAATTTTTGAACTTTATCCCTCAGAAGATTCTTATATATAATTTCGAATCTCATCCTCTAGAACTTCTACATCCTTAGAACTTCTATATACTTTTTATGCTCCTAAACGTATTTTTATAAAAAATAAATACATTTTTTTAATACCATCTGTGTATACTGCTTACTCAGCGTTACTGATAGATGTAGAGTGCCGGTCCTTCACTATATACATTACTGTTATAAACCGCCTTTTCTGACCGGGTGAGTCAGTTCAGAACCAGAGCACCTACCCATTGTATAGACCAGGTGAGCCACCAATAACCCACCTTTCTTCTAATCAATTATCTACTGACATTTTTACTAAGCCCACTGATTGTAACACGTTGTTACATTACAAAAGTTGTCACCCTAGGTCAATTATCAATTCGGTACCATATAGTCAATTGCTTAGGGTGAAAAGGGTGGTACAGGATCCAGATAGACTACCTACTCGGTTTTCACAGATGGTACATAAGTTTAAAGAACGTGGCTACCCTACTCGGGTGATTAATAAACATCTCACTAAGGTGAAAGGCTCACAACATGTGCCACCAGATACTACATGCAATAAAGTGGAAAGGATACTATTCATATCTACATATTCTGAACAGAGTGTGAAAATTGCCCGTATTGTCCGCAAACATTGGTCCATACTTAAAGCGAACCTTTCACCTCATTTTCACTTTATAAACTAGCAACAGTACCTGATAGATTATCTTGAGTATGTTGTTATCCATGATAGTGCCGCTTTCCTGGGCTCTTTATACTTTAAAAAATCGTCTTATAAACTTCACATTCGGTGCTCCAACAGTCATGCAACCAGTCAAGGGGGTAGCCCTTCCATCTCCTCTGGCCGTACCGCCCCTGCCCTAACCCCTCCTCTATGCTCCGTAACTGACAGCCGGCTCAGTCGCCGGGACGGCGCTTCCGAAACCTGCGCATGCGCCGCCCTCCTGATTCGCCGCGCGATCCCGTCTTTCTTGCTGACAAAAGCGCGATCATGTAAGAGAATCGCGCATGCGCCTTACGCGATGCCTGCCTGTCTGCTCTCCTTTCTGCTCTCCCTCCCGTGCGCGCGCACGGGAGGGAGAGCAGACAGGCCGGCATCGCGTAAGGCGCATGCGCGATTCTCTTACATGATCGCGCTTTTGTCAGCAAGAAAGACGGGATCGCGCGGCGAATCAGGAGGACGGCGCATGCGCAGTTTTCGGAAGCGCCGTCCCGGCGACTGAGCCGGCTGTCAGTTAAGGAGCATAGAGGAGGGGTTAGGGCAGGGGCGGTACGGCCAGAGGAGATGGAAGGGCTACCCCCTTGACTGGTTGCATGACTGTTGGAGCACCGAATGTGAAGTTTATAAGACGATTTTTAAAGTATAAAGAGCCCAGGAAAGCGGCACTAACATGGATAACAACACACTCAAGATAATCTATAAGGTACTGTTGCTAGTTTATAAAGTGAAAATGAGGTGAAAGGTTCGCTTTAAAAGTAATCTCCCGAATATTACAGCATTTACAGTGCCGCCCTTGCTTTCCTACAGGCGGCCCACCAATTTTCGTGATAAATTGGTTCGGGCAGACATTCCAGCTAAAGCTTTGGTACAAACCCATATTGGCTCTCGGAGGAGAGGTTCCTATCCTTGTCTTGGGTGTGTGAATTGTTCATACATGACCAAGGGGGAGAGGTTTACTCATCCTGTTACGGGGAGCCAGTATGACATTGGTCACTTTCTAACATGCAATAGCTCATACGTTGTGACATGAAGACACGTCTAAACAACCATCGGTTCTCAATTAGACAAAAAAGGAAGGATCTGCCAGTCCCTAAACACTTTGTGGAGGCCAATCACAAGGAGAGGGACCTGAAATTTATGATAGTGGATCAGATCACTCCGTCTAGAAGGGGAGGTGATAGGACATTGGCCCTCAAACAGAGAGAGCTTAAATGGATCCATTGCCTCAATACTCTGAGACCCGGTGGTCTCAATGTTGATTTTAAGTGGAGTGTGATATAGGGTGGGGCTCTTTATTGTTCCCGCTTGATCCTCTCCTTGTTGTGCCCTGGGATATGTGAATTCTATTAGTGTCATCAATTATATAACTAACTATGATAACTGGATGTACAATTAATTTTGGATCCATTGTTCTAAAAAAAAATATTTTTTCTTTCTCTAGATTTCTACCATCTATGCTCTAATGGCGCTGTTTATGGATGGCGGGCGCTTTTCTCTACGTTCCTCTGCTGAGATCTTGGTGGTGGGGGAGATCCATGGGGCGCAAAAGTATTCTGTATATCATACATCATGTGGGTCAACTTTATGCGGTTGTTTGTTCTATGAGTGGTTGTTTGTTCTAATTATTTTACTCTATAGGCCCAGGGGACTGTTTTGGGTTTGGGTTCTTGGGCATGGACGTGTCCTTGACCCCGCACCCGTAATGGACCTGTGGTCATGTTCGTGAGAATGACAGGACCACTGGCCCCTGTTCCCCTGTTTTGCTGTATCAGTATGGCATATATTCTGAAGGTGTTCCCCCTTAGTGCCGATATACTTAATACCACGTTCACTCTATTTCTCTAAACCTGTATACAGTGACTGTAGGGGGTGCTTATATGCTCCCGTTTGTTTGTTTTTCTGAATCTTTTAGATTATTGTGCCCTTTGCTTCTCTCCCGTCTCCGCCTCTCGTTCCAATCTGGCTGCGCCGGCCCCTTTCTCTCCAGCATGGGCACGTCATTGCCTGCGGTGTTTGGCTTGCGGTTGCTGGGGCAACGACGCCAGTAACGCTGGCGTCGTTGGCCGGGCGACGCTTGCCTCGCGTCGCTGGCCTGACCTGGCGCGAAGCCTCCCCTGGACTGGACACGTGATTGTCACGTTGGTCATGTGTTTGTTCACATGTCCGTGGTGACGTCACGGGGCTGCGTCTGTGGGGGTGACGCTGCTGGGATTTTGGGCATGCGCGGTCTGATTGTGAGGACGCGGACTTTTGGCGCCCCTATCCATGCACCGCCGTGTGTTTTTTTTTTTGTTTTTTTTTAAACTTTATTGATTTATGGTCATTTTTTATATGGACACACAGGTGATATCACATTGTAATGATGTGTCTTATTGTCACAAATTAATGCACTGTTATGTTTGCATTATGATTATCACTTCTGTATATGATGTAGTATATCATGTAAATCACTACTGATGTAATTTTCACAATGCTGAGATGCTTATTGTATTTTATATTTGGTCTTTTATTCTCAGAATATTTTTAATTTAATTATTGTCACTTTATTTGTTGCTATGCATTGTGGGTATATATACTCTTGAATGACACCATGTTGTATGCTTGAGAAAGACCGCATTGAGCGGTTGAAACGTTGCAGAGGGGAATAAAAGATCCACCACTTTTTCACTTTACTTGGAGTGCTGCCTCATCCTTTTGATGTTATACTTAGCTATAGCCGTTTGAGC
This sequence comes from Bufo bufo, assembly GCF_905171765.1. Lineage (NCBI taxonomy): Eukaryota > Metazoa > Chordata > Amphibia > Anura > Bufonidae > Bufo > Bufo bufo. The sequence goes on from NC_053389.1 coordinate 215,288,778, forward strand.
CAGCGGCTGTGAGGATTACCTGCACCCACATCATCGGTCTTGTGCTGCTGTGACTTCTTTTGTTTTATATATATATATATATATATATATATATATATATATATATATATAAAAATAATATTAAATAACACCCTATATCAATAACATACCAAAATAGCTTTATTAGTGATACATGATTGTTCCCCTATCAATTGCGTAACATAAATATGTTAAAATTAGTGATACCTAATTACACCTTATATCAATCATATCTCATATGTATCATTATATTGTTATTAGTGATACATACAAAAACCCTAAAACAATTTTATTAATAAAAAAGGAAAGAAAAAAGAAAAAATTTAGTTCAGTACACTGGTAGACAAACAGAAAATCACACCTTTACTAGGACTAGCAAGCTGGAATACCTAAAGCTCAGTCACCCTCCCACCTTTTAAGAGCAAGGAAGCACACACACTGAAATTCAGGCCACAGCCTAGAGAAGTAGGAAGGGGGCTCCAGTGGCCGGCCTGTTGTGGGTGAGAACAAGGAGGGAAAGCAAGTCTGGGCCATCAGAATGGAGGGGAGGGGTGAGTATGGCAACATTCATGCCTGCCCGGGAGAGTGGGACACTGGCGGGCATGGCATGGATGGGCACCTACTAAAAATTTATGAATAGTCAACAGTCAGTCGTATAGGTCCAACTGGGTGTTGCCAGTTGTGATTATGTCCCTGTATAGTATAACCCTATCAAATCAGTGCTGCCAAATCAGATACACCTACAACTGGTAACACTTGTTCATGCATAAACCTGGTACAACAGAGTTATAAAAAAATATGCACCAGAATTGTTATTACATGGGGAAAGCAGGTAGATGCCAAAAGAGACATGTCAGAAAAGGTGACAGGTCCTCTTTAGGGCTGCTTTCACACTTTTGATATTATTATTAATATTAGGCTACTTTCACATCTGCTTTTTCCTTTTCAGTCTTGAGATCTGGCAGAGGATCTCAAAACTGGAGAAAAACGCATCTATTTGAATAATACAACTGTCTGCATCCGTTCAGAACGGATCCAGTTGTATTATATCCAAAAAGAACATGCCGGATCCGGCATGGGAACCCCCCAAAAAACGTTAGGGAATGCATTCTGGTGCACCCCGTTCCAGTTTGTTCAGTTTTGTCCCCATTGATAATGAATGGGCACAAAGTTGAATCATTTTCTTCTGGTTTTGAGATCCTTTGCCGGATCTCAAAACCGGAATGTATATATGGGGTCATTTATCAATATGGTGTAAAGTAGAACTGGCTTAGTTGCCCATAGCAACCAGATTCCACCTTTAATTTTCCAAAGGAGCTGTCCAAAATGAAAGATGTTTTATTTTCCATCTCTCGTACTATGCCAAAACCAGAAGTGGAGTCTGCACAAGGAAAATCTGTAGTGGAATTGCAATGAGCCAGACCATGGGTGCAGTTACACGGACGCCAAATTATGCAGTGGGTCAGGATATGGGTATAATAGTCTATGGTTTTGTTTGTGACGCCAGTTACCGCGTGCGCAGGGTACTAACACAGGGCCCTTTAAGGTGTTGTAACTCACGTACCAGGTTAGGAAATGCCAGAGTGGGGTAATGTCTCTGTGTGATAGTGGCAATAGTGTCAACGGTGTCTCCTACCTGGGTACGGCTGGACTCCTGGATCCTGGCTCACTTGCAATAAAATGAGTGTGTTGCTAGTAGGAGTAATTGAGGGATTTGCAGCAATAATTGAGATCCAGACTTGGAATATAGTTCAAACTAGTCTTTACTTGATGCAGCTTTAATCCATGCGAGATACAGCATTAGTCTAAAGTCCCAGCAGGTATTGGCAATGTGTGGCAGGAATCTATCTTCTGCTTCTATCATGTGCCTGGAGCTCTTTGCAGGATAAGTCGTCTGCTTGCGGCTCTGTAATGTGGCAGGAATTTATATCTTCTGCGCTTACTATCTTCTGCTATCTTGAGGACTGACTAGCTGAGGAGGAATTTGGCTTCTCCTGGTCTCTGGATGGTACTCACAGTTGGCTTCACAGGGTATGCTTCTTCCTGGAATACTGGAGGTGGCTGCTTGCTTCTACCAGCTGAGGCTCAAAGGCTCAGGCTGGGGATGATGATCAATGTCTCAGGTGAGACAAGATTCTGGCTTGGATCCCTATATCTGGGAGCTCCTACTCACACAGCCTTCCCCTAGCCGGGGTGGCTGGCACACTAACTGAACTTCCTTCTCTCCCCATGAGGCAGGACATGGGCGAGCCCACTCTGCTCAAAGAGGGGGGAGCTAAACTGGAATAAACTATTCCAGTCTAGAAATACTAAACTGTCTCTAAGTCTCTGCTAACACTTTGCTGCCACCTGCTGGTGAACAGGAAAATTACAGCAATACATATGTAACAAGACTTTAAATGGTATAATTCAAATAGTCTAGTTTCCTAGACTAGTAAGCTCCCGTTTCTGGTCAACTTAAGACATAACGTTTATTTGGTTTAATTTATTAAAAATAATAAAAAATTTAAACTCATGGAAAGAATAATTAATGATTTAATATGGGAAAGAAAACGAGTTCGATTAAAGTTGGAATATTTGTATAAATCACTGGAGTGTGGGGGCTTAAATCTCCCTTACTTTAAAGGGTATTTTATTGCAGCTCAGTTATTGATGTGCTACGAATCAGAAAACAGTGCACTGTTAGGGAAGTTGGTAGGGAGCTATGCTCATAATAATATATTTACCCTGTTGGAATCCGGGCTATTGAAGACCTATGAGCGGGGCTACAGAGAGACTATAAAGCTACTCCTGAAAGTGTGGGTTACTACTAAGACATGGTTGAAGGTAAAGGGTTCATTTACATTCACGCCTCTTTGGCACAATGTGTATTTACAAAGGTTAGATGATATTGCAGCTGACACATTTTGGCAAAGGAACAAAATTTTGTATATTTCACAGGTAATTAAGGATAGAGACATTAAGCCATTTATAGAGATGACACATAATATAGAAAATTTTTCATGGTTTAGGTATTTTCAATTGCGTTCAGTACTATCTAGTCTGGACGATAAATTGGTGTTGGATATAGATAGCTCATCTTTTTTGAATGATTGGGTAGGGGGTACACTGTCTAAAATAAAGATTTCAAATATATATAAGCGATTACTCAAGGCACGTTTTAGTGATATACAGTCACCAGGACAAAGAGCGTGGGAGGTGGATTGTCCGAATTTACAATCAGAAGGGTGGGAGAATATTTTTGGTAATTTAGGTTCACTATCCCTGAACTTCAACCATGTTGTAGTACACTTCTATATTTGCCACAGATTATATATTACCCCTTTATGGATGAATAAATGTGGACTAAGGGACACGTCTAACTGCCCTAAGTGTGACACTTTAGGAGCGGACTATCTCCATATGATCTGGACCTGCCTAGAACTTAAAAAATATTGGAATAGCATCAATAATTTCATCATATATAAACTAAAAATACGAATCCCTTTTGAACCACAACTATTCTTGCTTAATGATTTTTCCAAAATAGATAATCCTAAGTATCAAAAGATCTTTTTGGGTAGGATATTGATGTTGGCCAGAGTTTTGGTCAGTCGGACCTGGTTTGCTCGCTATACTCCAGATATAAATATATGGATAAACCTTACTGATAAGGTAAAAAACTATGAGAAAATTATCTTTAAACAGAGGGGAGCTGAGGAGAAGTGGATTAAGATATGGGGTGATTGGAGGATTTGATTAGTTGTGACAAATGTTGTTGCTGTTGTTTTGTTTTTTGTTTTTGTTTTTTCTTTTGTGACGCACCACAAGCAGGGGGAAGGGGGGGGTTAGGGAATAGGGATATGGGGGGAAAACAGGGAAGGGAAAAAATAATTCTTTTTTGTATTCTTTTTTGTCTTGTAATTTGTTTGATATATTAATTAATAAAGATAATTAATTAAAAAAAAAATAATAATAATAATAATAATATAAAATGGGATAACAAAGGAAAACTTTAAAATCCTAGGTATAGCAGGATTCTATAGGCGGAGCTGAGGGTTCAATTCACCCATATATTCTGCCTCCGTAACATACATTCATCCACCTTTTGCTTTGCATTTTAGCGGTACTTTTTTTTCCGCCTTGATGGAATTTATGTTAAGAGGTCACCTAAACAGTCGTTTCCAATCATATATTTTCGTCTTTGTCTGTCTTTAGCACGACTCTCCACCATTTAAGGTCACGGTTTAGGGGAGTCTGCAGTTACTCCTCGCCGTGACAGAGATCCTGCCTAACCTAATCTAAAATTTCAAGACTAGAGCTCCCCCAACATGTTTCACCACTGAACGTGGCTTCATCAGGGGAATGAAGCTACTATCAACAAGAATGTTTTTCAAAAGTGTTCTTTTAACCTCTGTGGGTGGGTCATTGGATATGCTGCAGCCAACCGCTGCTAAAGCATCTTGATTGATGGTCTAATGGCCCAATCTGAGCATTGATTGCTGTATTTTCGTCATATAATCGCGTCTTGCGTTCAGCATTGCGAACTACGCATGCGCCAGAACTTTTAGTTTAAAGATCGGAAGTATGGCATTACTGAGCATGCGCCTATACTTAGGTATTTCGGCTATGTTTTCGTCATATAGTCGCGTCTTGCGTTCAGCATTGCGAACTACGCATGCGCCAGAACTTTTAGTTTAATAGTCGGAAGTATGACATTGCTGAGCATGCGCCTATACTTAGGCATTTCGGCTATGTTTTCATCATATAGTCGCATCTTACGTTTAAAACTGTATACTGCGCATGCGCAGGAACTTATATTTTATAATTGAAAGATGACATTACTGAGCATGCGCCTATACTTAGGTATTTCAGCTCGCTTTTCATACTTATATATTTTTTCTTTTAAAGTTACGTCTATGCGTGCGCCAGAGCTTTTAGTTTAATAATCGGATGTATAGCGTTACTGAGCATGCGCCTATACTTAGGTATTTCGGCTATGTTTTCATCATGTGGTCGCGTCTTACGTTTAGACCTATATACTTTGCATGCGCAGAAACGTATAATTTTGTAATCAAAAGATGGCATTACTGAGCATGCGCCTATACTTAGGTATTTCAGCTCAATTTTCATACTTATATATATTCGAGGTTACGTCTACACAGAGACTCAGAATTTATTTTCTCCGGAGACATGACGATACTGCGCATGCGTCTAGACTTAGATTTCTAGTTGCATTATTCCTCCACTCATATATGCAGCGTATGTGTAGGTACTTTAACACTTTTAATTATACCAGGTATGCATCTACAAGTGCACATGCGTAGGAGCTATAGTTGTTAAAATCGGAAAATTACAGTGCTGGGCATGCGCCTATACTTAGGCATTTCGACTCATATTCATACTTATATATTCGGAATTATACATGTGCGGAAACTCTAAATTTCTTTTCATAAAAGCCTCCAGGGATTTGGTGGTACAGCGCTTGCGCCTGAACTTAGACTTCAAGTTTCATTGATCCTTCACTAATATGTACGGCGCATGTATAGATATTTTGATGTTTTTAGTAAAAGGTCTAGTTATACTAAACATGCATTTTAATCATAAGTATAGCTATATTGGGCATGCGTCTAAATTTAGAATTTTATTCCAGGACACGGAGGCTTCCTATTGCTATTCTCTCTCTTTACTGTTTCCATAGCAGCAAAGACAAAACATTTAAAATATGCAGTAACTATGGCAACAAGCCAACCCACTCCCTCCCAGTGTCCATATAAACCACGGTCACACTGGAAACGTCCTCTTTCTTTGCTGCTCCAGTTAAGTATTCATCCTTAGCAGCTCATTGTGCCCTGTGGTGTTCCCTTTTGGGTGCGCTTTTGGGCATTATATTCTGTTGTATTGTATGCTATATATTTTATTACTTAGATTCGTCTAGATTATTCATATATTGTGTTATTATATCCAGTGCCATCTTAAGAGCATTATAGGCCCCCGGGCAATACAGTGCACTGGGGCCCTGTCTACACAATCACGCACTAGAATAAAAATGCAAATTATCAATAAGGCGATATTTATTGGGCATTTCCTCTTGTGGATTTTCCCCAGCAGTAGGATCAGGTAATGATACCATTGGTATTTCTGCTGGAATTGGAGTGCATGTAGATGTGGATGCTACATCTGGAGGAGCAGAACTACTGGCTGACGTTGCACCTGGATTGAGCCAAGATGTTAGTTTTGGAAGTTTGCACATTTTCTCTTTCTCCTCTGCAGCCTTTTTCCTCTTCTGTGCTCCACTCAAAACATTACGTTTCATTTCTGCACTAAAGGTTATTTTCACCAACACGTAATAAACTTTATTTTTCCTCACCTTTTTTACACTTCCTCGAACGAGTGGCAACTCTAAGATTGCTATATAAGGGGGACACATAAGATATTACAGTCAAAACTTGAGGGGCACTAATAACTTAAAGTGGATGTAAACCCAAACATTTTTTTTTTTTGTGATGTCACAATGTAGAGTACCCAGGCAGTACACACGCCACTCCAACATTAATACCCACCAGCACCAGCAGTACCCACACCAGCATTACCCACCAGCACCAGAGTGTGTGTACATTTATATATATATCTATATTTATTTCGTTTTTTTAGTTGTATGATTAAAGTGGATGTAAACCCCCAAGTATGCAGTATAGCACCCTATAGTATACAGCACCACACAGTATGCAGTATAGCACCCTATAGTATACAGCACCACGCAGTATGCAGTATAGCACCCTATAGTATACAGCACCACACAGTATGCAGTATAGCACCCTATAGTATACAGCACCACACAGTATGCAGTATAGCACCCTATAGTATACAGCACCACACAGTATGCAGTATAGCACCCTATAGTATACAGCACCACACAGTATGCAGTATAGCACCCTATAGTATACAGCACCACACAGTATGCAGTATAGCACCCTATAGTATACAGCACCACACAGTATGCAGTATAGCACCCTATAGTATACAGCACCACGCAGTATGCAGTATAGCACCCTATAGTATACAGCACCACGCAGTATGCAGTATAGCACCCTATAGTATACAGCACCACGCAGTATGCAGTATAGCACCCTATAGTATACAGCACCACACAGTATGCAGTATAGCACCCTATAGTATACAGCACCACACAGTATGCAGTATAGCACCCTATAGTATACAGCACCACACAGTATGCAGTATAGCACCCTATAGTATACAGCACCACACAGTATGCAGTATAGCACCCTATAGTATACAGCACCACACAGTATGCAGTATAGCACCCTATAGTATACAGCACCACACAGTATGCAGTTTAGCACCCCACACTATACAGTACCCCACAGTATATAGTAGAGCAGTATAGACCCCCACACTATACAGCACCTCACTGTATACAGCACCCCAAACTATACACGATACAGCCCCCCACACTATACAGTACAGCACTCTACACTATACCGCACCCACAGTATACAGCCCCCCACACTATACAGTACAGCAGTATAGCACTCCCCCCACTATACAGCCCCCCCCCACACTATACAGGCCCCCCACACTATACAGGCCCCCCACACTATACAGCCCACCACACAGTATACAGGCCACCCCCCCCCCCCCCACACACAGTATACAGCCCACCACACAATATACAGCCCATTACACAATATATAGCCCACCACACAATATACAGCCCACCACACAGTATACAGGCCCCCACACAGTATACAGCCCCCCACACAGTACACAGCACCCCACTATACAGTAGTTTACAGTATATTAAAATAACAACCCCATGTCACCTTTTTCTGATGTAATCTTTACACAGAAAAGCTCCACAGTTAACTTCTGCAACACTCCTGATAGGACCTGTGATGACTTCATAGCCATGTGACCAGTAATTGCTAGGTTACTGGTCACATGGTAATGATGTCATTAAGGTCCTAGATCAAAACTCATTAAGGTCCTAGAATTAAGATCATTAACACAGTACGATCATGATGCCTGTGTAGCCGACAGCCTGACACCCGGGGCAGTAGCTAGCAGGGCTCAAGAGGCAGCTGCCTTGGGCCCCCCCAGGAGCAACTGGGCCCAGGGCAGCTGCCCCTTTTGCCCCTTGGTAAAGACGGCCCTGGCGGCAACGCTGCTAAATGACGGTTGGGAAGTTGGCTGGTGGGTTCACTGGGCAGGCGGGCCCCCAGGCAAGTGGGGCCCCCGGGCAACTGCCCAGCGTGCCCATTCGAAAAGACGGCCCTGATTATATCTGCTTTTGTGCTCATTTGATTATTTCATCTGTCCCCTCCTTTTGCCGATTACCCGTACCTTCCCTGCTACAGGAGCTGCGCTCCGGTTCCAGCGGGGGAAGGGGGGGCTATGCGGTGCAGGCTTTTGGAGCGGCGTTACTTACTTGTCGCTTCCTGACATCCGCCCGACTTCGCTAGTATCCACGTCGCTGCAAGGAGGCGGCGCCATCTTACGCTCCGTCTCCTCAGCTTCTTATTCTTTCTTCCTGGCTATCGCGAGGTCTCTGCGTTTCCCGCCGAGATCTCGCGGGACTTCCGGCTGGTGACTGCTTCCGCTCTGCTGTGGTCTGTCAGCTCCTGCAGCGCCGGTCCTGTGTTCTTCTGTGCCTTCTATTCGGCACCTTTTTGCTTCTTTCAGGTTATTTCTCAGGGTGACTAACCCTCATTATGTCTCGCCAGTCCCGCTCCCGTTCTCCTAGGGCTAATCCCACTCAGGATTTAGGGTCCAGGTCTCAGATTTCCCCTTCTCCCAGGGGGTCTAGGGATCATTCCAGAGAGTCTGCTGTTACAGATCCCCAGACTTTAGCTATGCAGCGCTCCATATCCAGCGCTATAATGTCTGCCATGGGGTCCATGTCCTCTGTGATATCTCAGTCTGTTACTCAGGCCCTTGCATCACATCCCACTAATGCCTCCAGAACAAATGAGAACGATGGCCTTGTCCCATCAGTTGACAACGCGCTAAGGTCGCGTAAAAGAGCCTGTCCGCGCCAGGCAGAACGTGCGCGAGGTTGGAAATCGGCGCGGTCACAGCCCGAATATGGTTCTGACTCTGACAGAGAGTCTGATGAGGAGGTACGGCACCACTCCCTGCATGGTTCAGAGGAGGATTTGACGGGAGTTATTGTTACACCTATAGATCAGGATCCACCGCCACCCCTAACTGATTCATACCCCGTGGCCCCTTCTGGGTCTGCTGATCCTCTTTTGGATCCATTGGGGGATCCCATGTTCGATCCCAATGCATTGCACCATCCGCGGTCCTCTGAGTGGCTTCCTGCATCGCATGTCACTCAATACATTGAGTCTATGACCCGCAAGGCCCTCACTAAAGAGGCACGTACCAAGCTGCGGGCTGAGTGTCCTAGACCCCTTATCCCTCACAAAGTCTGTGAGACCCCGGTGGTGGACCCCAAAATGGTCCAGTTCTTGACTAAGACCGGGTTTACCCCCGCAAAGGCCTAGATTCCGCCCTACGGGCGTGCCAGGACAAGGTCTTGGACGTTATGGGTCCATTGGCCAAGATTTTGGATATGGCCGAATCGGCCAGGGCGGCCGGTACTCAGGTCGACCCAGAGGAATTGACTGGCTGGGCTCAGAGAGCTATCTGCCTTGCTGGCAATGCAAATATGTCACTGGCCATAGAACGGCGCAAAGCGCTATTAATGAAAATTGAGCCTAAGTTGGCTAATTTAGCTATCTCTGAAGCGGGCAAGGATGCCCAGGGCCTCCTCTTTGGTGAGCCCTTCATAAAGGAACTGGGCAGATATGATTGGTGCCTTCACCACCCTCGATAAGGCGCAAACATCTATGCGCAAGGTTTTTCCCAACCGTCTTTCTGCCAGGGCCGGCAGTTTCAGGGGCCGTCTGCCCGGCCGTTCCTCCTCTTATACCCGTGATTCGGGTAGAGGCTCCTTCACTCACAGACCCTCGTTGCAGGATCAACAACATCAGCCCACCTTCTTCCCCACTCGTGGCGGTTTCAGCCGTGGCAGAGGATTCCGTGGACATCCTAACTCCAGGAGACCCTATGGTGAGTCATTTATTTCAGGTGGGGGGAAGACTCCAATTCTTTTCTCATGTGTGGAAAAAGGTGTCCTCCGATCCTTGGGTTCTGGCCACGATCAGGGGTTTTGTTATCGAGCTGGTCTCCGACCCGGTGGGGCTTCCAACACCAAAGTCCCAGTCTCTAGCCGGCCCCGCTTGCGCTCTCATCGACTCAGAACTCTCGGGTCTGTGGGGCAAGGGGGCGATAGAGATGGCTCTCACAGACTCTTATGGGGTCTTGAGCAGCATCTTTTTGGTCCAGAAAAAAGGGGGCCAAATGCGCCCAGTCATCAATTTAAAAGCATTGAACAATTTCGTCAGGTACCGCCATTTCAAAATGGAGGGGATTCACCTCCTGAGAGACATGCTCCTTCCCGGAGATTGGATGGCGAAAATAGATTTGAAGGACGCGTATCTCACCGTCCCAGTGGCCCAAGTATCAAGGGATCTGTTACGTTTTGTCTGGAGAGGTCAGGTGTGGCGCTTCACGTGCCTCCCATTCGGCCTCTCGTCCGCCCCGTGGTGTTTCACCAAATTGATGCGTCCGGTGGTAGCCTGGTTACGCAGTCGGGGGGTACGTTTGGTTATATATCTGGACGACATTCTCTTCATGGCGTCCAGTCCGGAAATTCTTCTTTCCCATCTTCAGTTGGCCATCTCCCTTATTTCCAATCTGGGGTTTGTCATCAATCGGGACAAATCTTGCCTGACTCCTTCCACCACGATGGAGTTTTTGGGTTTCCAGATCGATTCCATTTCGCAATCTCTCAGTTTGCCGCAGGTGAAGGTTCGGAATATCCGGAAGGAGCTGAGACATGCCCTTTCGTTACCCCATTTGTCCCTCAGGCATCTTGCCCGGATAATAGGTTTACTTGCTTCCTCCATCCAGGCGATTTTTCCGGCGCCGCTTCATTACAGGGCACTTCAACGCCTCAAGATTGCTCACCTACGGGAGGGCGCGTCTTACGCCGATTCCATCACTTTGGATTCGGAGACCAGGCACGAGCTGAGTTGGTGGATCCACAACCTCTCGTCGTGGAACGGCAGAGCCATATTTGGTCCTCAACCCGATCTGATCATCGAATCGGATGCCAGCCTCCACGGGTGGGGTGCTCATTGCAATGGCGTCTCCACCTGGGGTCCCTGGTCCCAGAGCGAGTCCCTTCTTCACATCAACTCCCTGGAATTGTTAGCGGGTTCTCTTGCGATCCGGAGTTTCGTCAACAACACAGTCAGGGCCTGTATCAGACTTCGCATGGACAATGTGTCGGCGGTCAGGTACATCAATCATCTGGGCGGCACGCGTTCTTCCGTGCTCACCCACTTGGCCAAGGATTTTTGGGACCAATGTTTTTCCAGGGGAATCATGGTGGTAGCGGAATACCTTCCGGGCCTCCACAATGTGCGGGCGGACTGGAGTTCGCGCTATCTGTCGGATGCCAGCGACTGGAGATTAGATTCCAGGGTCTTCGATGCCGTGTCATCTCGATGGGGTCCTTTCTCCATCGACCTCTTTGCGTCGCGGCTCAACACTCAGTTACCCAGGTTTTTCAGGTGGCGTCCGGACCCGGAGGAGGAGGCGGTGGATGCTTTTCTCCAGGAGTGGACGTCTCCAGTCATGTACGCATTTCCTCCTTTCGCTCTGATTCCCAGAGTCCTTCTCCAGGTTCGCCTCCAGTTGGCGGAACTAGTCCTCATCTTGCCCCTTTGGAGGTCTCAGTCGTGGTTTCCCCACCTGCTGGACCTTCTCATTGCCGAACCAGTCTTGCTCCCTTTTCTACCCCACCTTCTCAGGGGGCCGGCGGGTCAACTTCATCCACTACTCGTCGCAGGAACGTTGCAGCTTCTCGCGTGCAGAGTATAGGGAGCCCCTGGGAGGTCTCAGGAATTTCGGAGACGACTCGATTCTTGCTGGAGAGCGCTTGGGCACCCGGAACCAGAAAGGCTTATCGCTCAGCTTGGGATTCCTGGGCTCGTTGGTGTCTCACAGGGAACCTGGATCCCACTAATGCTCCTGTGACGGCGGTCTTGTCCTTTTTATCTGCATTGTTCGAGGAGGGCAAGGCTTATCGTACAATTAATCTTTATAGATCTGCCATCTCCTCTAGGCATTCGGGCTTTGACGGTTGCCCAGCTGGACAACACCCTTTAGTCTGCAGGTTGTTGCGTGGCTCTCGCCTATCTCGTCCTCCGAGGCCGCGTTTTTCCACTACCTGGGATGTCTCCATTGTGTTAGTTTTCCTTCAGAACTGGCCTTCTAATGACTCCTTGTCGTTGCGGCAGCTCTCGGCTAAGTTGGTTACTCTTTTATGCCTTATCTCTTGCAAAAGAGTTTCTGACGTCCGGGCTTTGGATCATGACGCCCGTTCCTTTTCTCCTGTCGGTGTGACATTCAATATCTCCCGACGCACGAAGACGAACATCCGCTCGGTGTCTTATCCGTATTTTCCGACGTGTCCAGAGCTGTGTCCCGGTCTATGTTTGCAGGAATATGAACGACGCACCAATGCTTTACGTTCTCCCGAGTTTCCTCATCTTTTCATTTCCTTTCGCAGACCTTTTAAGCCAGTAACCAGTGTTACCCTTTCACGCTGGGTGAAATGGATCTTGTCCCTCGCGGGTATCGACACCTCTATATTTTCTGCTCATTCGGTCCGGAGTGCTTCTGCCACCTCTATGACGGTTTCTGGGGCCCGTTTGGAGGATGTCATGAAAGTGGCGGATTGGTCCAGGGTTTCTACCTTCCGTGAGTTTTACTTTCGGCCACCATCTCACGCTTTCTCGGCTGTAGTGGACCAGCTTTAAACTTGCAATAGGAAGCCTCCGTGTCCTGGAATAAAATTTCATGATTTTCCTATTCCATGACGTAAAGTCATGATTTTATAAAGGACACGGAGGCGAGTATTGCCCACCCAGGTTTGTATCCTCCCTCCCCTTTGTATAATTTATTTGAGTTATGACTCTTGATGTTTAATTTATTATTATTTGACATGACACATAGGCTGTGCCTTTCTATTTTGCTTGTATGCTACCGCTTCTGTTTGTCTGTTCTTTCTATAGGCTGATGTTCCTGACCAGATGTCCGGGAGATGCAAAGTCTTTCGTCAAGTTGGATCCAAGCCTATGTTCCTGTTCTTGGTTCTTGGTTTTGTGAAGACCTTCGTTGATTTACCTTTCGTTGCTGGGGGAGTTCCAGGTTGAAGTTTATGGACCACAAAGAAAGAGGACGTTTCCAGTGTGACCGTGGTTTATATGGACACTGGGAGGGAGTGGGTTGGCTTGTTGCCATAGTTACTGCATATTTTAAATGTTTTGTCTTTGCTGCTATGGAAACAGTAAAGAGAGAGAATAGCAATACTCGCCTCCGTGTCCTTTATAAAATCATGACTTTACGTCATGGAATAGGAAAATCATGAAATTTTACTTCTCATCCAACATCCGATTGCTAGATACCTATTCTGATCGCAATATGGACTTATCCATCATATGCTTCTTTTGTCATAATGCAAGCAATGTATCCATGATTCATGATCTTAAAATTTCCTCGAATCACATATTTCATATTTGATTTGTTTTATTGTATATAAGTATGACAGTACTATTATTCTTTCTGTCTTTCCTCATATTAATATTACAGGATCCGATTATATGATGTTCAGAAGGTTGAGGACCACTCACCTTTTTTTAATTCCAGGTAGACTTTAAATGCACATTTGTGAGGAAATTTGATAAAATCATATTAGATGACAGTATAAATACACTTAACAGGTTGTAGCGGGGTAAAAGAGTTTCGTAACATAACTCTGGGATGTTACAGAATAATTTGCATCTCTTCTGTATTTTTGACCAACCCTTGGTCCTTGTGTAAGCCATGTACCGGGGTAGGCTCCCCAGGATACAGCGAAGTCACGAACGAGGAAAGCAACTCTGAGACCAGTTTTGCCAAAACCGTATTTTACTTAATCGTGGTAATGAACGCGACCACAGAAGATGCTGGTTACACACAAATATATTTACATACACCCAGCCAGGAGGCTGAGACCCTTGTGCTGTACAGCGCAGCACCCTCCAGTAAATGCTGGAGTTAAAAGCGGTGAATTTACCTACTGACGGGCTCAAATAGACCAGTCAGGCTTTACTTGTTATTACAATAAAATCAGGAACAATTATTTTGGCATGTGATGCGGGCTAGCCTGCAGTACAGCACAAAAGCTTACAATCTTATTACATACATCAGTATTCCCCTTGGTCAAATAGCATGTGCCTATAGTGTTTCTCCTGAATAAACACTAGCCTGGCTTGAATTCGTTGTAAAGCTTATTAGCTCTCCAGTGTGAACTGGCACTTTAAATGTGAAGCCCTTGTTAAGAGCAGTTAACAATACTTGTGGCCTGACACAAACAGCAAACCTAACTAACTAACTACAGGCCTGGTCTCAGTCTCTAGGATCCTAGGCGCCAAAACTGTGATGAAGTACGTGCACGATTAGTCTTACCGACCCAGGTCTATTCTGTATAAGCTGGTGACTGTGGATGGAACAAGGGTTTCTCCAACAAGCGTGCGGTGCCACAGTGTCTGTGGCTTACTTCTCAGCATTCCTGGGAGCAATTTCCCTTCCTCTGGACAAGATCAGGGTCATGGACACGATCAGCTCCACTTGGCTGCCGCTCTGGTCCTTGAGGGATGCCCTCACGCCTGGATGTTAAGGGATTCTCCTCACATACAGCTCCTGTAGCTTCTCCCAGGCTCACTCTAAGATGGCTGCTGCTTTACTTTTTCAGGCTTGAGACCCCACCTCTCAGAGTTTTGCATACATGAATATTAAAATGCGGTCTGTTAGCTGTGCTTAGGAAATAACAACCCCTTGTGGCCAAACAGCAGAATGTCAGTTCAAATAATTTAACTTCATTTACACAAATACAATGTTCACACAATGGGAGCTGTTTCCTCATTTCACACTTGTACCATGTAAGCCAAAACCAGTAATAGAACCTACAGAAAACGGAAACATGTTTAACCTCCTCTGTGCTTTGGCTCACAAATAGTGAAGCAAAATACTGACTAAAATAACACCTTGTGAAAATGACCTTAAGATATGTTTTTGCAAAAAATGTCATCTGACCACAATTGTTAACACCCCAACACTACGTTCACATGACAGCAGTTTGGTCAGTATTTTGCAAAAAGCTCACAATTTAGGGTATTGGACTTAAATATTATATTTACAGATAATGTTATGACACTAAAATAACACAAAAAACTTTGTCTAGCATGAATGCGCTAAAAACGGGTCAGTATCACCCACTGAGGTCCAATAATAAAATATCAACCGTGAGTGAGGCAGACAGCACAGTGCACCTACACCTCTAAATGTGCCAATATTTGCAGAAGATATGAAGGTGTATCGCTGCCCAATCGACACGTAATCATGTCATTGCCCTGCTCCATATTGATGCATCCCTAAACATTGGCTCAATGAGTTTCTTCATCGGGAGATGTGTCATCAGGAGTAGGGTTGAGCGAACCCGAACTGTAAAGTTCGGGTTCGTACCGAACTTTAGGATTTTTGGACCCCAGACCCAGACCCAAACCTGAACATTTCAGTAAAAGTTCGGGTTCGGCGAGTTAATGGTGGTTTTTGAAAGGCTGCAGAGCAGCCAATCAACAAGCATTTAACTCATGTGCCCTTAGAAGCCATCACAGCCATGCCTACTAATGGCATGGCTATGATTGTCCAGTGCAGCATGTGACCCAGCCTCTATATAAGTAGGGCTCATTAATTTTAATTTCTATAGACCTTTCATTTTGTAATATACAGGGTGGGCCATTTATATGGATACACCTTAATAAAATGGGAATGGTTGGTGATATTAACTTCCTGTTTGTGGCACATTAGTATATGTGAGGGGGGAAACTTTTCAAGATGGGTGGTGACCATGGCGGCCATTTTGAAGTCGGCCATTTTGAATCCAACTTTTGTTTTTTCAATAGGAAGAGGGTCATGTGACACATCAAACTTATTGGAAATTTCACACGAAAAACAATGGTGTGCTTGGTTTTAACGTAACTTTATTCTTTCATGAGTTATTTACAAGTTTCTCTTTGTTTACAGCCATTGACATGTCGCCGAGGTTGAGGAGCGGATAGAAATTGTGTGGATGTCTGGTGAACGCAGTAACTGGGTCATTGCTGCAGATTTCAATGCAAGATACCCTACGAGACCACCCATCTCCCATGCTACAGTTAGCAAACTGCTTGCTAAGTTTCGTGAAACTGGTTCAGTGTTGGATTTGCCAAAATGTGGACGCATGAAATCTGTCTCTAATGAAGAAACATCAGTGGCTGTCCTAGCTTTATTCAGCAAGAGCCCACAGCGTAGCACTCGCCGCATGTCACTGGAGAGTGGCATTAGTCGAACATCCCTTCAGCGGATATTAGCTACTCACAAATGGCACCCTTACAAACTCCAGCTACTGCAGCATCTCAACGAGGATGACCCAGATCGGCGCACTGAATTTTCAGAATGGGCAAAACAAAAATTGGAACAGGACCCTCAGTTTACGCAGAAGATTTTGTTCATTGATGAGGCAAACTTTTATGTGAATAGTGAAGTTAACAAACAAAACCACCGCTATTTGTCTGACACTAACCCACATTGGATAGATCCCTCCAAGACTGTTGGAACAAAAAAATTGATGGTATGGTGTGGTATATGGGGTACAAAGATAGTGGGGCCATTCTTCATCAATGGAAACCTCAAGGACACTGGATATGCAAAATTGCTACATGATGATGTGTTTCCCTCTTTATGCACTGAAGCTGTCACGTTCCCTGAGTTTTTCCAGCAAGATGGTGCACCACCACATTATGGGTGTCAGGTCCGAGCATTCCTAGATGAACAGTTTCCTGGAAAGTGGATTGGTCGTCGTGGGCCAGTTGAATGGCCCCCAAGGTCTCCAGATCTGACCCCCTTAGACTTTTATCTTTGGGGTCATCTGAAGGCAATTGTCTATGCTGTGAAGATACGAGATGTGCAGCACCTGAAACTACGGATACTGGAAGCCTGTGCTAGCATTTCTCCTGCGGTGTTGCTATCAGTGTGTGAAGAGTGGGAGAAGAGGGTTGCATTGACAATCCAACACAATGGGCAGCACATTGAACACATTTTATAAGTGGTCAGAAACTTGTAAATAACTCATGAAAAAATAAAGTTACATTAAAACCAAGCACACCATTGCTTTTCTTGTGAAATTCCCAATAAGTTTGATGTGTCACATGACCCTCTTCCTATTGAAAAAACAAAAGTTGGATTCAAAATGGCCAACTTCAAAATGGCCGCCATGGTCACCACCCATCTTGAAAAGTTTCCCCCCTCACATATACTAATGTGCCACAAACAGGAAGTTAATATCACCAACCATTCCCATTTTATTAAGGTGTATCCATATAAATGCCCCACCCTGTACTTTATTTACCTTTCTACTCTGTATCTCATCATGTGAACTCTGGTCACACAACCCCATCCACAAAACAAGATGTGCACTTCTCTTTCTGTTTTTTTTTGGTCAGGAGAGTCTCAGATTGATTCACCACTTTACTTATTTGTATGGACAGTAAGCAGGTGGTGATGGACTTTCCTGTCCTATCTATGGATGTCACAAGCAGACAGCTGAGAGGCTCTGACAGGAGCCGTTCAGATCCTCCCCCTTGAGTTTCTTTGTTTTGGTTTCTGTTCCTCACCTCGTTAGGCTATCTCAGCTGTCATGCAGTCAGACTCATTACCTCCCTTTATATTCTCCCCCATAAGGTAGTTGGGTGTGGCTGATACTACTTCCTGGAATGAGTGTGCATGCTGACTTCAGCTCCCAGCTCCCAGCTCCCAGCTCCCAGCTCCCAGCTCCCAGCTCCCAGCTCCCAGTCGTCTTCAGATAAGTGCTGTTTTGTATTTATGATTTTCTGTTGTCTGGATCCAGGTGACCCTGACTCCCTCCGTGTCTGTGTAGGGAGCCGGTGGTCGTTTCCCCCCCATATTGTAGGGCCTTCAGGTTAAGATAGCCGAGGTACGTGGATATGCGCCCATTCACCTTTAGAGTGGTCGCATAGGCTGAGCATTAAGGGAGAGCGGCAGGTCGATTGCAGGGGTCTCCCTTTATGTTCCTTAGTTGTGGATCCAGTGAGTCATCATTTGTTATTTGTATCATCTTGTTTCCTGTACACCATCCGTGACATTATCAGCCACCAAAACCGTCTCAAGCATGGATCCGGTTTCACTTTTGGCTGAACGCTTCCAGGGTCTTTCATTGGAGGTAGCTGATCTCCGTAAGACTTTTTCTCAGTTTCTAGTGACCGGTTCAGCTTGCGTTCATGGAGTTTGTGCTGAGCCTAAGATTTCGCTCCCGGATACGTTTTCCGGGGGTAGTGAGAATTTTGTACGTTTTAGAGAGGCTTGCAAACTCCATTTTCGCCTTCTTCCCCATTCTTCCGGTGATGAAGAACGAAGGGTGGGCATCATTATATCGCTGCTCAGGGGTAATGCTCAGTCCTGGGCCTTTTCGCTGCCGGAGGGGGCACAACCCCTCCGTTCAGTGGATGAATTCTTTTTAGCCCTGGGTCAGATATATGATGATCCGGATCGTATTGCTCTGGCTGAGTCTAGACTACGTCTGTTATGCCAGGGTAAACAATCCGCAGAGATATACTGCTCAGAATTTCGGAGATGGGCAGCAGATACGGGTTGGAATGATGCTGCACTCCGAAGTCAATTTTGCTATGGTCTTTCTGAGGGATTGAAAGATGCATTTGCCTTTCATGAAAAACCTACCTCCTTGAATTCTGCTATGTCTCAGGCTGTTCGTATTGACAGGCGTCTTAGAGAAAGAGGAGAGATTTCTCCTTCTTGTCATGCTCAGTCCCGGGACAGTGCAGCGGTCTCATTCTGTGCACAGGGGTCTCAGTCGCTGTCAGCCCCTTCTGAGCAGGAGCCCATGCAGCTGGGGTTGATTGCCTCTGACAATAGAGGATTCAGCCCGCAGGGGAGGGTTTGCTTTTGTTGTGGAGGTATAAATCATCTGGCAAATGTTTGTCCCTCTAGGAGATTCAGGCAGTTTTCTGGGAGTAATAAAGAGACAAAAAGGAAGAAATCTTTTAAGAATATTCCGTCTGTTACTATTGGCAGGGTTGAGGCGGAAATTGAAGAATTGTCTTTTGCTTGTAGTTCCCGTTTTGTCCTGCCTGCTAGGGTGGCGCTAGAGAGCAAGAGCATTTTTTGTGAGATTTTTGTGGATAGTGGAGCAGCTGTCAACCTCATTGATAACCAATTTGCAATAACTCATGGTTTCCAGGTTTGCACTTTGCGAAAAAATATTCCTGTTTTTTCTATTGATTCAGCTCCACTTTCTCAGAAATCATTAAAGGGCATAGTTCACAATATCCGTTTAATTGTGAATGATACTCATGTTGAGGATGTGTCATGTTTCGTCCTTAGCGGTTTGCCTACTCCTCTAGTGTTGGGGCTACCCTGGCTCTCTAAACATAACCCCACCATTGATTGGCCAGCGAGGCAAATAAATGGTTGGAGTGACTTTTGCAGAGAGAATTGCCTCATAACATCTATTTCTGAGGTTTCTACTAAAACTGTACCACCTTTCCTCTCTGAATTTTTGGATGTTTTCTCTGAGAGTGGAGTTCAGGATTTGCCTCCACACAGGGAGTATGATTGCCCTATTGATCTCATCCCAGGTGCCAAGCTGCCTAAATCTCGTTTATACAATCTTTCCCAACCTGAGAGGGTCGCTATGCGTGCTTATATCTCTGAGAGTCTGAGAAAAGGACACATACGACCCTCAAAGTCACCTGTTGCCGCTGGTTTTTTCTTTGTTAAGAAAAAAGATGGTTCTTTAAGACCTTGTCTGGATTTCAGGGAGCTGAACAGTATCACTATTCGTGATCCGTATCCGCTTCCTTTAATCCCAGATTTGTTTAACCAGGTTGTTGGGGCGAAAGTCTTTTCCAAATTAGACCTAAGAGGGGCATACAACCTGGTTAGGGTCAGAGAAGGAGACGAATGGAAGACGGCTTTCAATACCCCTGAGGGCCATTTTGAGAATTTGGTTATGCCTTTTGGTTTGATGAATGCCCCAGCCGTTTTTCAGCATTTCGTCAACAGCATTTTTTATCATTTAATGGGAAAATTTGTATTAGTGTATTTGGATGACATTTTGATTTTTTCTCCTGATTTCAAAACTCATAAGGAACACTTATGTCAGGTCTTACTCATCCTGCGGGAGAATAAATTATACGCGAAACTGGAAAAATGTGTGTTTGCGGTTCCAGAGATCCAATTTCTGGGGTTTCTTGTCTCCGCTTCTGGTTTTCGCATGGACCCCGAGAAGGTCCGCGCTGTGCTTGAGTGGGAGCTTCCTGAGAATCAGAAGGCGCTGATGCGTTTTTTGGGCTTTGCTAATTATTACAGGAAATTTATTTTGAATTATTCCTCTGTTGTTAAACCACTCACGGATATGACCAGAAAGGGGGTAGATTTCTCTTCCTGGTCGGTAGAGGCGCGTAAGGCTTTTTCTGATATCAAGGAGAGTTTTGCTTCCGCTCCCATCCTAGTACAACCTGATGTTTCCTTACCCTTCATAGTTGAGGTTGATGCTTCTGAGGTGGGGGTGGGGGCGGTCTTGTCTCAGGGTTCCTCTCCTGCCAAATGGCAACCGTGTGCCTTTTTCTCAAAGAAGCTCTCCTCCGCAGAGAGAAATTATGATGTGGGAGATAGGGAATTGTTGGCCATCAAGTTGGCTTTTGAGGAATGGCGCCATTGGCTAGAGGGAGCCAGACACCCTATTACCGTGTTTACTGACCATAAAAATCTGGCCTACTTGGAGTCAGCCAAGCGTCTGAACCCGAGACAGGCCAGATGGTCTTTGTTCTTTTCAAGGTTTAATTTTGTTGTTACGTTCCGCCCTGGGGTTAAGAATGTGAAGGCAGATGCCCTGTCACGTTGTTTCCCGGGAGGTGGGAATTTTGAAGACCCGGGTCCCATTTTAGCTGAAGGTGTGGTGGTCTCTGCTCTTTTTCCTGAATTGGAGGCAGAGGTGCAGGCAGCCCAGTCAGAAGCTCCTGATCTTTGTCCTCCTGGGAGGTTGTTTGTGCCTCTCGCTTTGAGACACAAGATTTTTAAAGAACACCATGATACGGTCCTTGCTGGGCACCCGGGGACAAGAGCCACACTGGATCTCATTGCTCGGAGATTCTGGTGGCCTGCGCTTCGTAAGTCAGTTGAGGGTTTTGTGGCAGCTTGCGAGACTTGCGCTCGTGCCAAGGTCCCTCACTCACGGCCATCAGGTCCTCTCCTTCCTTTGCCCATTCCTTCCCGTCCTTGGACACATCTGTCCATGGACTTCATAACGGACTTGCCTCGTTCCTCGGGGAAGTCTGTGATTCTGGTGGTGGTGGACCGTTTTAGCAAAATGGTGCACTTTATCCCTTTTCCCGGTTTGCCCAATGCTAAGACGCTGGCGCAGGCATTTGTTGACCACATTGTCAAATTGCATGGGATTCCTTCTGACATAGTCTCTGATAGGGGCACGCAGTTTGTTTCCAGATTCTGGAAGGCTTTCTGTTCTCGCTTGGGGGTTCGCTTGTCATTCTCTTCTGCTTTCCATCCGCAGTCGAATGGCCAGACAGAGCGTGTCAATCAGAATCTGGAGACATATCTGCGCTGTTTTGTGGCGGAGAATCAGGAGGATTGGTGTTCGTTTTTGTCCCTTGCTGAGTTTGCTTTAAATAACCGTCGTCAGGAGTCCTCTGATAAGTCACCATTTTTTGGTGCATATGGGTTTCATCCGCAGTTTGGGACTTTCTCTGGAGAGGGCTCTTCTGGTTTGCCTGATGAGGACAGATTCTCCTCGTCTTTGTCATCTATTTGGCAAAATATTCAGGATAATCTAAAGAATATGAGTGAGAGATATAAGCGTGTGGCGGATAAGAGACGTATGCCTGGTCCGGACCTGAATGTTGGTGATTTGGTGTGGCTGTCTACCAAGAATATCAAATTGAAGGTTCCCTCCTGGAAGTTGGGTCCTAGGTTTATTGGGCCTTACAAGATCCTGTCTGTCATCAATCCTGTTGCCTACCGTCTTGATCTTCCTCAGACTTGGAAGATCCATAATGTTTTCCATAAGTCCTTATTGAAACCTTATGTTCAACCTATTGTACCTTCACCTTTGCCTCCTCCTCCGATTATGGTTGATGGGAATCTTGAATTTCAGGTCTCTAGGATTGTGGATTCTCGTCTTGTCCGCGGTTCCCTCCAGTACCTCGTTCATTGGGAGGGTTATGGTCCTGAGGAGAGGATGTGGCTCCCAGTGACGGACATTAAGGCCTCTCGCCTCATCAGGGCTTTCCATAGGTCCCATCCTGAGAAGGTGGGCCCTGAGTGTCCGGAGTCCACTCCTAGAGGGAGGGGTACTGTCACAAGCAGACAGCTGAGAGGCTCTGACAGGAGCCGTTCAGATCCTCCCCCTTGAGTTTCTTTGTTTTGGTTTCTGTTCCTCACCTCGTTAGGCTATCTCAGCTGTCATGCAGTCAGACTCATTACCTCCCTTTATATTCTCCCCCATAAGGTAGTTGGGTGTGGCTGATACTACTTCCTGGAATGAGTGTGCATGCTGACTTCAGCTCCCAGCTCCCAGCTCCCAGCTCCCAGCTCCCAGCTCCCAGCTCCCAGTCGTCTTCAGATAAGTGCTGTTTTGTATTTATGATTTTCTGTTGTCTGGATCCAGGTGACCCTGACTCCCTCCGTGTCTGTGTAGGGAGCCGGTGGTCGTTTCCCCCCCATATTGTAGGGCCTTCAGGTTAAGATAGCCGAGGTACGTGGATATGCGCCCATTCACCTTTAGAGTGGTCGCATAGGCTGAGCATTAAGGGAGAGCGGCAGGTCGATTGCAGGGGTCTCCCTTTATGTTCCTTAGTTGTGGATCCAGTGAGTCATCATTTGTTATTTGTATCATCTTGTTTCCTGTACACCATCCGTGACAATGGACCATGCATGCATCATGACTGGGGGAAAGATTCTGGAACTACCTCCTAATGGCCCATGCAAATAAGTGGTCATGTTCTCTGAAACTCTCCATAAAACAGAAAAGGAGACCAGTGATGTGAAGTTGGCGGAAGGACCATCTTGGTTAGTGGGTGGGATCATGTAACCAGAGTTCACATCGAGGCATGCAGAGCAGAAAGTTATTGCTTTTTTTAAAGTGTATTACAAAATGAAAGGTTTATACTGACCTCTACTTATTGTTGCCTAACAATCTTAGTGATCGCATTCGCACTCTAATTTCAGGTTCCCTGCTGGTGTATGGTTTCAGGCTCTGACAATATCCAACTGTAACAGGAAACTGAACAGACCAGGCTGATTGCTTTTAGCTTCCTCTCTGGTAGTAACTGTATTTTACAAAACCCAATGGGTGAAATCCCCTAAAAAATACCCATCAAAATCTGTCTAAAATCCATATGTAAAACAGGATTTTTGCCTCAGATTTCTAGTGATCTCCAAGTGCACTGACAATGATGCTATAACTACAGTTGTCTAAGAATTTGGTCACTTAATGAATATGCATTTTATGGTCTACTGAATAAAAGCAGAAGAAGAAGAGTGACATCATTCTTGCTTCTGCTAACTGCCGATGACTTATTGTATTAGTTGTTGCAACAGGGTAATTCCGTGATTCTTTTTTTTAAGGAAGTCTTAATTATTCTACATAGATTTTAGACAGATTGGAGCTGTAGCAAACAGTTCATATTGAGGGGAGAACTCACCTGAAATTACCATTGAATCCAGGAGGAACATCATTCCCTTGCATTGCACACTGTGGAACAGCAAGTTGGTATTATATCTATACATTTACACATCACTCATCACCAAGCAATATCTTTCAAGTTCAAAACTGAAAGCCTGACAGCTGAGGGGAAAGAAAAACCTGCTCTTTATGGTAAGTCCGTAATCTGTAAACAATTAATAGGGCTAAGCTACAGGTCTCCTTCATCCTGCTGATTTGATGGGGGTCTGAGGGGTTAGACCCACACCATTCCAACACTCATAGCCTATCCTAATAGTTGTATCCCCTAGGTAGAACATTCTTTACTAGTGTTTTAACCACTGATATGGAGAAAAGGGCATTTTTAGTTGCCTGTTGAAAATTAATATGGGTTGTGAAGGCACACAACATATCCCTCTTTAAAGGGTGTCCTAGCTGCCAAACCCAAACTGTTCCACATTGTAATACATGTTTGATTACAAGTCACCATTTCCTTCTGGATAAATGACAAGCATTTGTGACTTGAAGGTCACCTTGTCTCTTGGGTACTCTGTACGAATGGCGTAGCATGCGCTTCCAAGCAGGGCCGGTGCAAGGAGTTTTGCCGCCCTAGGCAAGATAAAAATTGCCGCCGCCCCCCCCCCCCCCTTTCAGATGATCTGCCCATATCATGACATCACATATGTTCCACCCCTTTCTCAGCATTTAAATTAAAAGAACTGCTATGTTTCCCTTAGGGTTAATCAAGCTTCTTGTAGTTGTCTCCCTGACAGCCGCTAGAGGTGCTTCCGCGATTCTCACTGTGAAAGTTACAGTGGGAAGACGCGGAACATAGTTTTGAATGCGTGCGCATGTGCAGCTGAGAGGATCGGGGAGAAGAGTTCCCAGTGCCAGCGCTGGAGAAAGGTAAGTGGCTGAAGGGGCTTTAACCCCTTCAGCCCAGTGGGAGGGGGACACGAGGGTACCCCACTCCTAACAACTATATAGTGCCAGGAAAATGAGTTTGTTTTCCTGGCACTATAGTGCTCCTTTACCACCAGTACTGCACAGTACCAGTACTGTCTTTTCTCTGCAGGAACAGGCTATAGACACCAGTACCACTACATTAAACTGTACTGGTTCTGGGACTATAGTGTCCTTTTAGGCTCCATTCACACGTCCGCAATTTCGTTCTGCATTTTGCGGAACGGAATTGCGGACCCATTCATTCCTATGGGGCAGCACGTTGTGCTGCCCGGACACGGAATTGCGGATCCGCACTTCCGTTCCGCCAAAAAATAGAACATGTCCTATTGTTGTCCGCAATTGCGGACAAGAACAGGCATATTCTATTAGTGCCGGCGATGTGCGGTCCGCGAAATGCGAAACGCACATTGCCGCTTTCCGTGTTTTGCGGATCAGCGGCTCCGTGTTTCCGCAAAACACGTTGCGGACGTGTGAATGGAGCCTTAATGTGAGGTAAATTAGTTTCCAATGTAGTATTAATAACTAAACAATTAAATAATAAACATATTGGATTGTCTACTTACCACCAGGACAATAAGATGATCTGGTCTCTGGCAGCAGTCTGGCTCTTGGTCTGGCTCTGGGGACTCTCTCTTCTCCCCCCCCCCTCCCTTGTCACTCTCTTCTCCCCCCTCCCTCCCTTGTCACTCTCTTCTCCCCCCCCCTCCCTTGTCACTCTCTTCTCCCCCCTCCCTTGTCACTCTCATTTACTCCCCCCCTTGTCACTCTCATTTACTCCCACCTCCCTTGTCACTCTCATTTACTCCCCCCTCCCTTGTCACTCTCATTTACTCCCCCCTCCCTTGTCACTCTCATTTACCCCCCCCCCTCCCTTGTCATTCTCATTTACTCCCCCCCCTCCCTTGTCACTCTCATTTACTCCCCCCCCCTCCCTTGTCACTCTCATTTACTCCCCCCTTGTCACTCTCATTTCCCCCCCCCTCCCTTGTCACTCTCATTCCCCCCCTTCCCTTGTCACTCTCATTCCCCCCCACCTCTAGTGTAGCGTGGCCGAAGCTTTTGCTTCCTGTACCCGGCCGGACTGAAAGGAAGTGCACACTAAGTAATGCATCTGGCAATGCCCGATCCATAGGGCTTAGACAGAACAGAGACCAGCCTGCTGAAACTTCTAAACGACAGTGTGAAACTAGCCTAACAGTTCTACACAAGTGTATACACAGTTAATACAATGCAGGTGAATCCATTTATTTTCAGGTGCTATCTACTCAACCTGGAACTGAAGTCATTCTCTTTTCTGCTCTATTCAGGCCAAACATCCATGATGATTTCTAATGACCATACTCATTCATTTAAAATTGTGTCACGGTGCGGAGTTCAGCGCGCCCGGTGTGGCCTGTTCCCGTGGCAACCGCAAGAGGGCAGAGCACCGAGCGGTTCACTCGGCGCTCGGCTGTATTGGAACTCAGGAGTCATGTGACGCTGGCCACGTCACATGACTCCACTAGTGCCCTATTTAAACAGGCAATCTGCTGGCCACAGATTGCCTGTTATTGAGGTCCTTCCTGCGATTATACTTGGTTTGTTGGTCTCCTGCTTGTGTTGCTACTTCCCGTCTGTCTCATCCCTTGGTCTTGGCGTTCCCTCCTGGTTTTGACTTCGGCTTTCTCCCTGACGATCCTCTGCTTGCTCCTCTGGTAATTTGCTGCTCTCTTGGTTATTGACTTGGCTCGTTTGACTTCGCTGTTGTATGTTTGTCTGTCTTCCCTGCACTTATCCAAATTTAGGGATGGTCGAACAGTTGTCCCTAGTCACTAGGACTTGCGAGGCAAGTAGGCAGGGACAGGGGTGTGGGTTGAGCTCAGCGATCACTTCCCCACTCCCTGTGTACGTGACACAATAACAGGCCCATTTACCACTGTTATCATGAATCCTTTGGTTACTCTGACGGAGCATTTTTCTAATTTGACTCGGAATTGGGGGAGAAACTCTGTTTACATGAGTCAGGGAAAAGTGCCTCCAATCCGCATTCACCTAGTCATCAGTTGGAGCCCCAGATAAAACTTCCGGAACCATTTTCTGGTGACCATAAAAAGTTTCTTTCCTTCAAAGAAAACTGTAAGCTTTACGTCAGGTTAGGCCCCTTGTCATCCGGCTCTGAGAGCCAACGAGTGCAGAGGGACCCCTAGGATTGGGCTTTTTCCTTGCCTTCCGATGCTAGTTGTCTCAGTTCCGTTGAGGGGTTCTTTCAGGCTCTGGGAACTCTGTATGATGAACCTGACTAGGCCATGGTAGCTGAAACCGCTCTTAGAGCTTTGGTTCAGGGAGATCTACCTGCAGAAGAGTATTGCACCCAGTTCAGAAGATGGTGTGTCCCCTCTGGCTGGAATGAACCAGCCCTTAAAAGCCAATTTAGGTCAGGCTTGTCCGAGAATCTTAAAGACCTATTAGTCAACTATCAGCTTCCTGAGACATTGGAGGAGACCATGACACTCGCTGTTCAACTTGACAGATGTGTTAGGGAGAGACGACAGGAACATTTGTTTTTCCCCAGGAGATGGTCCAGCCAGAAGTCTGTCCTATGAGCCGAGCCGATATCTCTTCAGAGGAACCCATGCAGGTCGGGATGACTCGTAGAGATTAGTGTCGCCGACGTGGGGTTTGTTTCTATTGTGGAGAAAAAAAAGACATGCTGAAAAGGTTACAATTTGCCAAAGAGCACATTGACTGGCCTAAAGAGACATTTTGTGGACTGTTGAAAGTAAGATTGTTCTTTTTGGGTCTAGTGGCCGGAGACAGTTTGTCACATGACCCCAAAACACTGAATTCAAGCCACAGTACACTGTGAAGAGAGTGAAGCATGGTGGCGCAAGCATCATGATATGGGGATGTTTCTCATACTACGGTGTTGGGCCTATTTATCGCATACTAGGGATCATGGATCAGTTTGAATACATCAGAATACTTGAAGAGGTCATGCTGCCTTATGTTGAAGAGGAAATGCCCTTGAAATGGGTATTCCAACAAGACAATGACCCCAAACACACCAGTAAACGTGCATCATCTTGGTTCCAGACCAACAATATTGACGTTAGGGAGTGGTCAGCCCAATCACCGGATCTTAAACCAATAGAAAACTTGTGGGGTGATATCAAAAATGCAGTTTCTGTGCAAAACCAAGAAATTGAGAAGAACTGTGGAATGTAGTCCAATCATCCTGGGCTGGAACACCTGTTCACAGGTGCCAGAAGTTGGTTGACTCCATGCAACACAGATTTACAGCAGTTCTCAGAAACAGTGGTTTTACAACTAAATATTTAAGTGATTCAAAGAAAAGCAAAATCTTCAAACATTATTCAGTTTATATAGTGTATGTTTGAGTTTGTAAAGAAGAATACAAACACTGCTATTTTTTTGAACAGTCTAATATTCACTTTTCTTGAATTTAGAGGAACAACACAAATTTGATATTTTTTTCTTCATATTTTGATTTGGAATAGAATGTGTAGCGTTCCCAATGCATTTGTCTGTATGAAAATAAAAGCTATTAGAAGGATTTTGAGCTTTATGAAAATTTTTAAACACACTGCTATTATTTTGAACACAACTGTATCTACAATCTTTCTAGGCCTGAACACGAGGCCATGGAGGATTATGTTAAGGAGAGTCTCAGTAAGGGACACATTAGGCCTTCTGTATCTGCTATGGGGGCGGGATTTTTCTTTGCCAAAAAGAAGGATGGAGGCCTCAGACCTTGTATCGATTTATCGGGAATTAAATAATCATCTTAAATAAGATTACGATTAAGAATCAATACTCCCTCCCGTTGATTCTTGATTTGTTTAATCAAGTACAGGGGGCTTCCTGGTTCTCTAAAATTCATTTAAAGGGGGCATACAACTTAATTCGAATTAAGGAGGTAGACGGGTGGAAGACAGCTTTCAATACTCCAGCTGGGCACTTCGAATATCTTGTAATGCCTTTTGGACTCAGCAAAGCGCCAGCGGTGTTCTAAAATTTTATGAATGGTATTTTCAGGGAATTCTTGGGTAAATTTGTGATTGTTTACCCTGATGATGTTTTGATTTTTTCCCCTGATCTTGAGAGTAGAGTTGAGCGAACCCGAACTGCAAAGTTCGGGTTCGTACCGAACTTTAGGTTTTTCGGCACCCGGACCCGAAACCGAACATTTACGTAAAAGTTCGGGTTTGGTGTTCGGCAATTTTTATGGCGCTTTTTAAAAGGCTGCAAAGCAGCCAATCAACAAGCGTCATACTACTTGCCCCAAAAGGCCATCACAGCCATGCCTACTATTGGCATGGCTGTGATTGGCCAACTGCAGCATGTGACTTAGCCTCTATTTAAGCTGGAGTCATGTAGCGCCGCCCGTCACTCTGCTCAGATTAGTGTAGGGATAGGCTGCAGCTGCTGTGAGGGAGAGATCAGGGAGGAATCTTATGAAGAACTGCTTCTTTACTCAGCGATCTACAGCAAATGTGTTTTGTGGGTGCAGTGCACAATTGTTTTAAGCCTGCCCTGAGCCAACTACTACTGAATACAAACTTTTTTTCCTTCAGTTAGTCAATATCAATACATAATCGGCAGCCATTTTATGCAACGACAGTGCACCAGCACAGGATATCTGCATGTCTGCAAGTCCAGAAATACTGCTTTGAGACACTGGGGTTAAAAAAAACCTTTGTTTCATATAGTTCCCATCTAGGATTATCGCTGCATAAGTGACTGTGAAATTTAGGCCAGAAATACGGCTTTGGCATACTGGGTGAAACAAACCCCTCTGTTTCATATAGTGCACATCTGGGATTAGAGGTGCATAAGTTACTGTGAAATTTAGGCCACAAATACAGCTTTTTCTTACTAGGGTTAAAAAACCCTCTGATATACTGCACATCTGGGATTAGAGGTGCATAAGTTACTGTGAAATTTAGGCCACAAATACGGCTTTCTCATACTGTGGCACTTATAGTGCACATCTAGGATTATAGGTGCATAAGTGAGTGTCAAATTTAGGCCAGAAATACGGCTTTGGCATACTGGGGCATACTGGGTGAAACAAACCCCTCTGTTTCATATAGTGCACATCTAGGATTATAGGTGCATAAGGGACTGTTCATTTTAGGCCAGAAATACGGCTTTTGCTTACTGGGGTTAAAAAAAAACCTCTGATATACTGCACATCTGTGAATAGAGGTGCATAAGTGACTGTGAAATTTAGGCCACAAATACGGGTTTGCTTACTAGGGTTAAAAAAAAAACTCTGATATACCGGTACTGCACATCTGGGATTAGAGGTGCATAAATTACTGTAAAATTTAGGCCACAAATACAGCTTTTGCTTACTGGGGTTAAAAAAAAAAACTCTGATATACTGCATATCTAGGATTATAGGTGCATAAGTTACTGTGAAATTTAGGCCACAAATACGGCTTTTGCTTATTGGGGTTAAAAAAGAAACTCTGATATACTGCACATCTGGGATTAGAGGTGCATAAATTTCTGTGAAATTTAGGCCACAAATACGGCTTTTT
The DNA here is from genome assembly GCF_905171765.1 of Bufo bufo. Lineage (NCBI taxonomy): Eukaryota > Metazoa > Chordata > Amphibia > Anura > Bufonidae > Bufo > Bufo bufo. The sequence goes on from NC_053389.1 coordinate 215,319,219, forward strand.
CTTACTGGGGCATACTGGGGTGAAAAAAAAACCATCTGTTTCATATAGTGCACATCTAGGATTATAGGTTCATAAGGGACTGTTCATTTTAGGCCAGAAATACGGCTTTTTGCTTACTGGGGTGAAAAAAAAACCTTCTGTTTCATATAGTGCACATCTAGGATTATAGGTGCATAAGTGAGTGTCACATTTAGGCCAGAAATACGGCTTTGGCATACTGGGTGAAACAAACCCCTCTGTTTCATATAGTGCACATCTAGGATTATAGGTGCATAAGGGACTGTTCATTTTAGGCCAGAAATATGTCTTTTGCTTACTTGGGTTAAAAAATCCTCTGATATACTGCACATCTGGGATTAGAAGTGCATAAGTTACTGTGAAATTTAGGCCAAAAATACAGCTTTTGCTTACTGGGGTTAAAAAAAAACCTCTGCTATACTGCACATCTAGGATTATAGGTGCATAAGTGAGTGTCACATTTAGGCCAGAAATACGGCTTTGGCATACTGGGGCATACTGGGTGAAACAAACCCCTCTGTTTCATATAGTGCCCAGCTAGGATTATAAGTGCATAAGGGACTGTTCATTTTAGGCCAGAAATACGGCTTTTGCTTACTGGGGTTAAAAAACCCTCTGATATACTGCACATCTGTGATTAGAGGTGCATAAGTAACTGTGAAATTTAGGCCACAAATACGGCTTTTGCTTACTGGGGTTAAAAAAAAGCCTCTGATATACTGCACATCTGGGATTAGAGGTGCATAAATTACTGTGAAATTTAGGCCAAGAATACAGCTTTTGTTTACTGGGGTTAAAAAAACCTCTAATATACTGCACATCTGGGATTAGAGGTGCATAAGTTACTGTGAAATTTAGGCCACAAATACGGCTTTTGCTTACTGGGGTTAAAAAACCCTCTGATATACTGCACATCTGGGATTAGACGTGCATAAGTGACTGTGAAATTTAGGCCACAAATACGGCTTTTTCATACTGGGGCATACTGGGGTGAAAAAAAAACCATCTGTTTCATATAGTGCACATCTAGGATTATAGGTTCATAAGGGACTGTTCATTTTAGGCCAGAAATACGGCTTTTGCAAAATCAGAGGAACAGGTGTAAAAGTCTGTGATCTTGTATTGCTTACGGTACTGGGATGAGAAAAGACACAATTACAGCAGTTAAGTCAAGGGTAACAACCCTTCCTAAGCTTCTGCATCACCTTTGGGCTCTGTAATTCGGAATGTATGAGGCTGTCATCCAAGTTCTTTGACCTCCTATAGGACATCAGGGGTGGGGACTGGAACTCCTCTATGTCTGAAAAAGACCGCGCTAAGATCTGCCAATTACGTTTAAGCACTCCTGCTATCTGTCCACTCACTGTTGAAAATGTAGACACAAATGGTACTCTTTTCCTATCCATCTTTTGGTTATGTGTGCTCAATAGCTGTGATCGCGACTGTTGTTTAACCCTGTCCAGATGTCTCTTAACCAAATTCCTAGGGTATTTTCTATCGACAAACGTATGTCCCATCGTCCGTAGTCTGTCATCTGCCAACTTCACATCTGAAAAAATGCGTCTCGTCCTAAGCAGCTGGCTGTAAGGGAGAGATTCCAACATACCCTTAGGGTGGGCACTATCGAACCTCAGCATGTTATTACGGTCCGTTAGTTTCACATAGAGGTCTGTTTGTAGGCCATCAGCTGTCACGTACACTAAAGTATCAAGGAACTGTAAGGAATGTGTAGAATCCACCCTCGTAAATTTAAGTTGCACATGTACAGTCTTGTGAAAAAATTAGGACACCCTTTGAAAGCATGTGGTTTTTTGTAACATTTTTAATAAATGGTTATTTCATCTCCGTTTCAACAATACAGAGAGATTAAAGTAATCCGACTAAACAAAGAAAAATGAAGAAAAGTCTTTTCAAGATCTTCTGTAAATGTCATTCTACAAAAATGCCTATTCTAACTGAGGAAAAAGATAGGACACCCTTGCCCCTAATAGCGAGTGTTACCTCCTTTGGCTGAAATAACTGCAGTGAGACGGTTCTTGTAGCCATCTACCAGTCTTCGACATCGGTCTGAGGAAATTTTACCCCACTCCTCAATGCAGAACTTTTTCAGCTGTGAGATGTTTGAGGGGTTTCTTGCACGTACAGCCCTTTTCAAGTCACCCCACAGCATCTCAATGGGATTCAAATCTGGACTTTGACTTGGCCATTCCAGGACTCTCCATTTCTTCTTTTTCAGCCAATCTTTGGTTGATTTACTAGTATGTTTTGGGTCGTTGTCATGTTGCATGGTCCAGTTCCGCTTCAGCTTTAATTTTCTAACTGATGGTCTCACATGTTCTTCAAGCACCTTCTGATACACAGTAGAATTCATCGTGGATTCTATGATGGTGAGCTGACCAGGTCCTGCTGCAGCAAAGCAGCCCCAAACCATGACACTTCCACCTCCATGCTTCACAGTTGGTATGAGGTTCTTTTCTTGGAATGCTGTGTTTGGTTTACGCCAAACATGTCCTCTGCTGTTGTGTCCAAATAATTCAATTTTGGACTCATCTGTCCAAAGAACATTATTCCAGAAGTCCTGGTCTTTGTCAACTTTATCGCTGGCAAATGTCAGTCTGGCCTCGATGTTTCTCTTGGAAAGCAAAGGTTTCCTCCTTGCACACCTCCCATGCAAGTTAAACTTGTACAGTCTCTTTCTGATTGTAGAGGCATGTACTTCTACATCAACAGTAGCCAGAGCCTGCTGTAGTTCTCGAGATGACACTTTAGGGTTTTGGGATACCTCTTTTAGCATCTTGCGGTCTGCTCTTGGGGTGAACTTGCTGGGGCGACCAGTCCTGGGCATGTTGGCAGTTGTTTTGAAAGGCAACTTGGAGAGAGAAGTGAGAAACAAAGTTGCGGCACTCACCGAAGTGTATCAAAAAGTATCCTTTATTGTAGCTTCCTCAACAGGTAGCAATGGGGATCCAGGGCGGACACATAGTTGCGAGCAGCGACGGCCGTTTCGCGCGCTCAGACGCGCGAAACGGCCGTCGCTGCTCGCAACTATGTGTCCGCCCTGGATCCCCATTGCTACCTGTTGAGGAAGCTACAATAAAGGATACTTTTTGATACACTTCGGTGAGTGCCGCAACTTTGTTTCTCACTTCTCTCTCCAAGTTGCCATTTGTATACTTTATACTATTTTGCTGAGCACCACGCTTGGAAGTGTTCCTGACTGCATCTGGCTCGGTTTTTGCAAGGCGTATTCAGTGTATGCAGTGCCGCCTGTCCACGCTTCACGTCTCTCCCCCCTTTCTATACTAGTTGTTTTGAAAGCCCTCCACTTGTAGACTATCTTCCGGACAGTGGAATGGCTGATTTCAAAATCTTTTGAGATCTTTTTAAATCCCTTCCCAGACTCATAGGCTGCTACAATCTTTTTTCTGAAGTCCTCTGACAGCTCTTTTGCTCTCACCATGGTGCTCACTCTCACTTCAACAGTCAGGAGCACACCAAACTAAATGTCTGAGGTTTAAATAGGGCAAGCCTCATTCAACATGCAGAGTAACGATCTACTAATTATGTGCACCTGGTGTGATATACCTGTGTGAGATCTGAGCCAATTTAAGAGGGAATACATGTGAGGGTGTCCTATCTTTTTCCTCAGTTAGAATAGGCATTTTTGTAGAATGACATTTACAGAAGATCTTGAAAAGACTTTTCTTCAGTTTTCTTTGTTTAGTTGGATTACTTTAATCTCTCTGTATTGTTGAAACGGAGATGAAATAACCATTTATTAAAAATGTTACAAAAAACCACATGCTTTCAAAGGGTGTCCTAATTTTTTCACATGACTGTATATTGTTCAAGAAATCATAAAACACCTGCAAATCAACATCTGTCCCCGTGCATATCAGGAAGATGTCGTCTATATATCTCATCCAGCCCCTCACATGTTGGTAAAGGGCAGATGGGAATATAAACGACTCTTCCACATATGTATATGTTTGCATTTGACCACATTTCGGTCCCCCGACACTGCATATAAACTCCTCCTCAAAACGAAAGTAGTTGCAGGTCCGTAATATTTCCAACAGGGAACACACAAATTCGCATAACTCCGTCGGATAATCAGTGAGCCCTAATGACCATTGTATCGCCTCCAAACCCCGTTCATGCTCAATGCTGGTATATAAGCTTACTACGTCAAAGGACACCAACCTATCATTCTTGTTGAATGTAATATTCCCCAATTTATTTATGAAATCGGTCGTGTCCCTCACGTATGACAAGGCCCCTGTCGCTGATGCTCTCAATAATTTGTCCAAAAAAATTGCCGCGGGAGCAAACACTCTGTCTGTTCCTGCAACTATCGGGCGTCCAGGTGGGTTATACAAATTTTTGCAGATCTTGGGCAAAGTATACAATATTGGTGTCACCGGATGCTGCTGTATGAAAAAAAGAATGCAATTTCCCATCAATAAGATTATTAGCATAGGCATTATCTACCAAGATTTTAATCTTTCTCATAATCTCAAACTTTGGATCAACATTTACCGGTTTGTACACTTCCCTATCCTGCAATTGGCTCTTAATCTCAGTGACATATTTGTCCGTATCCATGATAACAATCGCTCCTCCCTTATCAGCCACTTTGATAGTTAATTCCTTGCGCCGACTGAGAGAGGAGAGCATCACCCTCTTCCCTGGTCAGATTGGAGTCATGTCCAGTTGCAAGAAAAAGTATGTGAACCCTTTGGAATGATATGGATTTCTGCACAAATTGGTCATAAAATGTGATCTGATCTTCATCTAAGTCACAACAATAGACAATCACAGTCTGCTTAAACTAATAACACACAAAGAATTAAATGTTACCATGTTTTTTATTGAACACACCATGTAAACATTCATAGTGCAGGTGGAAAAAGTATGTGAACCCCTAGACTAATGACATCTCCAAGAGCTCCAAGAGGTGTCAGCCAACTGGAGTCCAATCAGTGAGATGAGATTGGAGGTGTTGGTTACAGCTGCCCTGCCTTATAAAAAACACACACCAGTTCTGGGTTTGCTTTTCACAAGAAGCATTGCCTGATGTGAATGATGCCTCGCACAAAAGAGCTCTCAGAAGACCTACAATTAAGAATTGTTGACTTGCATAAAGCTGGAAAGGGTTATAAAAGTATCTCCAAAAGCCTTGCTGTTCATCAGTCCATGGTAAGACAAATTGTCTATAAATGGAGAAAGTTCAGCACTGCTGCTACTCTCCCTAGGAGTGGCCGTCCTGTAAAGATGACTGCAAAAGCACACCGCAGACTGCTCAATGAGGTGAAGAAGAATCCTAGAGTGTCAGCTAAAGACTTACAAAAGTCTCTGGCATATGCTAACATCCCTGTTAGCGAATCTACGATATGTAAAACACTAAACAAGAATGGATTTCATGGGAGGATACTACAGAGGAAGCCACTGCTGTCCAAAAAAAAACATTGCTGCACGTTTACAGTTTGCACAAGAGCACCTGGATGTTCCACAGCAGTACTGGCAAAATATTCTGTGGACAGATGAAATCAAAGTTGAGTTGTTTGGAAGAAACACACAACACTATGTGTGGAGAAAAAGAGGCACAGCACACCAACATCAAAACCTCATCCCAACTGTGAAGTATGGTGGTGGGGGCATCATGGTTTGGGGCTGCTTTGCTGCGTCAGGGCCTGGACGGATTGCTATCATCGAAGGAAAAATGAATTCCCAAGTTTATCAAGACATTTTGCAGGAGAACTTAAGGCCATATGTCCACCAGCTGAAGTTCAACAGAAGATGGGTGTTGCAACAGGACAACGACCCAAAGCACAGAAGTAAATTACCAACAGAATGGCTTAAACAGAAGAAAATACACCTTCTGGAGTGGCCCAGTCAGAGTCCTAACCTCAACCCGATTGAGATGCTGTGGCATGTCCTTAAGAAAGCGATTCACACCAGACATCCCAAGAATATTGCTGAACTGAAACAGTTCTGTAAAAAGGAATTGTCAAGAATTACTCCTGATCGTTGTGCACGTCCGATCTGCAACTACAGGAAACGTTTGGTTGAAGTTATTGCTGCCAAAGGAGGTTCAACCAGTTATTAAATCCACATACTTTTTCCACCTGCACTGTGAATGTTTACATGGTGTGTTCAATAAAAACATGGTAACATTTAATTCTTTGTGTGTTATTAGTTTAAGCAGACTGTGATTGTCTATTGTTGTGACTTAGATGAAGATCAGATCACATTTCATGACCAATTTGTGCAGAAATCCATATCATTCCAAAGGGTTCACATACTTTTTCTTGCAACTATATATCATATATGTGCTTCCCCAACTTCATGATATCCGATCTGACCAGGGAAACATAGGTGTCAACCGCCTTATGATTAAGAGGTGGTTGAAAATCGCTTTTCGGCTATAGCGTCTTGACTACTGCCTCCAGTTCCAGACACGTGAGCGGATGTAGTCTTGGTTTCGGCCGCACTTCAATATACGTTTTAGCCGCGCAGGCGCAGTAACGTGCCGGAGACGTTGTTCTTCCCACTTGATTAAGTTGACTATTCTCTAGTTCAGCTCTGACATAAGTCCTAAATAATAAATAATGTATGCACAGATTTGATTCTATGTGAAAAGTATACAAAAGTGTCACTATGGTTTAATACAGGCATCCTCAAACTGCGGCCCTTCAGCTGTTGCAAAACTACAACTCCCAGCATGCCCGAACAGCCCACAGGTATCAGTCCTCAGCAGGGCATTGTGGGAGTTGTAGTTTTACAACAGCTGGAGGGCCGCAGTTTGAGGATGCCTGATTTAATATAATGGTAATATTGTGAAAGGGAAGGGGTTGACCTTCTCTTGTGGTAATTGTCCAACCAATACATATACACAGAGGGGTGTATATGTATTGTTCACCTGCATTATTGGTTTGTAGCTTGAAAAAGATTTTCTGGGTCGAAACGTTGCTTTTGTTTGTTGTCAATAAACACACGATTGGATTGGAGTGCTACGGTTTTTTTCTTATCTTTGTTGGCTATTGAGGGGTCCCTAGGGCCAGGGCCTGACACCGCAAGCACGGCCGTCAAATAGGGACTAATATACGTCAGTAAGTCAGTAAGACCCCTTTTTTGCCATTGACTTTGACAGGGAAAATTTTCAAATCGCTCCCACTCGCACAGTTTTTAAGCTACACTCCCCAAACTCGGAACGCATATTGTTGGTGTCAACCCGAATAAAAGGGTAAATTTTGAGGGGACACCCCAAAGTGAGCGGAGCTAGCAATGGCCAATGAAAATTTTGCTATTTTCTATACGCTACTCCTCCCACAGTTTTAGGAGTACAATTACCAAACTTTGCACACTTGTTCGGCACATACCCGAATAGGTTGCTTGTGCTTTGTTAACCAATCCCACCCTCTGGGTCCCTGGGGCGGCCCCCCAAAGACCCCACTTTTTGTCATAGACGGTTATTGGAAAATTGTAAACTTTTTCCACTCGTACAGCTTTGAAGTTAAACTCGCCAAACTTGGGTCACTTAGTCATGTGGTCAACCTGAAAATGTCTGTCACATTTTGGGGACTCTAAAAAGTGGGCAGAGCCACAAACAACCAATCAGATTTTCCCTATTGACTTCAATGAGAAAATTTTAATTGCTGTCATTCTCACAGTATTTAAGCCAGAACTTTTTATTTTAAATCATAACAGAACAATACAACACAAAGACCATTTCCAATAAAGGACTTAACCCGGCCAGTCTCCCACCTCACACCCCCCACCCCCTTCTACATTCATAGTACCCATTCATGCACATCCATACACTATTTACATATTTACAGGATCTATCCATAACCCTAAATCTAACTTATAACCCATCACCCGTCCCCACATAACACACCAAACCGGTCTCCCACATAAGTTCAAGAGGATAACCCCGAGCTTCTCCAGTTCCATAGTTCTCCCCAGTCGGACTGGGGCTGACCGGTTTGTAAGAGAGAAAAAAATATTTATTATACACACACACTCATATAAATACAGTGGGATGCGAAAGTTTGGGCAACCTTGTTAATCGTCATGATTTTCCTGTATAAATCGTTGGTTGTTACAATAAAAAATGTCAGTTAAATATATCATATATGAGACACACAGTGATATTTGAGAAGTGAAATGAAGTTAATTGGATTTACAGAAAGTGTGCTATAATTGTTTAAACAAAATTAGGCAGGTGCATAAATTTGGGCACCACAAAAAAGAAATGAAATCAATATTTAGTAGATCCGACTTTTGCAGAAATTACAGCCTCTAAACGCTTCCTGTAGGTTCCAATAAGAGTCTGGATTCTGTTTGAAGGTATTTTGGACCATTCCTCTTTACAAAACATCTTTATTTCATTCAGGTTTGATGGCTTCCGAGCATGCACAGCTCTCTTTAAGTCACACCAGAGATTTTCAATTATATTCAGGTCTGGGGACTGAGATGGCCATTCCAGAACGTTGTAATTGTTCCTCTGCATAAATGCCTTAGTGGATTTTGAGCAGTGTTTAGGGTCGTTGTCTTGTTGAAAGATCCAGCCCCGGCGCAGCTTCAGCTTTATCACTGATTCCTGGACATTGGTCTCCAGAATCTTCTGATACTGACTGGAATCCATGCGTCCCTCAAATTTGACAAGATTCCCAGTCCCTGCACTGGCCCCACAGCCCCACAGCATGATGGAACCACCACCATATTTTACTGTAGCTAGCAGGTGTTTTTCTTGGAATGCTGTGTTCTTTTTCCTCCATGCATAACGCCCCTTGTTAAGGCCAAATAACTCAATTTTTGTTTCATCAGTCCACAGCACCTTATTCCAAAATGAAGCTGGCTTGTCCAAATGTGCTTTAGCCCACCTCAAGCGGCACTTTTTGTGCTGTGGGCGGAGAAAAGGCTTCCTCTGCATCACTCTCGCATACAGCATCTCCTTGTGTAAAGTGCGCCGAATGGTTGAACGATGCACAGTGACTCCATCTGCAGCAAGATGATGTTGTAGGTCTTTGGTGCTGGTCTGTGGGTTGACTCTGACTGTTCTCACCATTCATCGCTTCTGTCTATCCGAGATTTTTCTTGGTCTGCCATTTCGAGCCTTAACTTGAACTGAGCCTGTGGTCTTCCATTTCCTCAATATGTTCCTAACTGTGGAAACAGACAGCTGAAATCTCTGAGACAGCTTTCTGTATCCTTCCCCTAAACCATGATGGTGAACAATCTTTGTCTTCAGGTCATTTGAGAGTTGTTTTGAGACCCCATGTTGCTACTCTTCAGAGAAAATTAAAAGAGGAGGGAAACTTACAATTGACCCCCTTAAATACTCTTTCTCATAATTGGATTCACCTGTGTATGTAGGTCAGGGGTCACTGAGCTTACCAAGCCAATTTGAGTTCCAATAATTAGTTCTAAAGGTTTTTGAATCAATAAAATGACAACAGTGCCCAAATTTATGCACCTGCCTAATTCTGTTTAAACAATTATAGCACACTTTCTGTAAATCCAATAAACTTCATTTCACTTCTCAAATATCACTGTGTGTGTCTCCTATATGATATATTTAACTGACATTTTTTATCGTAACAACCAACGATTTATACAGGAAAATCATGACGATTAACAAGGTTGCCCAAACTTTCGCATCCCACTGTATATATACATAAACCCCCCAAACCCCTCTCCCAACCTGACTAACCCCAAAACATTAGGTCCCTATATAGTCAACTTATACATATACAATATACTTATCATATAATACATGACACAAAATCCAACTTTTTAGCTATGGTTCAGTGCCTGTAAACCAAACCATCCTGCTTCATCATAAAACAAAACAAAAATCTAATAGTGTCATGCCAGCCCACCACCAGGGCTGAGAGTTACTCGGTTAGTGTACCCTGAAACAAAAGCTCCTCCACAGAAGAGAGACTTTAGGGCCACCCAACCTTTCACTCTCAAGAGAGCGCACTTTATCCAGGTCACCCATGATGCTCCTATATACTGTCTCCACTGGGAGGACTTTAGAACCCGTCGACACTAGACCCCTTGCGCACCAAATGTGATACCTGACCACTGCGCTAACTAGGAATAAAGTGCAACGGTCCCGTCCACCCAGATCTTTGAACGCACCATAGGCCCACTCTGCATAGGATAGGGCAGCCAGCCCAGGCCAGCTGATGGAAGTCCCCACCCTTTTGTAGACCTCTATATTAAAAGGACAGTGAAGCAAGAAATGGTCCATACTTTCTAGCACAGCACCGCACTCCTCCCGGGGACAACCCCTTTCCTCAGAGTTTCTACACTTCACAATATCCCTTACATATAGCTTACCATGAAAGCAGCGCCAAGCCACATCCCAAACTTTTAAGGGGATCCTCACCGAATTTAATAAAGTCAACCCGCCCTCTAGATCCCGACTTGGGCAATCCCTCAAGGCCAACGGAGGCTGGAAGAGGGTAGACAGGACCTTAAAATCAAGGTCGAACCTCGACTTGGTCTCTATCTCTCCCCTCCCGAGTCACCATCGCTTTATAAATCTCAGGACCGGGGCAACATAAGCCGGGAGATATCTCTGCCTTGACGAGCGTAGGTCTTTCACATGCCCTCCTGTCTCCCATTCCTGGAAGAAGGGCCAAAACCATTCCCTACAGGAATTCACCCACCAAGGAGCCCTCTCCATCCAGAGGATTGCAATGTTAGCTTTTAAGAAGGTATTCGTTTGGAATACCACTGGGTTGACCATATCCAACCCACCTAGTCTCCTTGGTCGGTAAGTGACATTTCTCTTGAGTAGGTTCAGCCTGTTTCCCCATAACATCTGGAAAAACAGGCTGTAGACCGTTTCCCAGAGAGAATCTGGCAGGACACAGACAGTGCCCAAGTACAATAGTACCGGGATCAGATAAGCCTTGCACAGGTGAACCCTTTCCCTGAGGGTCAAAGACCAACCCTTCCAGCGGTCCACCTTTTGACCAACATCTTTCAGTCTGCCTTCCCAATTTTTCTGATGATAGTCCTCATCCTGGCCAAAATTGATGCTGAGAACTTTGACAGTTTTCTGAGGCTCTGGGAGAGCGCCCTGGAGATCAAAAGCTGGATCTCCTTCTCCCAACCAGAGAGTTTTGCATTTATCACGGTTGATCTGAGACCCAGAAACCTCTGAATAGCGGTCCACTTCTGACATCACCCACCCCACCTCCTCACCAGAAGAGGCGAAAATGGTGACATCATCCGCATACGCTACCACCCTCAAAGACGGCCCCCTTGCCCCCGCCAGTTCCATCCCCACCCCTGCTAACGGTCCACAATCTACCCTTCTAATGAAGGGATCGATCGCAAACACATACAGCAAGGGGCTTAAGGGACATCCTTGACGGACACTGGAAGTCATCTCGAAGGGCTGTCCTGACCAACCATTAACCAACGGGAAACTCTCAGCCCCTTTGTACAAAGCCTTTAGCCAATTCACAAACCTCCCCGGCAGACCGTACCACAAAAGGACAGACCACAGGTACTCATGGTTCAGCTTTAGCCTGATCCAAAGTCAAAAGAAACCCTTTCCAAAGGCCCGCCCTGCCTCACTCCACGGCCTCTCGGACACTGAGAACGGTGCTAAAAGTGCTCCGACCGGGAACTGTGCAGTGCTGAGCCCCTGAAAAAAGTCTTGGTGCAAACTTCACCAATCTATTAAAAAGTATTTTTGCCAGGATCTTTCTATCCGCATTGAGAAGCGATATGGGTCTCCAATTCTCAATACGGGATGGATCTTTGCCCTTTTGACAGCATAATTAGGGCTGACTTACCCATTGACTTTGGTAAAGTGCCCGAGGAAAGACACTCATTAAAGACCTCAGTCAAAGAAGGAACTAACTGTTCCTTGAAAGTCCTGTACCACTCAGATGTTAAGCCATCTGGACCTGGCGATTTCTTGGGCCTAAGCCCTTCAATGACCAGTCTCACTTCCTCTTCCCTGATTGGTTCAGACAAAACGTCAAGAGAGGGGTCCATTCCTGCCTTGGGAACAGCTTCAGCCAAGAAAGCTGAAAACTTGTCCCGATCTAGTTCTTTCCTACCCAAGAGGTGAGAGTAGAAAGACCTGACCACCTCCAGGATCCCTGATTTGGACTTATTCAGGGATCCTGTACTATCAATCAGGCCTGTCACCAGCTTACGTTTTACTGACATCTTACAGTTGCCGTAAGGGTTGGGCGAGCGGTACTTCCCGAAATCCCTCTCGACAACCAAAGATGCGTACCTATCGTACTGACACCTCTTAAAGCGAACTTTTCACCTCATTTTCACTTTATAAACTAGCAACAGTACCTTATAGATTATCTTCAGTGTGTTCTTACACATGTTAGTGCCGCTTTCCTGCGCTGTTTATTCTTCAAAAAATCGTCTTATAAAGTTCACATTTCCTGCTCCAACAGTCACACAACAAGTCAAGGGGGTATCCCTTCCCTCACCTCTGGCTGTACCTCCCCTGCCCTAACCCCGCCTCTATGCTCTGTAATTGACAGCCGGCTCAGTCGACGGGACCGCGCTCGTGAATCTTTCTTGCGGACACAAGTGCGATCCTGTAACAGAATCGCGCATGCGCCGTACGCGATGCCTGCCTGTCTGCTCTCCCTCCCGTGTGCGCGCTCCCCTATCTTCAGGCTCCAAGTGCCCCACGTGATCACTGTAGACTTGCCGCAGATGGCAAGTCTACAGTGATCATGTGGGGCACTTGGAGCCTGAAGATAGGGGAGCGCGGCGCATGCGCGATTCTGTTACAGGATCGCACTTGTGTCCGCAAGAAAGACGGGATCGCGCGGCGAATGAGGAGGACGGCGCTGTCACGGATGGTGTACAGGAAACAATACAATGCAATATAATCAATGACTCACTGGATCCACAACTAAGGAACAAAAGGGAGACCCCTACATGAGACCTGCCACTCTCCCTAATTGCTCAGCCTATGCGAACACCCCAAAGGTGGATGGGCGCATATCCACGTACCTCGGCTATCTAATACCTGAAGACTACAATAGTGAGGGGACACGACCACCGGCTCCCTACACAAGACACGGAGGGAGTCAGGGTCACCTGAAAATCCAGCAGACAGAAAATCACAAATAAAGGAACAGCACTTATCTTGCAGAGGACTGAGGAATAGAAACAGCATGCACACACACTCCAGGAAGTTGTATAAGCCGCAACCTAATGCATCATGGGGAGGAACTTAAAGGGAAGCAATCAGTCCAACTGCATGACAGCTGAGATAGACTAACGAGATGAGGAACTTAACCAAAACAAAGAAACTCAAGGAGGAGGATCTGGAAAGCTCCTGTCAGAGCTCCTCAGCTGTCTAGTTGTGACAGTACCCCTCCCTCTACGAGTGGACTCCGGACACTCAGGGCCCACCTTCTCAGGATGGGACCTATGGAAAGCCCTGATGAGACGAGTGGCCTTAATGTCCGTCACTGGGACCCACATCCTCTCCTCAGGACCATAACCCTCCCAATGAACGAGGTACTGGAGGGAACCGCGGACAAGACGAGAACCACAATCCTAGAGACCTGAAATTCAAGATTTCCATCAACCATAATCGGAGGAGGAGGCAAAGGCGAGGGTACAATAGGTTGAACATAAGGTTTCAATAAGGACTTATGAAAAACATTATGGATCTTCCAAGTCTGAGGAAGATCAAGACGGTAGGCAACAGGATTGATGACAGACAGGATCTTGTAAGGCCCAATAAACCTAGGACCCAACTTCCAGGAGGGAACCTTCAATTTGATATTCCTGGTAGACAACCACACCAGATCACCAACATTCAGGTCCGGACCAGGCACACGTCTCTTATCTGCCACACGCTTATATCTCTCACTCATGCTCTTTAGATTATCCTGAATCTTTTGCCAAATAGATGACAAAGACGAGGAGAATCTGTCCTCATCAGGTAAAGCAGAAGACCCCTCTCCCGAGAAAGTCCCAAACTGCGGATGAAACCCATATGCACCAAAAAATGGTGACTTATCAGAGGACTCCTGACGACGGTTATTTAAAGCAAACTCAGCAAGGGGCAAAAAAGAACACCAATCCTCCTGATTCTCCGCCACAAAACAGCGCAGATATGTCTCCAGATTCTGATTGACGCGCTCTGTCTGGCCATTCGACTGCGGGTGGAAAGCAGAAGAGAATGACAACCGAACCCCCAAGCGAGAACAGAAAGCCTTCCAGAATCTGGAAACAAACTGCGTGCCCCTATCAGAGACTATGTCTGAAGGAATACCATGCAATTTGACAATGTGGTCAATAAATGCCTGCGCCAGCGTCTTAGCATTGGGCAAACCAGGAAAAGGGATGAAATGCACCATTTTGCTAAAACGGTCCACCACCACCAGAATCACAGTCTTCCCCGAGGAACGAGGCAAGTCCGTTATGAAGTCCATGGACAGATGTGTCCAAGGACGGGAAGGAATGGGTAAGGGAAGGAGAGGACCTGATGGCCGTGAATGAGGGACTTTGGCACGAGCGCAAGTCTCGCAAGCTGCCACAAAACCCTCAACCGACTTACGAAGCGCAGGCCACCAGAATCTCCGAGCGATGAGATCCAGTGTGGCTCTTGCCCCCGGGTGCCCAGCAAGGACCGTATCGTGGTGTTCCTTAAAAATCTTGTGTCTCAAAGCGAGAGGCACAAACAACCTCCCAGGAGGACAAAGATCAGGAGCCTCTGACTGGGCTGCCTGTACCTCTGCCTCCAATTCAGGAAAAAGAGCAGAGACCACCACACCTTCAGCCAAAATGGGACCCGGGTCTTCAAAATTCCCACCTCCCGGAAAACAACGTGACAGGGCATCTGCCTTCACATTCTTAACCCCAGGGCGGAACGTGACAACAAAATTAAACCTTGAAAAGAACAAAGACCATCTGGCCTGTCTCGGGTTCAGACGCTTGGCTGACTCCAAGTAGGCGAGATTTTTATGGTCAGTAAACACGGTAATAGGGTGTCTGGCTCCCTCTAGCCAATGGCGCCATTCCTCAAAAGCCAACTTGATGGCCAACAATTCCCTATCTCCCACATCATAATTTCTCTCTGCGGAGGAGTTTCTTCGAGAAAAAGGCACATGGTTGCCATTTGGCAGGAGAGGAACCCTGAGACAAGACCGCACCCACCCCTACCTCAGAAGCATCAACCTCAACTATGAAGGGTAACGAAATATCAGGTTGTACCAGGATGGGAGCGGAAGCAAAACTCTCCTTGATATTAGAAAAGGCCTTACGCGCCTCTACCGACCAGGAAGAAAAATCTACCCCCTTTCTGGTCATATCAGTGAGTGGTGTAACAACAGAGGAATAATTCAAAATAAATTTCCTGTAATAATTGGCAAAGCCCAAAAAACGCATCAGCGCCTTCTGATTCTCAGGAAGCTCCCACTCAAGCACAGCGCGGACCTTCTCGGGGTCCATGCGAAAACCAGAAGCGGAGAGAAGAAACCCCAGAAATTGAATTTCTGGAACCGCAAACACACATTTTTCCAGTTTCGCGTATAATTTATTCTCCCGCAGGATGAGCAAGACCTGACGTAAGTGTTCCTTATGAGTCTTGAAATCAGGAGAAAAAATCAAAATGTCATCCAAATACACTAATACAAATTTTCCCATTAAATGATAAAAAATGCTGTTGACGAAATGCTGAAAAACGCCTGGGGCATTCATCAAACCAAAAGGCATAACCAAATTCTCAAAATGGCCCTCAGGGGTATTGAAAGCCGTCTTCCATTCGTCTCCTTCTCTGACCCTGACCAGGTTGTATGCCCCTCTTAGGTCTAATTTGGAGAAGACTTTAGCCCCAACAACCTGGTTAAACAGGTCCGGGATCAGAGGAAGCGGATAAGGGTCACGAATAGTGATACTGTTCAGCTCCCTGAAATCCAGACAAGGTCTTAAAGAACCATCTTTTTTCTTAACAAAGAAAAAACCAGCGGCAACAGGTGACTTCGAGGGTCGTATGTGTCCTTTTCTCAGACTCTCAGAGATATAAGCACGCATAGCGACCCTCTCAGGTTGGGAAAGATTGTATAAACGAGATTTAGGCAGTTTGGCGCCTGGGATGAGATTAATAGGGCAATTGTACTCCCTGTGCGGGGGCAAATCCTGAACTCCACTCTCAGAGAAGACATCCGAAAATTCAGAGAGGAAAGGTGGTACAGTCTTAGTAGAATCCTCAGAAACAGATGTCATGAGGCAATTCTCTCTGCAAAAGTCACTCCAACCATTTATTTGCCTCGCTTGCCTATCAATGGTGGGGCTATGTTTAGTGAGCCAGGGTAGCCCCAACACTAGAGGAGTAGGCAAACCGCTAAGGACGAAACATGACACATCCTCAATATGAGCATCACTCACAATTAAATGAATATTGTGAACTATGCCCTTTAATGATTTCTGAGAAAGTGGAGCGGAATCAATAGCAAAAACAGGAATATCCTTTTCCAAAGTGCATACCTGGAAACCATGAGTTATTGCAAATTGATTATCAATGAGATTGACAGCTGCTCCACTATCCACAAAAATCTCACAAAAAATTCTCTTGCTCTCTAGCGCCACCCTAGCAGGCAGGACAAAACGGGAACTACAAGCAAACGGAAAACCTTCAATTTCCGCCTCAACCCTGCCAATAGTAACAGACGGAACATTTTTAAAAGATTTTTTCCTTTTTGTTTCTTTATTACTCCCAGAAGACTGCCTGAATCTCCTAGAGGGACAAACATTTGCCAAATGATTTATACCTCCACAACAAAAACAAACCCTCCCATGCGGGCTGAATCTTCTATTGTCAGAGGCAATCAACCCCAGCTGCATGGGCTCCTGCTCAGAAGGGACTGACAGCGACTGAGACCCCTGCGCACAGAAAGAGACCGCTGCACTGTCCCGGGACTGAGTATGACAGGAAGGAGAGATCTCTCCTCTCTCTCTAAGACGCCTGTCAATACGAACGGCCTGAGACATAGCAGAATCCAAGGAGGTAGGTCTCTCATGAAAGGCAAATGCATCTTTCAATCCCTCTGAAAGACCATGGCAAAATTGACTTCGGAGTGCAGCATCATTCCAACCAGTATCAGCTGCCCATCTCCGAAATTCTGAGCAGTATATCTCTGCGGATTGTTTACCCTGGCATAACAGACGTAGTCTAGACTCAGCCAGAGCAATACGATCCGGATCATCATATATCTGACCCAGGGCTAAAAAGAATTCATCCACTGAACGGAGGGGCCGTGCCCCCTCCGGCAGCGAAAAGGCCCAGGATTGAGCGTTACCCCTGAGCAGCGATATAATGATCCCCACCCTCCGTTCTTCATCACCAGAGGAATGCGGAAGACGGCGAAAATGGAGTTTGCAAGCCTCTCTAAAACGCACAAAATACTCACTACCCCCGGAGAACGTATCCGGGAGCGAGATCTTAGGCTCAGAACAAACTCCATGAACGCAAGCTGAACCGGTCACTTGAAACTGAGAAAAAGTCTTACGGAGATCAGCTACCTCCAATGAAAGACCCTGGAAGCGCTCAGCCAAAAGTGAAACCGGATCCATGCTTGAGACGGTTTTGGCGGCTTATAATGTCACGGATGGTGTACAGGAAACAATACAATGCAATATAATCAATGACTCACTGGATCCACAACTAAGGAACAAAAGGGAGACCCCTACATGAGACCTGCCACTCTCCCTAATTGCTCAGCCTATGCGAACACCCCAAAGGTGGATGGGCGCATATCCACGTACCTCGGCTATTTAATACCTGAAGACCCTACAATAGTGAGGGGACACGACCACCGGCTCCCTACACAAGACACGGAGGGAGTCAGGGTCACCTGAAAATCCAGCAGACAGAAAATCACAAAAAAAGGAACAGCACTTATCTTGCAGAGGACTGAGGAATAGAAACAGCATGCACACACACTCCAGGAAGTTGTATAAGCCGCAACCTAATGCATCATGGGGAGGAACTTAAAGGGAAGCAATCAGTCCAACTGCATGACAGCTCAGATAGACTAACGAGATGAGGAACTTAACCAAAACAAAGAAACTCAAGGAGGAGGATCTGGAAAGCTCCTGTCAGAGCTTCTCAGCTGTCTAGTTGTGACAGGCGCATGCACAGGATTCACAAGCGCGGTCCCAGCGACTGAGCCGGCTGTCAATTACAGAGCATAGAGGCAGGGTTAGGGCAGGTGAGGTACAGCCAGAGGTGAGGGAAGGGATACCCCCTTGACTTGTTGCATGACTGTTGGAGCAGGAAATGTGAACTTTATAAGATGATTTTTTCAAGAATAAACAGCGCAGGAAAGCGGCACTAACAGGTATAAGAACACACTAAAGATAAGGTACTGTTGCTAGTTTCTAAAGTGAAAATTAGGTGAAAGGTTCGCTTTAAGCAAGGACTTCACACGAGAGATATCCTCATGGCTACCTCCCCTCGAGACCAGACTTTCAGGTTTCTTCCTCAGTTCCTGGTACAGATTATTTCTGTCTTGGCACCTGAGGTACGAAAGCTCTCCGAAAAACCTTGCCATCCTTGTTTTAAACATCTCCCACCACTCTGACTTACTGTTGCAGAGGTCCACTAACGGTTCCTGGCCCTGACAGAACTCCTCAAAGGATTGTCTTATTGTCACATCTTCCAGGAGAGATGAATTCAACTTCCACAAACCTCTGCCCATACAGGGGGTCTCTGCAACATTCAAAGAAAAACAAATTAAACAGTGCTAATTCTAGCAATCATATAGGAAAGTTTACTATAGAGACAGCTAAGTTTAATTCGTTATGCGATTATATTACTTAGCTTTTTTTTTATAAATAGAATAATTATGATAATTATCAGGTATTATGATTATTCTATTTTTTATTTTTTTTAAAAAGCAGTCATATAATCGCATAGCGAATTAAACTTAGCTGTCTCTATAGTAAACTTTCCTATATGATTGCTAGAATTAGCGAAGTTGATGAATAGGTAGCTAAAACGAAGATGCAGAATACTTCGTTATCTTCGTTTTGTGGAATATGAAGAATACATTCGTTATCTTCGTTTTGTGGAATATGACGAATACATTCGTCATATTCACTAATTCTACCAAGCCAACCATAGTAAACAAGGTCCAAGTTGAAATCGCAATTAGATTAATTCAAGTTATAAACATTGCTATCTTCCATATTAGGCTAGAATTAACGAATATGGAATATAGCAGTGCTAAGTTAAAATCGAAATTCGATTATTATAACTTGAATTAATCGCATTGCTATTTCAATAGGAGAGTAGCCTTTAAGTTAAAATCGCAATACGCGATTATTTAAATCGCATATTAATCGCGATAACAAGAATAATGACGAATATTCGATTTCGACGAATATAAAACGAATATTCTATCGAATATTCGCGAATTTCGTCGAAATCGAATATGGCACCTGCCGCTCATCACTAATCAAGATGGCTGAAAAAATCAAAGGCCACATAACAAGCCATGTCTGACTTAATGCTAGCAACATTAATGCTTGCTAGCGTCAACAGGGTTAGTTCCGCCATCATAAGTGATTGAACTAGATAGCTTTCTTCTTAACCCCACTGCCACCCTCACCATCACAACCATCTGACTCCCCACTTTCTTTCTGCCTTTTCAGGCATTGGGAGACATCCATATCACATTTCTCTTTGCCCACAGGATCTGACTTGGCCCCCCTTCCAGAAGGTTTCCCCTCTGAAGAGCAGGGCCCGGCAACCCGCGAGGAGGCCTTCTCACGCTCCGGCACTGCATCCCTCGCCCCCCCTCAGCCAAGCCAGCCTCGGAGGTATCACTTAGGATGCCATGCCGGTTGGAGACCTCCACAAGAGGGGCACCAGCCAAAACCTCCCTTGGTATCTGGTCAAGGGAGAGTGGGATGGACGGATCCCACTCAAGAGAGGCCTTCCTGCCCTCTCTCTTGTTGTTTCTCTTCTTACCCTGCTTGTTCCTCCTCCTCACCAACCATTCACTGTCCTCCTCATCCACACTATCCCCACCTGAGGAGACAGAGACAGTGGAGAGGTCAGCCTCTTCGAGATGAACTCCGGGGTTCCCATCATCATCACTGTCATCTTTGCCACTAATGGCCGGTTTCTCAACTAGGGTACCAGTTGAGGGATTAGCTGCCTCCTGCTCCCTCTGTTGCGGCGTTGTTCCTGCCGCCTGGCCCTAGCTGCTATAATTTTTTTTACCTGATCAGAATCCTTTTTGCTTCCTCCAGTGCTGGGATCCCTGGCACTTGTCCCCTCGCCAGTCTGCCCAGTCCCGGCAGCAGACTCTTCACCAACCTCAGGCCCAGCCTTGCGGCTAGTATCTGCCTGGTTCTGAGCCTGTCCCTGAGCCTGGTTGGCAAAGGCAAGCGGACAACGACTAAACAGGTGACCCAGGTCCCCACACAGGTTACATCTGATCCTCAGACAGGTTGCGGCAAGATGGTCACTCCCTCCACACCTCATGCACCTCTGGGTCTTACACTGTCCACTGAAGTGTGTGGGGTCGCCGCACCTGTGGCAGACCTTTGGCTGCCCCTGGTAAAAAAAACATTATCCGATCCCTCCCTATAAAGGCCGAGGAGGGGACATGGGTAACAGAATTTCGGGCCCTCAATATCACGTTAAAGGTCCAGGCCCCTGACCAAATACTATGCTCGTCCAGGACCTTGGCTGGGTAGCCCACTTCACCATAGCGACTAAGCCAGGTCGCTATGTCTACACTAGAAAGAGACTCATTACAAGTTAACACAGTCACTTTCTTCACCTTGTTCTGGCGGGTGATGGCCTGGACGGCAAAACCCTGCCACTCCGGGGTGCTCTTTTTGTCAGCTCATATCTGGACCAGAAGAGCTCAAGCCCCTCTGGCCGCACAAAGCTGACGTCAAAGAACTTGGTCCCGTAGGGATGGATGAGGGCATGGATGTCTTTCGCCTCAAAACCCATCTGCAGGAAAAGCTCCACAACAGTCTTCCTGGAAGATGTCTCTTCCTTACCTTTCCAAAACAAACAGGCCACATTCCTACGGTCCCCCCCGGATGTGGGGTGAGTCCAGCCGGTCTCACCCCCCTTTTCCTCTCGGAAGGCTCTCAGCCCGGGTCTCTCCGTCCAGAAAGACAGGTCAACCGATTCACCCTCTACTTGTATGGAGGTCTCCGCACCCTCTTTCAAGGCCCCCAAGAGGCGCCGTTGCAAGTTACCCTTGCCAGATCCTGTGGGCAAAGAGTCCCTTGCTCCCTGCTTAATGACATTTGCAAAGGTACGTTTTGCCTTTTTTGACTGTCTCTCCTTTTCTACCTCCTCCTCCTCTTTTCAAAATCCTTGCATCGTATTCTTCCATATCCACATTTTCACCACCTACAACATTCCCACTTACATCATTTCCACTCACTTCCATATTTTCACTTACTTTTGCATTCCCACTTGCATCCACACTTGCATCCACACTTGCATCCACACTTGGTCCTGCATTACTGACTCCATTCTCCCCTTCTTTCATACTACCTTTCATATCTCTTTTTGCATCGTTCACTCCCCTTTTCACCACATGCTTATCATTTTTTACCCGGGAACCACCACTCACTCGCCCTAGACTGGCCGGGTTCTCCCCACTTCTACCCTTAATAACCACTGTATTCTGTACTGGCTCCATCACTTTGCCATCACTTTTTTTATCTTTCCTTGCTACTGTCTCTCCTGACCTCAGTGGTGCCTTTGCAGGCACCACCACCCCCTCTACCGCAGAAGGAGCAACCTTGCACGCCCTTTTCGCGACCTTGTCCGCCCTCGTCCATCTTTACCTTGTCCGCAGCCAATCTCTCCCGCTCTGTACAACCTAGCTCCACATCAGGAGCTAAGCTGGGCTCAGCAGCAGGTTTTGAAGTGTCTAAAGGGCCATACACCAACACCTCTTTCTCCATAACTTGGGTTCTATTTTTTTATCCTTTTACTTTCTCCTCTTCAGATATCTCCTCATCTCCAAAATAGAGCCTACCTACCGGGGATTCCAGCTGCCTGATGCTTTGCAATATCAATCCACCACCAGACTCACTTTCATCCCCGGAGGCTGCTCCCTGACTCCAAGAGGGTTCCCCCTGCCCTGCTGGCAAGGAGTCCTGCCCAGAATTTTCGGGCACTACTGTTTTACTCGGGCTCCTGATCCGCAGCCCTGACGGACCAGGAGAGCCAGACTCAGCATCTGACATGTTTTCAAACCGTCTATCATTTTGGAATTTTTCCATAAATGGACCGCCATTTTTTTCTATGGCCAGTTTCTTCTCTTCCAGGATCATGATCTCCTCCTCTAGCTTATCCAGCTTAGAGGAGAGATTTTTTTTTTACACTTGGGCAATAAGCCCTCCTGTAGCTTCATATTTTTGTGTTCCAATTTTGCTTTTCTCAAGTCTTTTTTAATTTCATCATATAGCTTTAGATAAAAAAAACACTCTGGAAACAAAAATGTCTGTAGTATCTGTGGGGCCTTGCACACCCCAGTTGCGGATCACCTTGGTCACATCCACACCAGCCCCACCTAGGTGAGACAAACCAGACTCTCCAGGGCGAGATATACTTGCTTCACTGACCCCGGAAATCACATTCCTAGACACCTTTACCGGCATCTTTCCCATCTGTTTGTCCATTGACACTTTAGGGCCAACCACTCTCCGCGCTGCTTGATCGTTGCATATCTTCAGACACTGTGTCCAATGTCTCTGGACTGCATGGTCTCTCTGTGCCTTCAATTTCCACCTCAACTTCATACACCACAGGTGCAGGCGTATCCTGTGTCAGATCCATTGCTTCCATCGCCGTGCCACTGTTGCGGCCGCCCGATATAGAATGCCGGACGGCCGCAGCCCGGGTGATCATACCGGGAGAGAATGCAACCCCCTGGGGAAAGGGCAGCGCTCCCCCCGGCAAACACCGTTGGCTTCCCGGCCCTGTCTCCAAGTGCTGCAGTATAGACTGGAGACTCTTATTAACGATCATCTAATATGGGGAAGGAAGAGGGTGAGGATAAAACAAAGATATTTATGGCTGTCGGAATCAGATGGTGGGCTATCATTTCCTTTCTTTCAAGGATATTATTTATGTGCACAGGTTCAGCGTTGTTGTAATTTTAAAGAGAGTGTATTAGCACAATATTTGTCGTAGGTTATGGAAAAACCAATAGAGAATATTTTTACATGTTTGGAATCTGGTTATTTGGGGTGAGGAAGTCCCTATTGATTCCTTGGACCCTACAAATGGTTTGTAATAAGCTTAAAGGGCTTCTGTCACCCCCCAAAAGTCATTTTTCATTTTTGGGCTAATTAAAATCCTTATAGTGCGATTATTCAATATATAGTGCTCTTCCCTTTTTCTGTGGCTTAGTTTCTTAAAAAAAACACACTTTTGTAATATGTTAACTACCTTGCTACCAGCAAGTAGGGCGGCTACTTGCTGGTAGCCGCCGCATCCTCCTTTCAAAAAAACGCCCCCTCCTCCTGTTGATTGACAGGGCCAGCGAGCGCTCTCCTCCTCTGGCTGGCCCTGTCAGCATTTCAAATCCCGCGCCTGCGCCTTACGTGTCTTCATTCGGCGCAGGCGCTCTGGAAGAAGGACGCTCGCTTCCTAGGCACTCCCTCAGTGCGCCTGCGCCGATGACGTCACCTCTAAACCCAAAAGAGAAGACGTCATCGGCGCAGGCGCACTGAGGAAGTGCTGAGGAAGCGAGCGTCCTTCTCTCAGAGTGCCTGCGCCGAATGAAGACATGTAAGGCGCAGGCATGGGATTTGAATTGCAGACAGGGCCAGCCAGAGGAGGAGAGCGCTCGCTGGCCCTGTCAATCAACAGGAGAAGGGGGCGTTTTTTTGAAAGGAGGATGCGGCGGATACCAGCAAGCAACCGCCCTACTTGCTGGTAGCAAGGCAATTAACCTATTATAAAAGTGCGGTTTTTAAAGAAACTAAGCCACAGAAAAAGGGAAGAGCACTATATATTGAATAATCGCACTATAAGGATTTTAATTAGCCCAAAAATGAAAAATGACTTTTGGGGGGTGACAGAAGCCCTTTAAGAGGATTTTGAAAGTCTCCCACTGTTTTGCTTTCACCCCTTTGTGGGAGAACAGGAATCTGATGGAATTCTTCAAAATCACAGACTTTGTTTATTGGCTACGTAGGGGGGTGGTTAATGTGTGTCACCTTTTTGTGTGTGGACACTTTAAATCCTTTTCGGACTATAATTTCACTGATAGTACATTATTAGATGTGTTTATGTATTCACGTTTAAAACACGTGTATGAGGCTTCTAGGAATAAAGGTTATATTTGTCCACGGGAGAATGTATTTTTTTATTATTGTTATGCCCAGACAGATGAGAGGGTTAAGATAGCTAGTTTATACAGTACAAAAACTAAAGAGAAAAGTGGGTTACCTTTCAAATATAGAGGTGGGCGAGGCTCAAACATTTTCAGCACGCCCCTACTTTGGTTGCCTCCCCAGATACATTACTCCGATGCAGTGTGGTCGCAGGACCTGCGATCACATGGGATCCCACGTGACCATGACGTTGCGGTCACGTGATGGATCATGTGATCAGTAGGGTGAACGGTTCTCTGACAGCGCGGGCGGCTTTAAATAGTGCGGCAGTGCCGGCTGTCGGAGCGGTACTGCCATACGCGGGATCCAGCTGTCAGGCCAGCAGGGAACAGGAAGCAGGCCTGGAATCTTAGGAACGAGTCCACTAACTGTGCACCTCTCCCATATACAAGGGTCTCACACGGGGGTATTAGATATTACTCCCCATGGGAAAAGAGCAGTAGCTACTGTGCGGGGATTCACTTAACGGGCATTGTATCCCCGCACCTTAATATTAGGTTAGGAATAGGGATGAGCGAACCCGAACTGTATAGTTCGGGTTCGTACCGAATTTTGGGGTGTCCGTGACACGGACCCGAACCCGAACATTTTCGTAAAAGTCCGGGTTCGGTGTTCGGCGCTTTCTTGGCGCTTTATGAAAGGCTGCAAAGCAGCCAATCAACAAGCATCATACTACTTGCCCCAAGAGGCCATCACAGCCTTGCCTACTATTGGCATGGCTGTGATTGGCCAGTGCAGCATGTGACCCAGCCTCTATATAAGCTTGGGTCACGTAGCGCTGCACGTCACTCTGCTGATACAAGCGTAGGGAGAGGTTGAAGCTGCGACGTTAGGGCGAGATTAGGCAGATTAACTCTTCCAAAAGACTTCATTCAGTGATCGATCTCCAGCTGTGGATCATTGAAGTGCTGATATTGAATTGCTCACTTTTTTTAGGCTGCCCAGAGCGTTTTTATATCACTTTTTTCTGGGGTGATCGGCGGCCATTTTGTGGCTTGTGGTGCGCCAGCACAAGCTACCACCAAGTGCATTTAACCATCAATAGTGTGGTTATTTTTTGCTATATCCTACATCAGGTGCAGGCTGAGCCTGTGTAACCCAAGTGCATTAAACCATCAATAGTGTGGTTATTTTTTGGCCATATACTACATCAGGTGCAGGTTGAGCCTGTGTCACCCAAGTGCATTTAACCATCAATAGTGTGGTTATTTTTTGCTATATCCTACATCAGGGTCAAGCTTTCATCAAGTGCATTTAACCATCAATAGTGTGGTTATTTTTTGGCCATATACTACATCAGGGGCAAGTTGAGCCTGTCACCCAGCGCCTAAAAAATAGGCCTGACATTTATATTCTTCCAAATCAGTACTGTTTTAGCTGGTCAAGTTATTTTTAGTGACCGTAAAAGCACAGTTTTTGTTCTGGGTTGAAAAACAATTCCCAAATTTGCTATTCTCAAAATTAGTAGTTTCTGCTATATCAGGCCTACTTTAAATCTATCCCTAAAAGGGTATATTAGATTCAAGGTGCTGATAGGGTCATTCTGAAAAACTTAACACACACGCTACAGTGCAGATACAAGTCTAATTCTGTGATTAAACGTATATCTGTCACCCAGCGCCTAAAAAATAGGCCTGACATTTGTATTCCTCCAAATCAGTACTGTTTTAGCTGGTCAAATTATTTTTAGTGACCGTAAAAGCACAGTTTTTGTTCTGGGTTGAAAAACTATTCCCAAATTTGCCATTCTCAAAATTAGTAGTTTCTGCTATATCAGGCCTACTTTAAATCTATCCCTAAAAGGGTATATTAGATTCAAGGTGCTGATAGGGTCATTCTGAAAAACTTAACACACACGCTACAGTGCAGATACAAGTCTAATTCTGTGATTAAACGTATACCTGTCACACAGCGCCTAAAAAATGGGCCTCACATTTATATTCAGCTAAATCTGTCATTACTGGTGTGCCTGTATTAGTGTAATACGGTACCTAAATAGATAGCCAGACAGTGTTAGGTGTCTGTAAAAAAAAAGGCCTGAATTTTAATTCAATACATTGGCCCGAATAATATTTTTCTTATTGTGGTGAACGGGAACAATGAGGAAAACATCTAGTAAGGGACGGGGACGCGGACGTGGACATGGCCGTGGTGGTGTTAGTGGACCCTCTGGTGCTGGGAGAGGACGTGGCCGTTCTGCCACAGCCACACATACTAGTGTACCAACTACCTCAGGTCCCAGTAGCCGCCAGAATTTACAGGGATATTTGGTGGGGCCCAATGCCGTTCTAAGGATGGTAAGGCCTGAGCAGGTACAGGCATTAGTCAATTGGGTGGCCGACAGTGCATCCAGCACGTTCACATTATCTCCCACCCAGTCTTCTGCAGAAAGCGCACAGATGGTGCATGAAAACCAAGCCCATCGGTCTGTCACATCACCCCCATGCATATCAGGGAAACTGTCTGAGCCTCAAGTTATGCAGCAGTCTCTTATGCTGTTTGAAGACTCTGCTGCCAGGGTTTCCCAAGGGCATCCACCTAGCCCTTCCCCAGGGGTGGAAGAGATAGAATGCACTAACGCACAACCACTTATGTTTCCTGATGATGAGGACATGGGAATACCACCTCAGCACGTCTCTAATGATGACAAAACACAGGTGCCAACTGCTGCGTCTTTCTGCAGTGTGCAGACTGAACAGGAGGTCAGGGATCAAGACTGGGTGGAAGACGATGCAGGGGACGATGAGGTCCTAGACCCCACATGGAATGAAGGTCGTGCCACTGACTTTCACAGTTCGGAGGAACAGGCAGTGGTGAGACCAAGCCAACAGCGTAGCAAAAGACAAAGAGGGAGCAGTGAGCAAAATCAGAGCACCCGCCGCCAAGAGACTCCGCCTGCTACTGACCGCCGCCATCTGGGACCGAGCACCCCAAAGGCAGCTTCAAGGAGTTCCCTGGCATGGCACTTCTTCAAACAATGTGCTGACGACAAGACCCGAGTGGTTTGCACGCTGTGCCATCAGAGCCTCAAGCGAGGCATTAACGTTCTGAACCTTAGCACAACCTGCATGACCAGGCACCTGCATGCAAAGCATGAACTGCAGTGGAGTAAACACCTTAAAAACAAGGAAGTCACTCAGGCTCCCCCTGCTACCTCTTCTGCTGCTGCCGCCTCGGCCTCTTCTGCTGCTGCCGCCTCGGCCTCTTCCTCCGCCTCTGGAGGAACGTTGGCACCTGCTGCCCAGCAAACATGGGATGTACCACCAACACCACCACCTGCGTCACCAAGCATCTCAACCATGTCACACGGCAGCGTTCAGCTCTCCATCTCACAAACATTTGAGAGAAAGCGTAAATTCCCACCTAGCCACCCTCGATCCCTGGCCCTGAATGCCAGCATTTCTAAACTACTGGCCTATGAAATGCTGTCATTCAGGCTGGTGGACACAGACAGCTTCAAACAGCTCATGTCGCTTGCTGTCCCACAGTATGTTGTTCCCAGCCGGCACTACTTCTCCAAGAGAGCCGTGCCTTCCCTGCACAACCAAGTATCCGATAAAATCAAGTGTGCACTGCGCAACGCCATCTGTGGCAAGGTCCACCTAACCACAGATACGTGGACCAGTAAGCATGGCCAGGGACGCTATATCTCCCTAACTGCACACTGGGTAAATGTAGTGGCGGCTGGGCCCCAGGCGGAGATCTGTTTGGCGCACGTCCTTCCGCCACCAAGGATCGCAGGGCAACATTCTTTGCCTCCTGTCTCCTCCTCCTCCTACTCAGCTTCCTCCTCCTCTTCTTCCACCTGCTCATCCAGTCAGCCACACACCTTCACCACCAACTTCAGCACAGCCCGGCGTAAACGTCAGCAGGCCGTTCTGAAACTCATATGTTTGGGGGACAGGCCCCACACCGCACAGGAGTTGTGGCGGGGTATAGAACAACAGACCGACAAGTGGTTGCTGCCCGGCCTGGTGGTGTGCGATAATGGGCGAAATCTCGTTGCAGCTCTGGGACTAGCCGGTTCGACGCACATCCCTTGCCTGGCGCATGTGCTGAATTTGGTGGTGCAGAAGTTCATTCACAACTACCCCAACATGTCAGAGCTGCTGCATAAAGTGCGGGCCGTCTGTTCGCGCTTCCGGCGTTCACACCCTGCCGCTGCTCGCCTGTCTGCGCTACAGCGTAACTTCGGCCTTCCCGCTCACCACCTCATATGCGACGTGCCCACCAGGTGGAACTCCACCTTGCACATGCTGGACAGACTGTGCAAGCAGCAGCAGGCCATAGTGGAGTTTCAGCTGCAGCACGCACGGGTCAGTCGCACTGCGGAACAGCACCACTTCACCACCAATGACTGGGCCTCCATGCGAGACCTGTGTGCCCTGTTGCGCTGTTTTCGAGTACTCCACTAACTGGCCAGTGGCGATGACGCCGTTATCAGCGTTACAATACCACTTCTATGTCTCCTTGAGAAAACACTTAGGGCGATGATGGAAGAGGAGGTGGCCCAGGAGGAAGAGGGGTCATTTTTAGCACTTTCAGGCCAGTCTCTTCGAAGTGACTCAGAGGGAGGTTTTTTGCAACAGCAGAGGCCAGGTACAAATGTGGCCAGACAGGGCCCACTACTGGAGGACGAGGAGGACGAGGATGAGGAGGAGGTGGAGGAGGATGAGGATAAGGCATGTTCACAGCGGGGTGGCACCCAAAGCAGCTCGGGCCCATCACTGGTGCGTGGCTGGGGGGAAACACAGGACGATGACGATACGCCTTCCACAGAGGACAGCTTGTCCTTACCTCTGGGCAGCCTGGCACACATGAGCGACTACATGCTGCAGTGCCTGCGCAACGACAGCAGAGTTGCCCACATTTTAACGTGTGCGGACTACTGGGTTGCCACCCAGCTGGATCCCCGATACAAAGACAATGTGCCCACCTTACTTCCTACACTGGAGCGTGATAGGAAGATGCGCGAGTACAAGCGCACGTTGGTAGCCGCGCTACTGAGAGCATTCCCAAATGTCACAGGGGAACCAGTGGAAGCCCAAGGCGAAGGCAGAGGAGGAGCAAGAGGTCGCCAACGCAGCTGTGTCACGGCCAGCTCCTCTGAGTGCAGGGTTAGCATGGCAGAGATGTGGAAAAGTTTTGTCACCACGCCACAGCTAACTGCACCACCACCTGATACGGAACGTGTTAGCAGGAGGCAACATTTCAATAACATGGTGGAACAGTACCTGTGCACACCCCTCCACGTACTGACTGATGGTTCGGCCCCATTCAACTTCTGGGTCTCCAAATTGTCCACGTGGCCAGAGCTAGCCTTTTATGCCTTGGAGGTGCTGGCCTGCCCGGCGGCCAGCGTTTTGTCTGAACGTGTATTCAGCACGGCAGGGGGCGTCATTACAGACAAACGCAGCCGCCTGTCTACAGCCAATGTGGACAAGCTGACGTTCATAAAAATGAACCAGGCATGCATCCCACAGGACCTGCCCATCCCTTGTGCAGATTAGACATTAACTACCTCCCCTTAACAATATATTATTGTACTCCAGGGCACTTCCTCATTCAATCCTATTTTTATTTTCATTTTACCATTATATTGCGGGGCAACCCAAAGTTGAATGAACCTCTCCTCTGTCTGGGTGCCGGGGCCTAAATATCTGACAATGGACTGTTCCAGTGTTGGGTGACGTGAAGCCTGATTCTCTGCTATAACATGAAGACTGATTCTGTGCTGACATGAAGCCAGATTCTCTGTTACGGGACCTCTCTCCTCTGCCTGGGTGCCTGGGCTTAAATATGTGACAGTGGCCTGTTCCAGTGGTGGGTGACGTGAAGCCTGATTCTCTGCTATGACATGAAGACTGATTCTGTGCTGACATGAAGCCAGATTCTCTGTTACGGGACCTCTCTCCTCTGTCTGGGTGCCGGGGCCTAAATATGTGACAGTGGCCTGTTCCAGTGGTGGGTGACATGAAGCCTGATTCTCTGCTATAACATGAAGACTGATTCTGTGCTGACATGAAGCCAGATTCTCTGTTACGGGACCTCTCTCCTCTGCCTGGGCCTAAATATGTGACAGTGGCCTGTTCCAGTGGTGGGTGACGTGAAGCCTGATTCTCTGCTATGACATGAAGACTGATTCTGTGCTGACATGAAGCCAGATTCTCTGTTACGGGACCTCTCTCCTCTGTCTGGGTGCTGGGGCCTAAATATGTGACAGTGGCCTGTTCCAGTGGTGGGTGACGTGAAGCCTAATTCTCTGCTATGACATGAAGACTGATTCTGTGCTGAGATGAAGCCAGATTCTCTGTTATGGGACCTCTCTCCTCTGCCTGGGTGCTGGGGCCTAAATATGTGACAGTGGCCTGTTCCAGTGGTGGGTGACATGAAGCCTGATTCTCTGCTATGACATGAAGACTGATTCTGTGCTGACATGAAGCCAGATTCTCTGTTACGGGACCTCTCTCCTCTGTCTGGGTGCTGGGGCCTAAATATGTGACAGTGGCCTGTTCCAGTGGTGGGTGACGTGAAGCCTAATTCTCTGCTATGACATGAAGACTGATTCTGTGCTGACATGAAGCCAGATTCTCTGTTACGGGACCTCTCTCCTCTGCCTGGGTGCCGGGGCCTAAATATGTGACAGTGGCCTGTTCCAGTGGTGGGTGACATGAAGCCTGATTCTCTGCTATGACATGAAGACTGATTCTGTGCTGACATGAAGCCAGATTCTCTGTTACGGGACCTCTCTCCTCTGTCTGGGTGCCGGGGCCTAAATATGTGACAGTGGCCTGTTCCAGTGGTGGGTGATGTGAAGCTTGATTCTCTGCTATGACATGAAGACTGATTCTGTGCTGACATGAAGCCAGATTCTCTGTTACGGGACCTCTCTCCTCTGCCTGGGAGCCTGGGCCTAAATATGTGACAGTGGCCTGTTCCAGTGGTGGGTGACGTGAAGCCTGATTCTCTGCTATGACATGAAGACTGATTCTGTGCTGACATGAAGCCAGATTCTCTGTTACGGGACCTCTCTCCTCTGTCTGGGTGCTGGGGCCTAAATATGTGACAGTGGCCTGTTCCAGTGGTGGGTGACGTGAAGCCTAATTCTCTGCTATGACATGAAGACTGATTCTGTGCTGACATGAAGCCAGATTCTCTGTTACGGGACCTCTCTCCTCTGCCTGGGTGCCGGGGCCTAAATATGTGACAGTGGCCTGTTCCAGTGGTGGGTGACATGAAGCCTGATTCTCTGCTATGACATGAAGACTGATTCTGTGCTGACATGAAGCCAGATTCTCTGTTACGGGACCTCTCTCCTCTGTCTGGGTGCCGGGGCCTAAATATGTGACAGTGGCCTGTTCCAGTGGTGGGTGATGTGAAGCTTGATTCTCTGCTATGACATGAAGACTGATTCTGTGCTGACATGAAGCCAGATTCTCTGTTACGGGACCTCTCTCCTCTGCCTGGGAGCCTGGGCCTAAATATGTGACAGTGGCCTGTTCCAGTGGTGGGTGACGTGAAGCCTGATTCTCTGCTATGACATGAAGACTGATTCTGTGCTGACATGAAGCCAGATTCTCTGTTACGGGACCTCTCTCCTCTGCCTGGGTGCCTGGGCCTAAATATGTGACAGTGGCCTGTTCCAGTGGTGGGTGACGTGAAGCCTGATTCTCTGCTATGACATGAAGACTGATTCTGTGCTGACATGAAGCCAGATTCTCTGTTACGGGACCTCTCTCCTCTGCCTGGGTGCCGGGGCCTAAATATGTGACTGTGGCCTGTTCCAGTGGTGGGTGACGTAAAGCCTGATTCTCTGCTATGACATGAAGACTGATTCTGTGCTGACATGAAGCCAGATTCTCTGTTATGGGACCTATCTCCTCTGTCTGGGTGCCGGGGCCTAAATATGTGACAGTGGCCTGTTCCAGTGGTGGGTGACGTGAAGCCTGATTCTCTGCTATGACATGAAGACTGATTCTGTGCTGACATGAAGCCAGATTCTCTGTTACGGGACCTCTCTCCTCTGCCTGGGTGCCGGGGCCTAAATATGTGACAGTAGCCTGTTCCAGTGGTGGGTGACGTGAAGCCTGATTCTCTGCTATGACATGAAGACTGATTCTGTGCTGACATGAAGCCAGATTCTCTGTTACGGGACCTCTCTCCTCTGTCTGGGTGCCGGGGCCTAAATATGTGACAGTGGCCTGTTCCAGTGGTGGGTGACGTGAAGCCTGATTCTCTGCTATGACATGAAGACTGATTCTGTGCTGACATGAAGCCAGATTCTCTGTTACGGGACCTCTCTCCTCTGCCTGGGTGCCGGGGCCTAAATATGTGACAGTGGCCTGTTCCAGTGGTGGGTGACGTGAAGCCTGATTCTCTGCTATGACATGAAGACTGATTCTGTGCTGACATGAAGCCAGATTCTCTGTTACGGGACCTCTCTCCTCTGTCTGGGTGCCGGGGCCTAAATATGTGACAGTGGCCTGTTCCAGTGGTGGGTGATGTGATGCCTGATTCTCTGCTATGACATGAAGACTGATTCTGTGCTGACATGAAGCCAGATTCTCTGTTACGGGACCTCTCTCCTCTGCCTGGGTGCCTGGGCCTAAATATGTGACAGTGGCCTGTTCCAGTGATGGGTGACGTGAAGCCTGATTCTCTGCTATGACATGAAGACTGATTCTCTGCTGACATGAAGCCAGATTCTCTGCTATGGCATGAAGAGACTGATTCTCTGCTGACGTAAAGCCAGATTCTCTGCTATGGGACCTCTGTCCAATTGATATTGGTTAATTTTTTTTTATTTTTTTTTTTTAAATTCATTTCCCTATCCACATTTGTTTGCAGGGGATTTACCTACATGTTGCTGCCTTTTGCAGCCCTCTAGCTCTTTCCTGGGCTGTTTTTCAGCCTTTTTAGTGCCGAAAAGTTCGGGTCCCCATTGACTTCAATGTGGTTCGGGTTCGGGACGAAGTTCGGGTCGGGTTCGGATCCCGAACCCGAACATTTCCGGGAAGTTCGGCGAACTTCTCGAACCCGAACATCCAGGTGTTCGCTCAACTCCAGTTAGGAAATCAAATCCATGTTAGGGGCGCCGCTGTTCCTCACTCGGTGGTGCCAACAGCGTTGCCCAGAGTATTTAGTGCCAGTATAGGATTGACAGGACTAAGAACTAAAATCCTTAACATTAACCCCTACTTATGACATAGGGGTGTTGCTGATGCATTCAATCATCTCGAGATATTCCACAACGGGAATCTGTCCCTATAGTGGAATAGGCAGAATGAGTTACGCCTATGTAGGCAGCTGCGCAGGAGGCATGGGGGTTAATTCAAATGAAGCAACCGAATGAGAGCTGCTCATTTAGTCCTCTTGGTTGGACACTTTTTAGTTCAAAAATCCACCAGGTTTCTCTTTGGAGGATCTTTTGGTCCCAATCACCCCCCCTGGATGGGGGTAGGACAACCTCAATGCCCATAAACCGAACCCGTGAGTAATCCCCACCATGGACAGATGTCACATGGCGCGCCAGGGGGGTATCTCTTCCTTGACGTAAATCCCCCAGATGTTCTCCTATCCTCCTGCGCAGCTCCCGTCTCATTTTGCCAATGTATTCAAGGCCACAACCACACTGCACCCTATATATCACCCCTCTTGAGCGACAATTCACAAGTTGTTTAATATCATACGTTTTGTTAGTCACATGACTCTTGAATGTGTGTCCCTGCCTTATATACGGGCATGTGACACATCCACTACAATGATACGAGCCCCGCAGTGGTCTCAGCCACGTAGTTGGTGCAGTGGTTGTGCCCGAGTAGTGGCTGTGTACAACATGATCCCGTATATTCCGTCCTCTACGATAGGTTACTTGAGGATTGGGGGTCACCATTTTGGCTATATCTGAATCCAGCAGAAGAGTTCCCCAGTGCCTCGTCAGAATTTTTTTGATCTCCTCCGCCCCCATATCGTATGTACCTATCAGGCGTATCACCTTCTTCTCGCTACAGGATCCATGGGGATGCAATAGGCCTGTGCGATCAGAAGTGAGTGCTCTTTGGTATGCCTTTCTCAGCACATGGTCCGGGAAACCTTTTGCCAAAATTCTCTGACGAAGGTCCCCTGCCTGTTCCTTGAATTGTCGAATGGTGGAACAATTCCTTCTCATCCGAAGGTATTGTCCTGTGGGGATCCCTCGTTTGAGTGGACCTGGATGGTAGCTACCCCACTCCAGGAGGGAGTTAGTGGCCGTCGGTTTTCTAAAGGTCTCCGTGCAAATTTCGCCCTTAGGTCCTTTATCAATCTGGATGTCAAGGAAAGGCAGGGACTGTACAGATGTCTCATGTGTAAACCGCAACCCCAAATTATTTACATTGAGGCTCTCCACCAGATATGAGAAGGTGTTCACTGACCCCCGCCAGATAATAAAGATGTCATCAATATATCTGGCCCACATCACCACTGGTATGGTGAGTAGGCTAGGGGGGTCGGTGAACACCACCTCCCTTTCCCACCAGCCCATGAACAAATTTGCATACGATGGGGCACAGGGACTCCCCATCGCGGTGCCCATGAGCTGGTGGTAATAGGATCCGTCAAAGACAAAATAGGGCTGCCATATGATGTCTTGTTAAGCATTATTTTTCAGCACAGTTTTGTATACCGGGTGCTTTCACGGACTGTGATGCCTGAACAGCTTGTTTTGCATACGCAGGGTTGTAATATCCAAGCGCTGCATAGACTAGTTGTGTCCCAAGGACCTGGGCACACAACCTCGTGTGTAGGTGGTTGATGAATTAGGGATCCCTCCCCTCTCTTTCCTTCCCCTTCAGGACGAAGCTGGGCAGTCAGTGCACTGTCTAGGGAAGGATATAGGGATGGAGTAGGAGGTGTGCGGCTGACCAGGATTAGGGCTCTGAAACCAGGGTGTTAGTAGGGGCAGAGACCCAGCAGCCCCTTTCCCCCTTTCCTTACCCCTCCCTAGAAACACCACCCACCTACCCAATAACGGGGTAGATATATCCCGCTTATTCAAATAGCACTTATCACATATGCGCATATATTTTACAAATATATTATTAAAAGTTATATTTTAAAGGTAACCCACTTTTCTCTTTAGTTTTTGTGATGCAATTTTAGGGTACCTCATACTGTTATCTCAGCATACCAGCTAGTTGTAAGGCCTATTCAATTGACATAGAGTATGGCCGGTTTTTTGGAGACAGGCTTTGAACATGTATCATGGCTGAGTGCAGTTAATGATGTATTCTCTGAGAAGGCCCTCACACTGACCAAATATACCCCCTCATTCAAAGCGGCATTTAAGGAATTGATCAAGGCATATAAGGAGCAGGTGACGTCTTGGTGGGAAGTACAATCCCTCGAGAACTATATTAGACAGAAAATAGTTCCCCGGGGCCTGCGGATCCCTCTATTACCAGCAAACAGGTGTAGGAGTTCTAGGCTTACCCTTAAGTGGGAGGATGAGGCCACAAAAAGCTCTCTTCAGTTCATGAACCTCCTACTTGAAGAGGAAAAATTTAAATTGGAAGAACTGGACTCCTCCTTAAAAGGCCTAACTGAGACAATAAATAAATTTAAACAGGAGCCGGACTTCACAAGTAAGGAACTCCAGCTGAAGAACACAATAGATAAGTTCGAATATCACTTGAAGGAACGCAAACATAAACAATTTAATCGCGACCTACAGGACTTTCGTGACAACAGGGTTTACACGACTCTGGAAGTACCTGTTATTCCCCATAAAAAGGTAGACTCGGACGTCTTTTCAAGTGATATTGAGGCTTCGGAGGGAGAAAGGGACGGAGGAAAGAGAAACAGAGGAAGGTTTAGAGGGAGGGGAGGTAGAGGGAGTCAAGATAGTGGCAGTCAGGGTTTTTTAGACCAAGCAGTACCTTATCATCTGCGGCTACGAAAATCACCCCCGGGCACCAATACTCCGCAGAATCCTCAACACAGATCCTGAACCTATCCATAAGAACCCTCTCGTCAGTAGAAATAGATATCCTTAGTAGAGGCCTCTACTTTGTCCCAACACCATCTTTCAACCTATTCAACTGGGTGAAAGATCTTCACCTGTTCGCAAGAAAACTCTGCTGGTCTAAACACTTTTCCCTGATCGAAAAACGAGAGAGTAGGGAATTAGGTGTTTCGCAGGATATCTTGCAGGATGTTCGTCTTCTTTTTAGCCTGACTGACAGTACCCCATTAGATGGGAAGGGCCCCTTCACACCGTTAAAAAACAAAAGCACCAAGATGCCACCAGTGGGAGACCCCACTTGTGTGGATGTTTTTATGCATCAGGTCCTTAGAGATCTGGATCATCTAATGATATCTAGAAAGACCTTTAACTGTACCAGAGAAGAACATCTGGCGTTAAGGAATCTTGAAAAAGATAAGGATCTGACGATAAAACCCTCGGACAAGGGGGGCAATATCGTGGTCCTGGACACCTCACAAAATAGGGACATGTGTTTGAGGCTGTTGTCTGATTCAGAAACATGTGAGAGAGTGAAGGAAAATCCGACCAAACATTACCAATCACAACTTCACCAAATAGTAAAGGAGGCGAAGGAACAAGGCCTCATCTCTCAGGACGAATCTGCATTCCTGGAATGTCGACATCCCAGAGTCGCAACGTTTTACTCATTACCAAAAATTCACAAGGGAACGTCCCCCCTGAAAGGACGACTGATTGTTTCAGGTATCAACAGCCTCAACCAAAATGTGGGTGTCTATGTGGACCAGATATTGGCCCCCTTTGTGAAGGCCTTACCATCCTATACGAGGGATACCAGTGATTTGCTGGCAAGATAGGAGGGAATTACGCTGGAGGATGATTGTCTTCTAGCATCCATAGACGTGGAAGCTCTGTATTCCTCCATTCCGCATGAACTGGGCATAAGGGTGGTGTCAGAGCTTCTGGCCACCAGGGGTTGCCAGTTTGTCAATCACAATGCGTTTGTTGTAAAGTTGCTGCATTTTACTCTGACATGCAACTATTTTGTCTTTGACGGATCCTATTACCACCAGCTCAGGGGCACCGCGATGGGGAGTCCCTGTGCCCCATCGTATGCAAATTTGTTCATGGGCTGGTGGGAAAGGGAGGTGGTGTTCACCGACCCCCCTAGCCTACTCACCGTACCAGTGATAATGTGGGCCAGATATATTGATGACATCTTTATTATCTGGCGGGGGTCGGTGAACACCTTCTCATATCTGGCGGAGAGCCTCAATGTAAATAATTTGGGGTTGCGGTTTACACATGAGACATCTGTACAGTCCCTGCCTTTCCTTGACATCCAGATTGATAAAGGACCTGAGGGCGAAATTTGCACGGAGACCTTTAGAAAACCGACGGCCACTAACTCCCTCCTGGAGTGGGGTAGCTACCATCCAGGTCCACTCAAACGAGGGATCCCCACAGGACAATACCTTCGGATGAGAAGGAATTGCTCCACCATTCGGCAATTCAAGGAACAGGCAGGGGACCTTCGTCAGAGAATTTTGGCAAAAGGTTTCCCGGACCATGTGCTGAGAAAGGCATACCAAAGAGCACTCACTTCTGATCGCACAGGCCTATTGCATCCACATGGATCCTGTAGCGAGAAGAAGGTGATACGCCTGATAGGTACATACGATATGGGGGCGGAGGAGATCAAAAAAATTCTGACGAGGCACTGGGGAACTCTTCTGCTGGATTCAGATATAGCCAAAATGGTGACCCCCAATCCTCAAGTAACCTATCGTAGAGGACGGAATATACGGGATCATGTGGTACACAGCCACTACTCGGGCACAACCACTGCACCAACTACGTGGCTGAGACCACTGCGGGGCTCGTATCATTGTAGTGGATGTGTCGCATGCCCGTATATAAAGCAGGGACACACATTCAAGAGTCATGTGACTAACAAAACGTATGATATTAAACAATTTGTAAATTGTCGCTCAAGAGGGGTGATATATAGGGTGCAGTGTGGTTGTGGCCTTGAATACATTGGCAAAACGAGACGGGAGCTGCGCAGGAGGATAGGAGAACATCTGGGGGATTTACGTCAAGGAAGAGATACCCCCCTGGCGCGCCATGTGACATCTGTCCATGGTGGGGATTACTCACGGGTTCGGTTTATGGGCATTGAGGTTGTCCTACCCCCATCCAGGGGAAGTGATTGGGACCAAAAGATCCTCCAAAGAGAAACCTGGTGGATTTTTGAACTAAAAAGTGTGAGCAGCTCTCATTCGGTTGCTTCATTTGAATTAACCCCCATGCCTCCTGCGAAGCTGCCTACATAGGCGTAACTCATTCTGCCTATTCCACTATAGGGACAGATTCCCGTTGTGGAATATCTCGAGATGATTGAATGCATCAGCAACACCCCTATGTCATAAGTAGGGGTTAATGTTAAGGATTTTAGTTCTTAGTCCTGTCAATCCTATACTGGCACTAAATACTCTGGGCAACGATGTTGGCACCACCGAGTGAGGAACAGCGGCGCCCCTAACATGGATTTGATTTCCTAACATAATATTAAGGTGCGGGGATACGATGCCCGTTAAGTGAATCCCCGCACAGTAGCTACTGCTCTTTTCCCATGGGGAGTAATATCTAATACCCCCGTGTGAGACCCTTGTATATGGGAGAGGTGGGCGAGGCTCAAACATTTCCAGCACGCCCCTACTTTGGTTGCCTCCCCAGATACATTACTCCGATGCAGTGTGGTCGCAGGACCTGCAATCACATGGGATCCCACGTGACCATGACGTTGCGGTCACGTGATGGATCATGTGATCGGTAGGGTGGGCGGTTCTCTGACAGCGCGGGCGGCTTTAAATAGTGCGGCAGTGCCGGCTGTCGGAGCGGTACTGCCATAAGCGGGATCCAGCTGTCAGGCCAGCAGGGAACAGGAAGCAGGCCTGGAATCTTGGGAACGAGTCCACTGACTGTGCACCCTAAAGATAAGTAACTTCTTTGTTCAGAACCCCCCCATGTAGTTTTGGCTTATGACATACTGCCAATACATTGGGAGGTTGTGAAGTTTGATTGACACCAAAACAGTTATTGTTATTAATGACTGCATAGTTTGTTGTGAAGCTGATATTGACCCCCTCCACTTGAGGGTGAGTCGATTCTATTGTTGCTGACATCAATGTGCTAAGGCCCCTGATGAACTGATAAATATCAGAGAAACGCGTCGGGCTGCCATATGATGTCTTGTTAAGCATTATTTTTCAGCACAGTTTTGTATACCGGGTGCTTTCACGGACTGTGACGCCTGAACAGTTTGTTTTGCATACGCAGGGTTGTAATATCCAAGCGCTGCATAGACTAGTTGTGTCCCAGGGACCTGGGCACACAACCTCGTGTGTAGGTGGTTGATGAATTAGGGATCCCTCCCCTCTCTTTCCTTCCCCTTCAGGACGAAGCTGGGGAGTCAGTGCACTGTCTAGGGAAGGATATAGGGACGGAGTAGGAGGTGTGCGGCTGACCAGGATTAGGGCTCTGAAACCAGGGTGTTAGTAGGGGCAGAGACCCAGAAGCCCCTTTCCCCCTTTCCTTACCCCTCCCTAGAAACACCACCCACCTACCCAATAACGGGGTAGATATATCCCGCTTATTCAAATAGCTCTTATCACATATGGGCATATATTTTACAAATATATTCTTAAACATTATATTTGAAAGGTAACCCACTTTTCTCTTTAGTTTTTGTGATGCAATTTTAGGGTACCTCATACTGTTATCTCAGCATACCAGCTAGTTGTAAGGCCTAGTTTATACAGTAAACTTCGAACAGCACTGGCAACTGTAACTCTATTTAAAAGCGCAAGTAAGTGGGAGCAAGAGCT
Source organism: Bufo bufo (assembly GCF_905171765.1). Classification (NCBI taxonomy): domain Eukaryota; kingdom Metazoa; phylum Chordata; class Amphibia; order Anura; family Bufonidae; genus Bufo; species Bufo bufo. The sequence goes on from NC_053389.1 coordinate 215,359,521, forward strand.
GCATTACCCACCATTACAATGGTCTAGTATATATAGGAACGTAAGAAAGGCTACAATGTCTAATGCCCATAGATTAATTCAATTTAAGATCCTCCATCGGTTGTACTATACGCCAAAAATCCAAGGGAAATTTCCCCAAAATAAAGGCCGAGACTGTTGCTGTCCTAAAGGTGGATATGTGAATGCGGATTTCAGGCATTTACTTTGGGAATGTAGTAAAATAAAAAGGTATTGGGAACAAGTTTTTGTAGCCCTACAAAAGGAGTCCTCTTCGACATATAACCCTGGGATGGTGACAGTGTTGTTGGGAGATTATGCTCTTGTTATGGAAGTTCCGGCCCGGGTCAGACAGATCTGGATGAGGGGTCTGATGGTGGCAAAAGTTATTTTAGTCAGATATTGGGGTTCTGTCTCCCCACCTTCGTTAAATGAATGGATCCGGTACCTTCAACAAATTAAAGTTTATGAGGATATGGAAAGGAAACGGAGAGCGGCACGTGTGACTGTTCAGACATAGTTACTAGGGTAATTGTGTCGGTTCTTATTAGAGTTGGAGTGACGACCAATTGGGGGGGAAGGGGTGGGTGGTTATAGTCTTATTGTGTGTAGTAATTGTGAATTTACAGTTCTATTTATAATCTTTGTAGGATTTTGTGGTATGTTATAGGATAGTTAACTATTGTTTTATAGTGGCTACCCTGTATTGGCTGTTTTTTCGATTATAATATGTGTTGTTTTGTATTATGAAGAAAACAAAATAAAATGGAATTATAAAAAAAAAAAATAACTAGCTTATTAACAGATTTAATATGGCGTGGGAAAAAACTGAGGCTAAAGGCACACATATTGTGCATTCAGGAGAAGGAGGGAGGATTATCAGTACCAGATTTTGAACTTTATTTAATCTCTGGTCATATAAAAAATATGATATTATGGAGTAACACGCAAAGATATAAAAAAAAAATCACAGAAATATAGTGGCAAATATGGGGGAACTGCTCAAAACCCCAAACACTGTAGCGTGTTTCTCATTGGGGGAGCAGTCCCACCGCATGTGGACCGCAGCAAACGACCATCCCCAGCAAAAAATGCGTACAATGGAGGATGCCGGCGCGGTCCACATGCACCACAAAGGCATCCTACACAAAACGGAGCATTGTGCGCATGAAAATATAATTGTATAAATCACAGAAAAAAATGCACCAAACAGATATGCCACTGACTATACTAGCTAGTCATACAAGCAGATATTAAAAGCTGAGACTTTTGCCAATATATTCCTGTCAGGAACACATCGGAGCCCATCATGCACCTTGTCACAGTCTCTCAGCATGGCAAGGGTCCTACCACTACGCTAACTATGGTCTGAACACGGTCTGAAGGTGATGAAATCCAGCTCACAGCTTCCACACAACCGCCTAGCAGGACAACTAGTGCAATGTGAATAAAGCAAGACTGTAAGCCACACCCATATCAGACCATGTGATGGGGGTTACCAGGTGCAAAAGAATGTTTAAATGCCAGGTAAAGGCACATTCAATACATATAAAACAAAATCACAGAAATATAGTGGCAAAGATATAAGAATATAATAGCGGGGATTAATAAAAGATTGGAAAAATGTAATATCTTTCATATATTGGAAGCAGGTATTTTGCCGCAACAGGAGTGCAATAATATACCTTTACTTGGGCTAATGGTTAAAATTTGGAAGGTGGTAAGAGAATTGTGGTCTCCATGCGGATACCATACTGTGGGATAATATTTATCTCACAGAACTGAATTCGATCGAACCAAAAATTTGGTGGAAACATGGCATATATAAACTAGGCCAGGTATGGGAAGAGGGGGACATAATTCCCTATAAAAAACTTATAGATAACTGTCAACTGAAAAATACAGAGTTGAGTTTTTTTTATTTCCAACTACAACAAGCATTGAACAAGACGTTAGGAAAAGGTACACAAATAATTGCTTTACCGCAGCCTTTAGTTAATATCACTAAATTAACACCAGGGAAGAAACTGGTTTCAAGAATATATCAATGCTTGGTACATCAAAAGACCAAGAGAAGAGCAGTTGATAGTTTAATGCATAAATGGCAGAGGGACCTAAATTCTTAACGGGAAGATTTTTGGGAACTGGCCATACAGGCAAAAAATAATTTTTCCCACAGAATTATTCAATTTAATATATTGTACCGCCTCTATTATTCTCCCAAGATGCTAATGAAGTGTTACAAGCCTAAAGTTTTTACTTGTCAAAAATCCGGTCAGATAGGAGCGGATGACATACATGTATTATGGTCATGTGTAAAAATTCAAGAGTATTGGGAAAAGGTTAATGAAAAAATAGAGGAATACCATCGGTTTAAAGTGCCAAGGCATTTAGAAAAATGTATCTTGGGGGTGATGGATGGAGTGGATGCCCCCCAACACCGAGAGATAGCATCTAAACTTCTATTCCAGGCCAGGAAATGTATTGTTGGACACTGGGGGGGGGGGGGTGCTGCCCCCACGGTTAAAGAATGGGAGAACTCCACCAGAATCTTGCTCGTTAGAGAGGAATTTCATCTGGCGGGCAATAAGAAAAAATTTTGATTCGTTAAGCTATGGCAGAAATGGCTAAATAAAAAGTGAGTGTCTCTGGAGAGGAAGAGTAGGGATCAAGAGATGTGGGGGAGTTGGCGAGATGGGGAGATTGGAGACGTGAGGGGGGGAGCATGTGGCGCGCAAAGGAAGGGGGGTTGGGTAATTGTATATAATGCAATAATTAAATATTGAATAAATTATGCAATGGTTGTAAAAATGTAATTAATTGTATATAAATGTAACAACTGAATATTGAACAAATTGTAATTGGTTAAAAAAAATGTAATAAAGATTTATAAAAAAAAAGTGACCCTCTAGTTCAGGAGGAAAGCATCACATTGGCTGGGGAATGAACAGAAAGAACACATACATGGTGCCTTCCTTTTCAGATTTTTTTATTTCAGATCTGCAAATTCTCGGGCTTCTCTTCAGCCATTCAGGAGGGTAGCATTGTGTCTCAGGCTGTGTGCACACTGTGCATCGACAGCCCAAGATGCTTCCTACTTGTCCAGCACTGCTGTTGGATTGGCCAGCTGTGTTCATGTGAGCGGTGCTTGCCAATCCAAGGGCAGCAGGAAGTGTCTTGGGCTACTGAATGCACAGTACTCATCAGGCAGTCTGGGAGGCGGCGCGGCCATCTTGGGTGGCAGAGGGGGAGCCCGGGAACTGCAGCTAAAGAGATGAAAAGGAGGGCACCAGATAATGTGATAATGTTCATTTTTCCGGTTAATGTGATTATTATTTTTTTCTTGAACTGGACGGACGCTTTCAGATTAGCTGGGCAGGGAGAAGCCGGAAAGAAGCCACCCAGAGGATGCTTCTCCCCATGCCTGGCACTTGTTAAAACCATGATTTCTCTGAAAAGCTGCAGTGGTTCAGAATACAGCATAGTCCATTGTTTTTAGGAAGCCTCTATGTATTACGGGCAGAATGAACCTTCTGACTGGTTCCCTTTAACAGCTAACTATGTATTTAATCTAATTATTTTTCTACTTCTTCAATTCTGCTTTTTCATAATTCTGGGCACACAACACTCCCCTGCTGGTTCAGGTTCTGTACAGAATATACCATATTGAATTACAACCAGGAGCGGCAAGTTACTGTACAGTATGAGATAAAAACGGAATAACCCAACAGAGCGCAGAAAAGTCAATTACGTTATAGGATCCCACCTAACTTGATGCAACTCTACAACAAACTATAGTATAATGCACGTGTCGAAAACTACAAGCAGCAGAAGAAAGATCCATGTGAATTTAAAGGGATTGTGAGCCCCCCAGAAGTGCATGCACACCACCACTCCATTCTCGTGGAACGTGTTGGGACCTCAGTTATCATTATTGCTGAAGGTTCTTGTGATCGTTGGGAGTACCAGTGGTCGGACCTCCAGTGATCTCAAGTTCTGTTAGTGGGACAACCCTTTTAAAGGGCCCAGAAAAACAATCCCAGTGCCATTACACCACCACACCTTTCTGCATGATGCACTAAAAATACAGATTCATCAGGTCATATTTTCCAAAGCTTAATGTGTGCGAGCACCATCTCTGGCAGTCCCATAGAGGTTAATGGAGCAGGTGCCCAGATTTGGGGAGCCTCTGCCCTCCGTTCTTATATTTCCTGGTGGCTGACTGTTGTGGTCCTGTGCTGCTGTAGTCCATACATGTCAATGTTTGATGCTTCATGTGTCCAGAGATCCTTTTCTGCATAACACTCTTGTGATGAAATAATTATACAGATGTAACACTCATAACACAAAAGGTAAACTGTTGCAAGAAATATAAACTTACTGTAACTTAAAAAAAAAAAAAAAAAGATCTGGCCACTCTTTCTGTTCTGTTCCTCTATATTCTTGACTCTTTTTTCAACAGGAGAACTAAAAATATTTTCCTTGATGTAACTATGGCATGAAAATACTTTTTTCTGAAACTCTTCATCTTGACAGGAAACTGCTATGTGAGTTTGCATGAGTCAATTAGACTATTTTTACATCTTTGGCATTGTGATCCAGCAGCCAGCATGCCGGGAACTGTCCGGATACAAACCGTAGCATGAAGTGGTTTCTGTCCGTCCAGTTCTCGGATTGCATTGCATTGCAGTGCTGGATCTGGAAAATTTCGGAAGGCTGTTCTCTGCTGGAACAGCTTGCCAGAATTGCTATCAGAGATGTAAAACTAGCCTTATTGGGCACATGCGTTCATACAAATGCTCGTATCTAATAATCAGCCTGACAATTGGTCCGATTAGTAGGCCAATTTGGGGTATGAATGTTCATATGAATGCTTCTTCCCAATAATTGGCCCATGTAAAGGTGCTGCCAATCACTCAATGAATGAGCAAGCACTCTTTCATAGGGTGAAAGCATCATTTATGTGGCGCCCAAAACAAAAATCATTGTTTCTGGGCAATAAATCATACCGTATGAACAGGGTTCTGCTGCCCAGAAACAATGATCCTCTATAGGGACAAGGGATCGCAGTAGTGATTGCTCATTCCCATACAGAGGTGATGAGTGCTACATGTAAATACAGCTCTGACACTATAATTGCCTGCTCAGTCAATCCATTTTAAGGGAAACGGGCAGCCAAGATCATTCCATTGCTGTGACAACCATCCCCACTGAGAGTTGGGCTGGTCGGCCTATCAGGGTGTAAGGACACCGGCCAAATAGGTTTGGTGCCAGAGTCACATGCTTTCTGTCAGTGAGAGTTTTAAACAGGCAGCTCCTGGCAGTAGGTAGCTGTATTGATCTTCATTCCCACAGTAGCGTTTGTATATTTTGGAACTCTTAGATCTTGACTTATGCTTTGAGATTGGCCTTGCCACTGACTGCTGATTGTATTTCTGATGATGCCTCCTGCTTTTGACCCTTCCTGTTATTTGATTCTGCGTTAAGTTAGGGACTTTCGACTAGTTGGAGGCCGGATGATCGAAGTAGGTAGGGATAGTGGTGTAGGTGGAAGTACAGTGCTGCACTATTCCCTACCTTTCATGACAAGTATGAGCCATGCTCAATGCCAACGACTTTCAGAAGACCTCAGAAATATTGCTAAAGATCTAGGTGTACATCAGTCTATGGCTAGAAAAATGCTCTACTAGGAGACAAAATTCAAGACTATTGCTATAGTGCTATAGCTATTACCTAGAAGTGGGTATCCTGTAAAGATCCCTCCAACAGCACAATGGGCAGTCCTGAAAGAGATGAGAAAGAAGGTGACAGTAATTGCTGTTCAAATAACATTGAAGCCTGTCTCACAACCTAGGAAATGCTGGAGAAGGCTGTTGAGCTATTGCAAGCTCTATTGTCTTCTCAAACAGCTGATCATGGGGGTCCCGGGTGTTGGACCCCCACAGATCAGATACTGATGACCTGTATTAAAGTTGCAGAATTAAAGTCTCGGAAAACCCCTTTAAGGGGACAGAGTTTCAAAATGGAGTCATTTCTGGGAGCTTTCTATAGTTTTAGTAGTTCAACGCCTTTTTGTTCTGAAATCCAGAAAATGCTCCTTTACATTTGGGCCCTGACATGTGTCAAGACATAAGATTAGGGCAAAATGGGTATATTTCTGAAGAGAAATGGTGTGATATGTTTTGGACACTTCTGTGTAAAAAAAAATAACATTGAAAATTTTTTCACCTGCTTACCATTAATTCCTGCAAAAAATACTGACGACACCCCCTAATTAATAACTCAAGGGGTGCAGGCATTGGCCTACCTCCAATAGAGGCAGACCATGCAGCTGCTATCTGGCCCAGCAGGGGACAAAAGACCCCATCCCCTAATTACATTTAATACAGACTCCTATCCAGTGCCCCTGTCATCAGTAGTGATGTCGCGAACATAAAATTTTCAGTTCGCGAACAGCGAACGCGAGCTTCCGCAAATGTTCGCGAACTGGCGAACCGGGCGAACCGCCATAGACTTCAATAGACAGGCGAATTTTAAAACCCACAGGGACTCTTTCTGGCCACAATAGTGATGAGAAAGTTGTTTCAAGGGGTCTAACACCTGGACTGTGGCATGCCGGAGGGGGATCTATGGCAAAACTCCCATGGAAAATTACGTAGTGGACGCAGAGTCGGGTTTTAATCCATAAAGGGCATAAATCAACTAACATTCCTAAATTGTTTGGAATAACGTGCTTTAAAACATCCAGTGTGTGTATACGATCAGGTATGATGTTGGCACTGGCAGTGGGCACACTACAGTCAGTGGAAGAGGGCCTGACACACTGACTGGCAGCAGGCAAGCAACTGAATTTAGACTACTGTCTAAAAATTAAATGCCTTATTTATCGGCAAGCTACTGTGCCACCCGGTATCAGTGGTTGGCACTGGCAGTGGGCACACTACAGTCAGTGGAAGCGGGCCTGACACACACTGGCAGCAGGCAAGCAACTGAAATTACACTAAAGTGTAAAAATTAAATGCCTTATTTATCGGCAAGCTACTGTGCCACCCGGTATGAGTGGTTGGCACTGGCAGTGGGCACACTACAGTCAGTGGAAGAGGGCCTGACACACACTGGCAGCAGGCAAGCAACTGAATTTAGACTACTGTCTAAAAATTAAATGCCTTATTTATCGGCAAGCTACTGTGCCACCCGGTATCAGTGGTTGGCACTGGCAGTGGGCACACTACAGTCAGTGGAAGCGGGCCTGACACACACTGGCAGCAGGCAAGCAACTGAATTTAGACTACTGTCTAAAAATTAAATGCCTTATTTATCGGCAAGCTACTGTGCCACCCGGTATCAGTGGTTGGCACTGGCAGTGGGCACACTACAGTCAGTTGAAGTCGGCCTGACACACACTAGCAGCAGGCAAGCAGCTGAAATTACACTAAAGTGTAAAAATTAAATGCCTTTTTTATGCAAAGTCCTGTGCCAGCCGGTATGAGTGGTGGGCACTGGCAGTGGGCACACTACAGTCAGTGGAAGTCAGCCTGACACACACTGGCAGGCAACTAACCTTAGATTAAAGTGTAAAAATTAAGTGCCTATTTTTTAAGCAAAGTCCTGTGCCACTCGGTATGACAGGGGTGGGCACTGGCAGTGGGCACACTACAGTCAGTTGAAGTCGGCCTGACACACACTAGCAGCAGGCAAGCAGCTGAAATTACATTAAAGTGTAAAAATTAAATGCCTTTTTTAAGCAAAGTCCTGTGCCAGCCGGTATGAGTGGTGGGCACTGGCAGTGGGCACACTACAGTCAGTGGAAGTCAGCCTGACACACACTGGCAGGCAACTAACCTTAGATTAAAGTGTAAAAATTAAGTGCCTATTTTTTAAGCAAAGTCCTGTGCCACTCGGGATGACAGGGGTGGGCACTGGCAGTGGGCACACTACAGTCAGTTGAAGTCGGCCTGACACACACTGGCAGGCAACTAACCTTAGATTAAAGTGTAAAAATGAAGTGCCTTTTTTTTAAGCAAAGTCCTGTGCCACACGGGATGACAGGGGTGGGCACTGGCAGTGGGCACACTACAGTCAGTTGAAGTCGGCCTGACACACACTAGCAGCAGGCAAGCAGCTGAAATTACACTAAAGTGTAAAAATTAAATGCCTTTTTTATGCAAAGTCCTGTGCCAGCCGGTATGAGTGGTGGGCACTGGCAGTGGGCACACTACAGTCAGTGGAAGTCAGCCTGACACACACTGGCAGGCAACTAACCTTAGATTAAAGTGTAAAAATTAAGTGCCTTTTTTTAAGCAAAGTCCTGTGCCACACGGAATGACAGGGGTGAGCACTGGCAGTGGGCACACTACAGTCTGTGGGCCTGCAGCTCCTCACACACAGGCAGGCCAGGCAACTGCAATATGTATATAAAGGAAAAAAAAAAAGCAGACTAATGTTGCAGCCCTAAAAAGGGCTTTTTGGGGTGCTGTCAGGACGCTGTCCTTACAGCAGAGATCAGATGAGTCTTTCAGGACTGGAGTGGACACTGAATTCACTAGCCTAGCTATCGATTTCCCAATTAAATCAGCAGCAGTTACAGTCTCCCTCCTCTCACTAAGACTGCAGCTTCAGAATGAATCTAAAATGGATGCTGTGCAGGAGGTGGGAGGGTCTGGGAGGGAGGGTATGCTGCTGATTGGCTGGAATGTGTCTGCTGACTGTGAGGTACAGGGTCAAAGTTTGCTCAATGATGATGTATAGGGGGCGGACCGAACATCGCATGTGTTCGCCCGGCAGAGGCGAACGCGAACAAGCTATGTTCGCCGGGAACTGTTCGCCGTCGGATAGTTCGGGCCATCTCTAGTCATCAGTGCAGTCTAGAGGCTAAGAAAGCTAAAGGACCTGTGATGACATCATCACAGGTCCTGTACCATCTAGTGAAGGAACTGCACAGAGAATGGTGTAGTTTCCAGGTTAGAAAGGTTCAGCTCTCAGGACTTGTGATGACATCATCATCATCACAGGTCTGGCACCATCTAGTAAAGGAACTGAGCAGAGATTGGTGTAGTTCTCAAGTTAGGAAGGAGCAGCTGCCATCACAGGTATTTCATTCCCTGACAGCATGGAGAAGAACTGCAAGAGAAGCTCTCTGTTGAGACTACAATGCACTGGGTAAAAGGAGGTCCTCCCCTTTTCTCTAGATGTCGCCCCAGTCCCCTTTTCTACTCAGAAGTAGTACCTCATGTTTAATTGATTCTTATACCTCAGAAGTACCACATTATAACTGAGAAGTACCTCATATCTCACTCATACATAGTACTGCAGACAGCTACAACCCCCAATATTTCATGTACCACACACAGTGACCATAATGTATAACTGCCCACATATATCTGTACCCACAGCATCTATCATACCTTGTACCTTACATATCAGTACACTGCTGTATATACTATATTCGTGTACACATGCATTAATTATACCTTGTACCTCACATACCAATACATTGCTATATCTACTATATCTCTTCACACACTGCATCTATTATACCTTGTACCTCACATGGCAGTACACTGCTGTATATATTATATATCTGCACACACTGCTTCTATTATACCTCATACCTTACATATAAGTATATATCTGTACATACTGCATCTATTATACCTTGTACCTTATATATCAGTACACTGCTGTATATGCTTTATATCTGTACATACTGCATCTATTATACCTCGTACCTTATATATATGTATACTGCTGTATATATGTGTGCACACAGCATCTATTATACCTTGTACCTCATATATCTGTACACTGCTGAATATGCTATTTATCTGTACACACTGCATCTACTATACCTTGTACCTCAGATATCAGTACACTGCTGTGTATACTATATATCTGTACACACTGCATCTATACCTCATACCTTATATATATGTATACTGCTGTATATATGTGTGCACACAGCATCTATTATACCTTGTACCTCATATATCCGTACATTGCTGAATATGCTATTTATCTGTACACACTGCATCTACTATACCTTGTACCTCAGATATCAGTACACTGCTGTGTATACTATATATCTGTACACACTGCATCTATTATACCTTGTACCTCACATAGCAGTACACTGCTGTATATACTATATATCTGTACACACTGCATCTATTATACCTCGTACTTTACATATATGTATACTGCTGTATATATATATATATCTGTATACACTGCATCTATTATACCTTGTACCTCATATATAGTACACTATTGTATATACTGTATTCCTGTACACACTGCTTTTATTAAATCTTGTTCCTTACATATCAGTACACTGCTGTATATACTACATATCTTTACACACACTACATCTATTATACCTTGTACCTCACATATCAGTACAGTACACTGCTGTATATAATATATATCTGTACCCATGGCGTCTACTTTACCTTGTACCTCACATATCAGTACATTGCTGTATATGCTATTTTTCTGTACACCCTGAATCCATTATACCTTGTACCTCAGATATCAGTACATTGCTGTATACTGTATGTCTGTACCCACTGCATCTAGTATACCTCGTACCTCACATATCAGTACACAGCTATATAGATTATTGGAGTCATTTAACAAACTGGTGTAAAGTAAAACTGGCTTAGTTGCCCTTAGCAACCAATCAGACTCTACCTTTCATTTTTAACAGCTCCTTTGGAAAATAAAAGGTGGAATCTGATTGGTTTCTGTGGGAACAAAGCCAGTTCTACTTTACACCAGTTTAATAAATGAACCCATATATATCTATACATAGTGCATCTATTATACCTCATACCTTACATATATTTATACTGCTATATACAGTCAGGTCCATAAATATTGGGACATCTACACAATTCTAACATTTTTGGCTCTATACACCACCACAATGGATTTGAAATGAAACGCACAAGATGTGCTTTAACTGCAGACTGTCAGCTTTAATTTGAGGGTATTTACATCCAAATCAGGTGAACGGTGGAATTACAACAGTTTGCATATGTGCCTCCCACTTGTTAAGGGACCAAAAGTAATGGGACAGAATAAATCAAACTTTCGCTATTTAATACTTGGTTGCAAATCCTTTGCAGTTAATTACAGCCTGAAGTCTGAAACGCATAGACCTCACCAGACGCTGGGTTTCATCCCTGGTGATGCTCTGCCAGGCCTCTACTGCAACTGTCTTCAGTTCCTGCTTGTTCTTGGGGCATTTTCCCTTCAGTTTTGTCTTCAGCATGCTCAATCGGATTAAGGTCAGGTGATTGGCTTGGCCATTGCATAACATTCCACTTCTTTCCCTTAAAAAACTCTTTGGTTGCATTTGCAGTATGCTTTGGGTCATTGTCCATCTGCACTGTGAAGCGCCGTCCAATGAGTTCCGAAGCATTTGGCTGAATATGAGCAGATAATATTGCCCGAAATACCTCAGAATTTATCCTGCTGCTTTTGTCAACAGTCACATTATCAGTAAAAACAAGAGAACCAGTTCCATTGGCAGCCATACATGCCCATGCCATGACACTACCACCACCATGCTTCACTGATGAGGTGGTATGCTTAGGATCATAAGCAGTTCCTTTCCTTCTCCATACTCTTCTCTTCCCATCACTCTGGTACAACTTGATCTTAGTCTCATCTGTCCATAGGATGTTGTTCCAGAACTTTTAAGGCTTTTTAGATGTTGTTTGGCAAACTCTAATCTGGCCTTCCTGTTTTTGAGGCTCACCAATGGTTTACATCTTGTGGTGAACCCTCTGTATTCACTATGGTGAAGTCTTCTCTTGATTGTTGACTTTGACACACATACACCTACCTCCTGGAGAGTGTTCTTGATCTGGCCAACTGTTGTGAAGGGTGTTTTCTTCACCAGGGAAAGGATTCTTCGGTCATTCACCACAGTTGTTTTCCTTGGTCTTCTGGGTCTTTTGGTGTTGCTGAGCTCACTGGTGCGTTCCTTCTTTTTAAGAATGTTCCAAACAGTTGTTTTGGCCACGCCTAATGTTTTTGCTATCTCTCTGATGGGTTTGTTTTGTTTTTTCAGCCTAACGATGGCTTGCTTCACTGATAGTGAGAGCTCTTTGGATCTCATCTTGAGAGTTGACAGCAACCGATTCCAAATGCAAATAGCACACTTGAAATGAACTCTGGACCTTTTATCTGCTCATTGTAATTGGGATAATGAGGGAATAACACACACCTGGCCATGGAACAGCTGAGAAGCCAATTGTCCCATTACTTTTGGTTCCTTAACAAGTGGGAGGCACATATGCAAACTGTTGTAATTCCTACACCGTTCAGCTGATTTGGATGTAAATACCCTCAAATTAAAGCTGACAGTCTGCAGTTAAAGCACATCTTGTTTGTTTCATTTCAAATCCATTGTGGTGGTGTATAGTGCCAAAAATGTTACAATTGTGTCGATGTCCCAGTATTTATGGACCTGACTGTATACTATATATCTGTACACACTGCATCTGATATATATATATCATACCTCAGATGTCAGTACACTGCTGTATATACTATATATCTGTTCACACTGCATCTATTATACCTCATACCTTACATATAGGTATACTGCTGTATATCTATAGACCTGTACACACTGCATCTATTATACCTTGTACCTCACATATCAGTACACTGTTGTATATACAGTTGTGTTCAAAATTATTCAACCCCCACTGAAATTGAGTGTTTTGGCCAGTTTGACATTGATTTTGATCATTTCAGTCATCTTGTTTACAATTAAATCAAAGAGGCACTTGTAAGTCAGACAAATATAACATAACATTTATAATGAAATAACCACAAATGTCTTTTCTGTGCTCACATCATTATCAGTTTTATTCAACCCCCAAGTGACATTCAATCTTAGTACTTAGTACAACATCCTTTTCCAGTTATAACAGCTTTTAAACGTGAAGCATAGCTTGACACAAGTGTCTTGCAGCGATCTACGGGTATCTTCACCCATTCTTCATGGGCAAAAGCCTCCAGTTCAGTCACATTCTTAGGCTTGCGCGCTGCAACTGCTTTCTTTAAGTCCCACCAGAGGTTCTCAATTGGATTTAAGTCTGGTGACTGCGATGGTCACTTCAAAATGTTCCAGCCTTTAATCTGCAACCATGCTCTAGTGGACTTGGAGGTATGCTTGGGATCATTGTCCTGTTGAAAGGTCCAACGTCTCCCAAGCCTCAGGTTTGTGACGGACTGCATCACATTTTCATCCAATATCTCCTGGTACTGAAGAGAATTCATGGTAACTTGCACAGGCTGAAGCTTCCCTGTACCTGTAGAAGCAAAACAGCCCCAAAGCATGATTGACCCCCCCCCCCCCCCCCCCCACCATGGTTTGTCCACATGACTTTTGGCATACTGCAGTCGACTCTTCTTATTCTTTGGAGACAGCAAGGGGGTGCGCCTGGGAGTTCTGGCATGGAGGCCTTCATTACGCAGTGTGCGCCTTATTGTCTGAGCTGAAACTTCAGTACCCACATCTGACAAATCTTTTTTCAGTTCCTCAGCAGTCACACAGGGACTTTTCTCCACTTTGCGCTTCAGGTAGTGCACAGCAGTCGAAGTCAGCATCTTCTTTCTGCCACGACCAGGTAGCGTTTCAACAGTGCCCTTTGCCTTGAATTTGCGAATGATGCTTCCTATGGTGTCTCTTGGTATGTTTAACATCTTTGCAATCTTCTTATAGCCATTGCCCTTCCTGTGAAGATAAATCACCTCTTCTCTTGTCTTCCTGGACCATTCTCTTGACTTCACCATGTTTGTAAACACACCAGTAAATGTCTAGAAGGAGCTGAGTATCACAGTCCTTTTAAATCTGCCTAATTGGTGCTTATTATGCTTGATTGCTGCTCCTTGACATCCACAGGTGTTTTCAATACCTGATCGAAAACACTTGAATGAACCTCTGTTCTTAAGAGTGGTAGTCTTTAAGGGGTTGAATAATTGTTTCAATGAAGAAATCACAAAAAAAACATTTAATACTGTATTACAAAAACAATTGATGTCATTTTAGTTGCATTTGGTTCTTTAAAAAGTCCTTGTAAGATTTCATTCTGAACACAATTACAAATGTACACTAAATTCCCTAAAACCCTTTACAGCATTGGGGGTTGAATAATTTTGAACACAACTGTACTACATATCTTTACATACTACATCTATTATACCTCGTACCTCACATATCAGTACAGTACACTGCTGTACACACTGCATCTATTATATATCATACCTCAAATATCAGTACACTGCTGTATATACCATATATCTGTACATACTGCATCTATTATACCTTATACCTCAAATATCAGTACTCTGCTGTATATACTATATATCTGTACACACTGCATCTATTATACATTTTACAAAGTATAATACTGTAGATGCAGTGGCTGGATATTTATTTTGTGCTGCAATGTGGTATTTATATGGGGACGTTGTAGAGGTATTTGCTTGTATCTGATGCTGCTGGGAGGTATTTTGTCCTTTATCATGGCATGTGTTGTGGAAGGTAACGTATGTCCCTGACCATGTGGTTAGGCATGTTTGTATTCAATACTTATTTTCTTTTATGTATTGATGATTTATATAGGGCCTGACCAAGTAAAGAAAAACTTACCTCCTCAGTCTAGATTGTGCACCATTATTTTTATGCATTATCATATGTGGACTGGTGGGGTTTGTTTGCCGGGGCTGTTTTGTAATCCCAGTCCAGCCCTAATGGCAAACTATATAACACATAGCATGGAGCAGGAGGAAGGGTTGGGAATGGATAGTGGGATGGGCAATGGATGGGGCATGGAGACCCAATTCAGACAATTCAGATTCTTGCTATGGGGCTCAATGATTTCTATGTATGCCTCTGGGCGTAGGTTTCAAAATCAAAAATTTTTAAATTATAAGCCCCTACAAACTTGGCTTGGTGCAAGAAAAAAATACAGTATGTACTTCACAAATTTTCACAAATTAATATTAAAACTGTAAGTCTCCTAAATTTCACAAACAATATAAATGTTTTTAAAAGTGCGGCCAAAATAATTGATGTATGTATATATGTGAAATATTGCAGCTGTAAATAGTTGTAATATATGCAAATCATTTCAGTTACATTTTACCAATTAAAGGGGTTGTCCAGTTTCAGCGCTGAACCCAGATATATCCCCTTTTTTACCCAGGCAGCCTTTCTGAGATGAGCATCGGAGCATTTCATGCCTTGCCCCGAGCTGCATCATGCAGGGCAAGGGCTTTTTTGTTTACAATTGTACACTGCTAGGCGGAGGATTTCGCCCAGCAGTGTTCCCGGGGACGTCATCTGCACTAATGGGCGGGCTTTAGCGCCGCCCTAATTAGTGCCGGTGACATCACCGGTAATACTGCTAGCACTGCTCCGCTCTAGCAGAGACCCAGTAGGTCCCCGGATCTGCAGAAAAAGCCTTGAGTGATTCAGCGCAGGGCAAGGGAGAGCATCACAGCATGAAATGCTCCGATGCTAATCTCAGAAGGGCTGCATGGGTAAAGAAGGGTAAATGTCCAGGTTCAGCTCTGAACCCGGTTAACCCCTTTTAAATAAAGTACTTGGTTGTGCAAAATCTTTATGTAGTTATTGTCTGTTAAAGTGACACATGCCAGATTTATAAAATCTGACTTGGTCATTAGGGCCCAAATAAGCTTGGTCACTAAGGGATTAATAAAGGGGTAAGCGTAGGTAGAGAAAATAAAGTAAAATATATATATATATATATATATATATATATATATATAATTGTTAAAGGGGTTGTCTGAGTTATGAAAAAAAAAA
Source organism: Bufo bufo (assembly GCF_905171765.1). Lineage (NCBI taxonomy): Eukaryota > Metazoa > Chordata > Amphibia > Anura > Bufonidae > Bufo > Bufo bufo. Next base: position 215,375,368 of record NC_053389.1, read on the forward strand.
TATATATATATATATATATATATATATATACACTCACCTAAAGAATTATTAGGAACCCCCTTTTGCCTTCAGAACTGCCTTAAATCTACGTGGCATTGATTCAACAAGGTGCTGATAGCATTCTTTAGAAATGTTGGCCCATATTGATAGGATAGCATCTTGCAGTTGATGGAGATTTGAGGGATGCACATCCAGGGCACGAAGCTCCCGTTCCACCACATCCCAAAGATGCTCTATTGGGTTGAGATCTGGTGACTGTGGGGGCCATTTTAGTACAGTGAACTCATTGTCATGTTCAAGAAACCAATTTGAAATGATTCGAGCTTTGTTACATGGTGCATTATCCTGCTGGAAGTAGCCATCAGAGGATGGGTACATGGTGGTCATGAAGGGATGGACATGGTCAGAAACAATGCTCAGGTAGCCCATGGCATTTAAACGATGCCCAATTGGCACTAAGGGGCCTAAAGTGTGCCCAGAAAACATCCCCCACACCATTACACCACCACCACCAGCCTGCACAGTGGTAACAAGGCATGATGGGTACATGTTCTCATTCTGTTTACGCCAAATTCGGACTCTACCATTTGAATGTCTCAACAGAAATCGAGACTCATCAGACCAGGCAACATTTTTCCAGTCTTCAACAGTCCAATTTTGGTGAGCTCGTGCAAATTGTAGCCTTTTTTTCCTATTTGTAGTGGAGATGAGTGTTACCCGGTGGGGTCTTCTGCTGTTGTAGCCCATCCGCCTCAAGGTTGTGCGTGTTGTGGCTTCACAAATGCTTTGCTGCATACCTCGGTTGTAACGAGTGGTTATTTCAGTCAACGTTGCTCTTCTATCAGCTTGAATCAGTCGGCCCATTCTCCTCTGACCTCTAGCATCCACAAGGCATTTTTGCCCACAGGACTGCCGCATACTGGATGTTTTTCCCTTTTCACACCATTCTTTGTAAACCCTAGAAATGGTTGTGCGTGAAAATCCCAGTAACTGAGCAGATTGTGAAATACTCAGACCGGCCCGTCTGGCACCAACAACCATGCCACGCTCAAAATTGCTTAAATCACCTTTCTTTCCTATTCTGACATTCAGTTTGGAGTTCAGGAGATTGTCTTGACCAGGACCACCCCCCTAAATGCATTGAAGCAACTGCCATGTGATTGGTTGACTAGATAATTGCATTAATGAGAAATAGAACAGGTGTTCCTAATAATTCTTTAGGTGAGTATATATAAAAATGGAAGATGAAGGTGCAGCACACTTATCGGTTGGGTGCAAAATCAGGCAAATATGAACCAGCACCAAGGTCCCATTCAATAAGAAGGAAGAAGCCAGCAGCACACCATTGAGATAAAAAAAACACGTGTGGTTTATTCACCCAGTGTCATGTAGCAGCGACATTTCAACCGCTTGTTGCGGTCTTTCTCAAGCTATGTGCACATGTGTTACAACCACAATATATATAGGTGTGCCAATTCATGATACAAAAGATCCAATTAACTTTAAAAATGAACAAAATTCGTGATAAATCACATTTGGAAAAATTACAAACGCATCAGCATCAATGTGAAAATTACATAATTGGAATAAAGTGACAGTGCCTTATAAACAATACATGATATATAGTGACAATACATAATAAGGTATAATTGATGATTAAGAAATACAGGTGTACCCAATACATGATGTGTATTAAAAACTCACACTGATACAGCTGATACACTGCGCGCGCCAAGCATAGCGGTCTCGGAGGCATCCACATTCGGTTACTGCGCATGAGCGAGAACAATAGATCTTGCGATATCTCGGGCGCAAGAGAACTTAATGGAGACCTCATCAAAGATGGCCTAATCCAAAGGTGCCCACATGTGCGCATGCTTACGCAATAGATGTCACCTACTCTAGAGTCATGTGATCCTTGTCACATGATCCAAACAAAGCCAGATAAACAAAAACTATGGGGATGTAAAGGATCCAAGAGGTAGACTGCGGGTCAGGACCGCTCAAACAGCCCATGATTCCCCAGTAATCGGCGGTAGAAACGCTGCCATAGAAACCCAAGGTCAAGCGTCTCACCAACCCTCCTACCGCTATATAGACCCATTCATGAAATACACTACGTGGGGAAAAAAGTGTCTCACAGCCAGGACCAATCGGGTCAGCAGTAAAGTCATCACTGTAATAGGGTAGCAGTGGCGTTGGCACGGGTCACCGTGTCAAACCGCCCATGTACCCTATGAGACACTGACCAAGTCCACACGTGTGCCCTACATAGATAAAACCAGAGCTGGCGTGACCCCTTGTCAAAGAGGGGGCAGCACCTTTTCAGGTGTTACATGTTCCAAAAGTAATCAATATATAAGTGGACCTAAAATTGCAATATGCAGCACGTCACATGTATGGCACAATACAGACACGGCCATCATACAGGTCATTAACAAGATATGTAAAACAGAATGTGGATAGCTGATGGGGACCGAGATGCTCTTGTCTTCAAGCAGAATATCAGCCAAGATCGTGATTAGTAGCTGAATCTACAAATGGTACAGAAAAAAGAGAAAATGTTATTCAATAAAAACAATTTATATTTCAGCTTGGTTGTATTATACACATGCAGAGGCGGCTCTAGACTTTGTGAGGCCTTAGGCGAAACTCGAACATGAGGCCCCCAGAAAGATTGTTGGGATGCTCGTGATCTCCTGTACGGCGCCCCGCCTCAATCCTCAAGAAATAAGCTGTGTCAACCACCGCACGGAGCGGTGGTGTGGTCAACACTCCCCCCTCCATGTATCTCTATGGAGGACTCGGAGATACACAAGTGTTGTTTCTGCGGCTCTCCCATAGATACATGGAGAGGGAGTGTTGACCACCGCTTTGGGCACAAGGAGATCCAGAGTACCATACAGGAGATCGTGGGGGATCCCAACGGCCAGACCCCCCTGATCAGACACTTGTCTTCTATCCTTTGGATAGGGGATTTATTTTCCTATCCCGGAGTACCCCTTTAATATGCAGTGACATCACAGTAAAGGGTTAATATGCACAGTGACAACACAGTACAGGGCTTATATTCACAGTGCATATTAACACTTTGCATTAACCCTGGCCCAGTTCTCTAAATCGACCCTCCCCCCACACACCGCATTGTGCTGTACTTGCTATACAGCAGCACATACCGGTCACATCCAGGGCCTCCAGGTGACGTCTCCTCCGGTGTAGATCTTCTCTGTCATCATCTTCTCCATTCGGTCCCGGACACTTCTCTCAGCCGCCTCGTCTCTGCAGAGTGTGACACACGGACATCTTAGCTTCCTCACATTTCTATCATCATCCCCCAACCTGGAGCCCCCACAGTGTTATCCTGCTGCTCGCTGTGCCCCCAAATACTATCCTGAAGAAATATTAGTGCCCCCCATAGTAATAGTACTCCTCATAGTCCCACCAATAGGAATTCCCTTCTAGAATGCTCTCATTAGTAATACTGTCCCCCACATTGCCCCATTAAGTAAATTGCCTCCCACACTGCCCACATTAAGTGATTTGCCCCCCACACAGCCCCCATTAAGTGATTTGCCCCCCACACAGCCCCCATTAAGTAATTTGTCACCCCACACTGCCCCCATTAAGTAATTTGTCCCCCCACACAGCCCACATTAAGTAATTTGCCCCCCACACAGCCCCCATTAAGTAATTTGTCCCCCCACACTGCCCCCATTAAGTAATTTGTCCCCCCACACTGCCCCCATTAAGTAATTTGTCCCCCCACACTGCCCCCATTAAGTAATTTGTCCCCCCACACTGCCCCCATTAAGTAATTTGTCCCCCCACACTGCCTCACAAATTTGCCCACACACTGCTTCATATTATGAAATTTCCCCCCCCCCCCACCTTGTACTTGTCCGCTGATCTGCTAGGCTGCTGCGCGGGCATGAGTTCAACTTCAGTCACTTGACAGCGCAACCCCATCCTGTGGCGCGTAATCCTGCGAGACCTGTGACCTCCCGCCGGTCTCGCGAGATTACGCACGTAACGCACCGCACGACTGGGTCGCCTTGTCAAGTGACTGAATTCATGACCGTGCAGCAGCCTAGCATTAGCCATTAGTGGACAGACAAGTACAAGGGGCGTGGGGAATAGCATTCGGGGCCTGGAATGTTTTGACCTAAGGACGCTCCCACCCGACACTGCCGCAAGTACTTGTGGCGGTGTCGGGTGGGAGCCAGAGCGAGGCCCCCACCAGCGCGAGGCCTTAGGCGGTGGCCTAAGTGGCCTAATGGAAGAGCCGCCTCTGTACACATGTTAACTATATCCATACCAGGGAATAAGAACAACACGGTACACGGGGAGAGACACCACTAATCCACCCTGAAGTCAACATTTAAACCATTTGGCCTGAGGGTCTTCAAGGTAAAAATCCAAAATAGCTCTCGCTTTTTGAGGAGAGCCTTCCTATCTCCACCACGTCTGCCCATCTGTATCTGCTCTAATATGCGGAACCTCAAATCTTTTTCCGAATGACCCGCCTCCTTAAAATGCTTGGAGACTGGCAAATCCATTTTTTCTTCTCTAATGGAGTATCTATGCTGATTTAGGCGTGTCTTAACGTCCCACATGGTCTCACCAACATACCACTTCTCACATGGATATGACAGTAGGTAGACCACGTAGGACGAATCACACGTCAAATACTGAGTGATTTTGATCATTTTATTGGTCGCAGGATTATGGAACGAATCCCCCTTAAGCACAAGGCATCAATTCACACAGTGAGGACATGGGTAGCAACCAGTCCACGTGGAGCCACATAATGACCTTACACTGGTCCTGCTGCTACCCACATCAGACTTAACTAACCTGTCACCCAGGTTCCGCCCTCTTCGGTAAGAAAAAAGTGGTGGTGTGCGAAACTCTTCAATCTGAGGAAAACTGTTCCCTATAATCTTCCAATGTTTTCTGATGACAGACGCAATTTGCGGGCTATCAGCAGAAAATTGTGAAATAAAAGGAATCTGTGGGACTCTTGTAGTATCATTGCATGGGGTTTGTGCATAATTACTATCAGCTTTCAAAATACTCCCTGCAATAAGTTTCTTGGGATATCCTCGAGCAGCAAATTTCTTGCTCATTTCCCTAAATCGTAAATCCCTAGTCGGTTTATCCCTCACAATCCTCTTGACTCGGAGGAATTGACTATAAGGTAACGACTGAAACCGCTTGGATCCTTTACATCCCCATAGTTTTGTTTATCTGGCTTTGTTTGGATCATGTGACAAGGATCACATGACTCTAGAGTAGGCCTCTATTGCGTAAGCATGCGCACATGTGGGCACCTTTGGATTAGGCCATCTTTGATGAGGTCTCCATTAAGTTCTCTTGCGCCCGAGATATCGCGAAATCTATTGTTCTCGCTCATGCGCAGTAACCGAATGTGGACGCCTCCGAGATCGCTTTGCTTGGCGCACGCAGTGTATCAGCTGATTGTGTGAGTTTTTAATACACCATGTATTGGGTACACCTGTATTTGTTAATAATCAATTATACCTTATTATGTATTGTCACTATATATCATGTATTGTTTATAAGGCACTGTCACTTTATTCCAATTATGTAATTTTCACATTGATGCTGATGAGTTTTGTAATCTTTCCAAATGTGATTTATCACAAATTTTGTTAATTTTTAAAGTTAATTGGATCTTTTGTATCATGAATTGGCACACCTATATATATTGTGGTTGCAACACATGTGCACATAGCTTGAGAAAGACCGCAACAAGCGGTTGAAACGTCGCTGCTACATGACACTGGGTGAATAAACCACACATGTTTTTTTTTATCTCAATGGTGTGATGCTGGCTTTTTCCTTTATATAAATATATATATATATATATATATATATATATACTGTATATATATATATATATATTAGCACATTATTGTCGCAATTTATAGTGATGTTTCAATAATTGGCCAGGATCAGGGTTACCATTGAGGCGCATCAATCAGACACAATCGAATGTAAATGCTTCACATAATAACATTTGCACTTCCTGTCACTAGATGATAAAAATTCTTCTGCTGTGTGACAGTAGGGAAAATAAAATAAAATATATTTCATCAGTGCTGATATAGCATACAAGAATATAACTTCAAATCTCAAAGCATGTAGATATTATTTATTGACTATTGCTTTCATATGATTTTTATGCTTTTTGTATACTAATTACATAATGGTATCCATTTCTATTCTTTTCAGATCACAACTGATTCTTTTGTTTGAGGAAAAGAAGTTCTGACATGAATTATTATTGCACATCAAAACAAATAATCTTGTTACTAATATTAGTACAGATTGCCACTTCTATATCTGCCTTTGGATATGCAAAGTGTTTTTTGGCCTATGAGAACTCACAATATGCAAACTGTATAGGACAAAGGATTGTGAATTTGACCCAAGCCATTCAACATCTCCCCAATAAAACGCAATGGCTGAATGCTTCACAAAATTACATAGTCAGAGTGGAACGCAAAAGTTTTTTCCATTTGCCCAATCTTTTAGGGGTTCAGCTGAACAGAAATCAAATCAGCACAGTTCAGTCTGGGGCATTCCAGAATTTGAAGTATCTTCATTGGCTGGACCTCAGTTACAATTCAATAAAAAGTTTGGACAATTGGGACATAAGTGATTTAACAGATTTAAGGATTCTCAACATTGGTCATAACAATATCAATACAATACAAATCGTGAGTTTAACACCCCTGCATCATTTACAAGAACTTGACCTTTCTTATAATTATATTACAAACTTTGCAACTGTGGCAGAAGCTGTAAACAATTTAGCTGAACTATCCACACTGAATCTGAGTTCTAATTTGGTGACCAATTTATCTAATGCTCAGAGATTGATAACTCTACAGTCACTGAAGATTTTAGATCTGAGCTCTAATGCCATTGGTGTCTTAGACCTTAGTTATTTCTACATGCCCAATCTGAGTGGTCTCATGGTCATGAAAAATAATATGGGTGCTATAAATGCTAGCTCCTTTTTAAATGTACCAAAATTAGCTAAGATCAACTTTGATGAAAATCCATTAAACATTTCCTTCCTTCTGGGAATCCAGCTTCCTAATCTGACAGAACTTCACTGGTCAAGCATGAGACCCAACCTTGACAATAAGTTGACTATTCCATGCCAGGTTTTCAAGTCTTTACCAAAATTACAAGTTTTGTACATAATGCGCTCAAAAGTTTCACATTCCAATATTGGAAAAATTGGCGAGTGCACCAATCTAACAACCCTTGTTCTTTCAACAAGTTCTTTTAGGAACCTGATTAAGAGGGATCTTCAGATGTTTAAGTACATTAAGGTTCTATATCTTAACAAGTGTAAAATAAATACAATCTGGAATACCACATGGATTGGTCTTAAGTTTCTCCATACCTTGATCCTAGAGAGAAACAATATTTTGTATTTACAAGACAGATTATTTAGCCCTCTAACTGGTCTTCAGTATTTGGACCTTTCAAAAAATTCTTTAACTTACATTAACAGCAGATCATTTGAAGACTTAAACAAGCTCAAAACCCTTATTCTGAGAAGTTGCAAAATAGCAACCATTAAGCCATTTACCTTCAAAAATTTAAGGAATCTAAGCTTCCTAGACATTCGTGACAACAGTATATCAAGAATTAGAGGGAAGTCATTTGACCATCTCAAAAGACTTGAAACGCTGTTATTGTCAGAAAACAAAATACAGTCAGTACAGGGTAATGGTCTTCAAGAGCTTGTGTTATTGAAAAAACTAACATTAGCTAATAATAACATTTATAAAGTTTCAAATACCACTTTTCATTCTCTAAAAACTCTCAAAATCCTGAATATCAGTGGAAATGCACTAAGCTTTAATAAACGTGATTCTGTTAGTCCCTTTCAAAGGCTTAAGTATCTTGAATCATTAGATATAAGCTACCAAAGACGACGCTACAAGGATCCCGTTTCAGAAGCACTTTTTCAAGGCCTACGATCCCTTAAACAGCTTTATATTCAAGGTATTCCAAGCTCCTTTTTCAAAGATGTATCTTTTTCATTTTTGCCCAATTTGACAGAGATTGATATGACTGGGACCTTCCAAGGAGCTGATTTGTATTCCATGGTGGAATTAATCAGAAAATGTAATCAAATAAGATATCTTTGCCTTGATAACAATGAAATCACAAATATTCCTGTAGATACCTTTGTTGGGTTTAATCTGCTGGAAAACCTTTCTCTGAAATACAACAAACTTAAGAACATTAGTGAACACCTTGTGAAACCTTTGTCTAACTTAAGAAATTTTGATCTGTTTATGAATCCTCTCTTATGTTCATGCGAAAATTACTGGTTCCAGAACTGGTCTAAATTTGACCCTCAGGTGCAGATACCATTTTTAGAATCATACATTTGTTTTGGACAAGTAACCCATGAAATCAGTTTTGTGAACCAGGATTTAAGTTTTTGTGGGACTGACATATCTCTTTTTTTTTTCATTGCATCTTTTGTTTTAACATTGCTCCTCTTGGTTGCAAGTCTTGTAACAGTTAAACTGAAGTGGTCCTTACTTTACTTCTACCATATGATGCAAGTTTGGCTTCGATGGAGAATAAAAAAAGGGAAGAAACTCTACGAATATGATGCATACATATCCTACTGCTCAGAAGATGAAGACTGGGTCATAAAAGAACTTTTGTTCCATTTGGAAAGCAAAGGACAACGCAAGTATAAACTTTGTTTTAAATCTAGAGATTTCATTCCTGGATCCTACCATATTGATAATATCCAAGAGTCCATTAAAAATAGCCGCAAGACTTTGTGTGTAGTCAGCAGAAATTATTTGGAAAGTCAGTGGTGTAAAGTAGAAGTTGAAATCGCATGTTCAAGAGTCTTTTATGAGAAGGAGGATGTATTGCTTGTGGTGTTTTTGGAAGAAATCCCAAACTTCAGGTAAGGGTAATCATATGATATGATGGCTTTTGACTTTAGATTTCATAGGAAAAATGTGTAGTACCTAAGGACCTGAATAATTTGGAAATATCATATAGCAAGAAATACAAAATATCAATGTTTCATCTAGTTAGTCAGACAGGAAACAATAGAACTACAGGAGTAACTTGAAGCTGCTGAGCCCCAGTGAAAAATTTACAAAAGCCTACCCCCGCGCCCCCCAATTAACATGTTCTATGTATGACACTGATGTTCTCTTATGTGGCTGAGGGGAATTTGGGCCCCCTCAGGCACTAGGTTCTGGGTGTTCTGCTCCAACTGTACCTACACCCCAGACTGGAACACTAGGATCACTTTAAGCTGAATAGTATGTTTAGTGGCTACCGTCATTTTAAGTAGTACACAATATGTAGTAGTTACATTTCCACTTGGTGGAAAACTTGCAGCTGAACAACAGGAAGATCTGCAGAACACCAATTAGGTATTGGAATTATTTAGATGTCTCTTGGGGGCCCTAATAGCTCTCACTCGAACTGACTGTGCACCTGTGAGTCTTAAGGAGGGTAACTCTGACATAGCCTATCCTATCTAAGCATACTTTGCAGGGTTGCACATTTTAGTGCCTTCTAGGTACCTCAAGACTAATAGGCCATTACCTTTCTCAAAAAATTCCTCCTGACCACTGATGGCTGCAGACATACAGAGGTGCACACAACTAAAAACTAGTGATTTTTTTTACTAGAGAGTGGTCCCTGTCCTCACATAGTGTTATCAACACGGTTTGAGTACAAGAATAGAGATAAGGAGAAAACAGCTTGCTTATCCTGGACCAGCTGTAACAGTTCTGTAACTATGACATCATTGAGAAATTTCTTTACAATTCAGTTTTTGTTACGTTTGCAGCTGCAACCTGGGAGGAGCAGATTGAGGATGGGAGTGGTAGTAGTTCTGATACACAAATCTCAGTGGAAGTCCACACACCAATCCTCTCACCAATATCTCTCTAGTGCTGTGCAGCAACAGGAGGGCACACCCTTTCTTCTCCCTGGAAACATCCCGGCAGTAGGGTGCCCTTGCTGTTAAATGTTTTTTCAGGGTTGAAGGCAGGAGATATAGGTGCAGTGGTTGGTGAAAGGTGATAGCATCAGTAACCAAGCCAGTTGGGGCAAATAAATAGGTCTCTCTTGCAGAATAGGAGTGGTAGAACATCCATCAGGATCAAGACACAATTCCAACAACTATTCACAGTGCAATCCTTTTTCAATAGCAATATCTGGTTAGAAAGCAGCAATGAAAGGGTGTTGTGGTACTCCTCTCTCCTTCTCTAAATTCTCTCTGTTCCAGGGTACTGCGATTATATCACTTTGTAATATTCATACCTTTTGTGCCTTGCACGAAGAGGAGTCACAATAGATGCTGTTCGGTCAACTGGAGACACTTCCACTTGTACCTCCAACTCTAGCACGCCCTCTTTTGTAGGTCATTAGGCAACAAGTCCACACTACACACATATGGTTCTCAGACCCCAGCAACTCAGTTTTCTGGTTCCCATATACCACATTCTAATTTCTGGTGCCATTTACACAAACAGTTGGCAACACCAGCGTGTACAGCAGTTTACCAGCTCTTAACCAATATGCTAGGCAAGCTATGACTTCCATGACCTAAACTGTTCCCTAGGGCCTACTATCTTCAGTTTTCCAAGACACTGCTTGTGGCCACTGTGTGTGTGTGTGTGTGTGTGTGTGTGTGTGTGTACTGGCAGGCAAGGCCCAGACCCTAATGGATGACACAGTAGCCAGAATCAGGCCCTAAATTCAGGCCCGAGTCCAGATGCTGTAACTGTCATTTATTACTTCCCTGGCCTCATTCCCCTACCTGTGCTCTCCATAACAGCAGGAGTAATACAGTGATCATCATGACTGCTAGGCTGAGTAGCACACAGGTCTGGGATCATTCTCCAGCCTGTGCGCTCTACTGCTCAGCTCAGCAAGCATGAGGACGTCACTACATCACGGCTGCTGCTGGGGAGAGCATGATGTTTTACATTCATCGGCGGGACGGGGTTAGGTAAATATTCATTTTTATTTTATTAACACTACAGGGGCTTCACTATTGTAAGAGGAGCACTGTGGGGCCAACACTACTGTAATGGCGCTAAGGAGCCAGCACTACTGTAATTGGGGGTATAACTTCTTTTTGGGGACACTAAGGAGGCATTTTACTTTGTTTGGTCACTAAAGTAGGTGACTACTGTGTTGGGGCACTAAATAAGCATGACTACTGTGAAGGGAGAACTAATTAAACATTCTACTGTGTGGGAGTATTAAGAGGGCATCTCAACTGTGAAGGGGCACTAAGGGAGCATTCTATTGTGATGGGGAACTAACTATTGTGTGGGAGCAATAAGGGTACTGTGGGGGGTTAGCTCTTCTCCGGGGGTCATTCACACAAGTATCTTCGCCAGACACCAAGTTTCAGGTCCAAACATCGCTTTATTTGGCACCTCAGCAAAACAAACATAAATGATACTAAATAAACACCTGCCCGGCTGGGCTCTAACTAAACATAACATAACCTGACTCACCTAAAGCACCATTCACACACGGTCATAACATGCGGCTTTCCCAGCCCAATGTCCATCAGCCTCCTAGCTGTACAGAGCACCGTTCACACACGGTCTAAAGTCCAGGGCCTTTATGGGGGAGTGTGGACCAGTAGTCCTCCCGACTCCGGCCTTGTGACCACTTGCGCCCAAGCGTCACAGCGTCCCCCAACAATGTGGCTAGCACCTAGCCCCGTGGCCCCTCAGCCAGCCCAGCTGAGACCACTCTTCCAGAGCCTCCAGCAGGACTGTGTTTCACAAAAACTCTGTCTCCTTCCCCAGACTGAGAGCCACACCCAAGTCCAGCAACAGTATTAAATACCATCCCTGGACATGGGCATATTCCAAAAACCCCGGACTGGAGCAAGGGGAACAGGCACCCACCCAACACATTGCCTGTTCCCAGTAAAAGCCCGCCCTGGACTAGCTGGAGCCAGATAAGCTAACTGTCTTGGTGTCCACCAACTAACTTGGTGGCCACCTATATCTAGGGCCTTTACTTCACCAAGGCCGGGCCCCTTGGTGACACACTCCTGGTGCAAACAACACCCCTTTTTCATGTTTCCCCGGGACTTTACTGCACCCATCACTATTCATATTGCCACAGTACATATAAAGCCCAGGCCGCATATTTTCCAGTGCTGGACTTTTCCTGTCCAGCATTAGCAATCTGTCACTACCAGAGCTTTGAGATTTTCTCACAGCTCTGTTTCTCCACCCCTGTGATGATGTCACTACCAGAGCTTGGAGGAGTTCTCACTGCTCTGTTTCTCCGCCCCTGGGATGAGGTCATTACTTTCTGTTTCCTTCCTCCCAGCTGTTCCTCCTATGTTTGATTTCTCTGCCTTTAAATCACCCCTCCTCCTTTGTAGAGTGTGGATTATATTTCTCATTTGAGTTGTAGCTCTTGCTTGAGTATCTTCACTTGTAAGCTATCATTTCACTGGACCTGTGTTCTGCTGCAGCAAGTACTCCGGATATTGCCACCTGTCTTTGGATCCATCTTCTCTGCTGCCGCAGCTCCTTCAGCTAAGTGTGCAGACATTGTAGTGTATCTGTTTGTTTTCTGACCGGATCCGAGGCGACCACGGTTCCCTCCATATACTGAGCAGGGCATCGGTGGCCGTGCCCTTTCCACTATTGTAGGGGTTACAGTGGTCATCAGTCTTAGGTACGCGGGCATGCCTCGTTCCACCATTAGGATCCGGGTATGTGCTTAGCAGCATAGGGAGAGCTTTGAGGGTCTGACAGGGGTCACCCTTTATCCTCCCTAGTTTGGGTCCGGTCAGTGGCTCTATTTTCTGTGTATGCTCTAGTTGCTCACATACAGCCGTGACACAATCATTTTGTTTTCATATTTTTGGACTGGTGGGGGTTTGTATGGTGAGCATGGGCAATCTAAAGTAGCTGCAGGAGGAGGGGTTGCGGAGAATTGGCTTAGCCCCCCTGACTATTGGACTGTGTTCAGACTACGCTTTTTCCGTGTTCTTGGTGCTTTGCACTGGTGTCTCTGACCCGCGTGGGTCAACAGCCAACCACACCAGGACTATTCCAGGAGGTATCGGCCTGGTTGGTTCCTTGCAGCGAAGTCCAGATCCCTGTACAGAGGTTAAAGGGTGAATACCAGGTAACTACCAAGACAACGCCCTTAGGTTTAGCACAAAGCCAAACTGGTTAGTTGGCACAATGGGTCCACATCCACTGTCCTTAACATCTTGAAAGTTGGCATCAAGGAATCGGTTTCCTTTTGCCCAGCGACACCTGCAACATCTAGCGGTGCCAGCCTGTACAGTAGCCCATTGACTATTATATACATAAGGCAGCATACAGTATGGAAGTTACACAGCCACAGCAGTTAGGACACACAGCAGGGTTAACAACCAGTGGCGTACTAAGTGGGGGGGGGGGCATGGGGGCGGTCCGCCCCAGGTGTCTGCTCTATGGGGGGGGCAAGAAGCAATGAGCACTTCCATCAATACAGATGGAAGCACTCATTGCTGGAGCGCTGGGAGCTGCGGTCCTGTCCCTCACTGCTCAGCTCCCCGTGCTCTTCCCCTCCTTCAGGCCAGTAGCGCACAGAATGGTGAAGCAGGGAGACTTCTCCCTGCTTCACCATTCAGCCTGCAGGCACAGATGGCGCTGCTGTCATGTGTGGGTGGAGCCTGAAGCCCAGTATTCTGCATAAGCTCCGCCCACACAGTGGTGCAGAGCGATCTGTGTCTGCAGGGAAGAGAAATATGTGAGCCTCAGGAACAGGACAAGGTGAGTAGTTACTGTGGGTTTTTTTTTTAATAGAGAGGGGGTACAGAGGGCTTTATTACTATGGAGGGGGCACAGAGGACTTTATTACTATGGAGGGGGAACAGAGAACATTACTACTATGGAGGGGGCACAGAGGGCATTACTAATGTGAAGGGGGCACAATGGGCATTTCTACTATGGAGGGGGCACAGAGCCAGAGGGCATTACTACAATGAAGGGGGCACAGTGGGCATTATTACTGTGAAGGGGGCACAATTGGAATTTCTACTATGGAGAGGGCACAGAGGTCATTAATAGCACAGTGGGCATTACTACTATGAAGGGGGCACAATGGGCATTATTACTATAAAAGGGGCACAATGGGCATTATTACTGTGAATGGTGCACAATGGGCATTATTACTATGAAAGGGGCACAATGGGCATTATTACTGTGAATGGTGCACAATGGGCATTATTACTATGAAAGGGGCACCGTGGGCATTATTACTGTGAGGGGAACACAGTGGGCATTATTACTGTGAAGGGGCACAATGGGGATTTCTACTATGGAGGGGCACAGAGGGCATTACTAGCACAGTGGGCATTACTACTATTAAGGGGACACAATGGGCATTATTATGGTGAAGGGGGCATACTGGGCATTATAACCATAAAGGGGACACAATGGGGATTATTACTATGAAGGGGGAACAATGGGGATTATTACTGTAAAGGGGGCACAAGGGGGATTATTACTGTAAAGGGGGCACAAGGGGGATTATTACTGTGAAGGGGGCACAAAAAGGGCATTACAACTGTGAAAGGGGCACAGAGAGGGCATAACTACTGTGAGGGGGTAACAATGTGGGCATAACTACTGTGAGAGGGCACAATGTGGGCATAACTACTGTGAGGGGGCACACATCTGTACAAAAGTACTGTGAAGGTTGTACAATGAGGGCAATACTACTGTGAGGGGGTACAATTTTTTTTAAGTGTTGGGGGGGTGCCAGAGAAAGGACCCGCCCCGGGTGCCAAACACCCTAGGTACGCCACTGTCAACAACAAAGAAGAACTCAAGAGTACCATAAGGGTGGAATGAGTGCTCCACTAGAATTTTTCCAGTGGTAGTATTACTTCACAAGTTCATGTCTGGTAGCTTAGTGTACCTCCCCCTGATGTTGCAGCAGTTCAGAAATCCAGTTACTGTTTTATATAGCACTGAGTGACTTTGTGCATTACCCCCAAGGGGTTAGTTGCCTCTGGTGTGGAATAGTGTACTTGTCACCATATGATTAGAAAATGTGAATTTTCATTCTATGAAGTATGCAGTGAGTCAGAATTGACGATGGACTTTCTTCTGAAGTGAAGGACATGTTCAGAAATATGCAAAGTGGTGAGAAGAACAATTACATCTACAATAAAGCAGCAATAACGTGTAATATCCTCTAGGTGGCAATATTCCTTTAGGTATATTTAACAACCAGATCTATATAGTTGAAGACAGGAAACACACCCAGGGACGTTTTTCTGTAAGTCAACCGCAGCCATAAAGCTTCTCATGGGTAAGCATCTTCTTTGCTAGCAGACACTCACATGCATTGTCAGAACTGGTACACATAATAAAATACAGAGAGAAGGATGGGGTCACTATATTAAAAAGAATCTAAATGAATAAATATAATTGTCAGGAAAATTCTCCCTCACAACAAAAACATATAAGAGGGTTCCTAATAAATTAAAGGGGTATTCCCATCACAATGATCACTGTTAAATCTGTTAATGATTTGACAGTGATCATTTTTGTAAATACATTTTATTACCCAATTCCCACCCTTTTTGAGAAAATAAGTCCCCTCTTACCCGATTGTTGTCTTTCGTCTCCCCTGGTTACGGCCACCTCTCGCCTGTCGAATCCTGTGGCCGCGATTGTGCAGAAGACTAAAGATTTTCTCCCGGCCGGGCCGCGCAATATCCTAAACGTGCACGCCGCCGCGCATGCGCCATGAGGAGTTATTCCTGGCCAGTATAGAACAGAGCCACGAACGCGCACGCCGGCTCTGTACTATACAGGGCAGGAATAAGTCACCATGGCGCATGCACGGCGGTGTGCACGTTCAGGACATTGTGCGGCCTGGCCGGGAGAAAATCTTCAGTCTTCTGCGCAAGCGCGGCCCGGCCAGGAGAAGACATCAATCAAGCTGAGATGAGCCCGCCCAGCCGAATCCAGGAAGTGAACATCGCGCTCGCCGCAGGTAAGTATGAAAACTGCTGATGGGAATACCCCTTTAAAGCCACCGTGTCACCGCCACTTCTGTGAGAAGTTCTGACAGACGTCCTTTTCTACCTCTTGCATGATGTTCTTTGTTTTGGTTTCACTTTGTCATCTCATTTCCTTCTCCCAGGTGTCACCTATTTAGACTAATCCTCTTTCCTTTATATTCCCTCCCATACTGCCTCACTTTGCGGTTTATACTACTTCCTGGATTGGAGTGTTCACTGTTGGAGACTTCTGTTGCTGCTTGTTCAGATAAGTCATTTCATGTATTGTGTTTCCTTGCTGGCTTGATTCTAGGTGACCCTTACTCCCTCTGTATTCAGTGCAGGGAGCCGGTGGTCGTGTCCCCTCACTATTATAGGGTTTTCAGGTGTCACACAGTCTAAGTACGAGGGATGGCAATCGTCTACCTCTGAGACCCTTGTATGTGCTTAGCAGTCAGGGTGAGCTCTTAGGGTTTTATAGGGCTCATCTTTATGCTCCTTAGTTTGGGATCAAGCCAGTTGGATGTTTATTTATAAGTTCCAGCTTTCTGCAACACCATCCGTGACATTATAAACCGCCATAACCGTCTTAAGCATGGATCCGGTTTCAGCCTTGATTGACCGCATGCAAGGTCTTTCACTGGAGGTAGCAGATCTCCGTAAAACTGTGTCTCAGTTTCAGGTGACCGGTTCTGCTTGCGTTCATGGAGTTTGTTCCGAGCTTAAGATCTTCCGGATACAATCTCCGGGGGTAGTGAGAATTTTGTCCACTTTAGAGAGGCTTGCAAACTCCATTTTCGCCTACTTCCCCATTCCTCTGGTGATGAGGAGCAGAGGGTGGGGATCATCATCTCGCTGCTCAGGGATAACGCTCAGTCTTGGGCCTTTTCGCTGCCGGTGGGGGCACGGCCCCTCTGATCGGTGGATGAACTTTTTGTAGCCCTAGGGCAGATATATGATGACCCGGATAGTATTGCTCTGGCTGAATCTAAACTGCGTCTTTTATGCCAGGGTAAACAGTCCGCAGAGATATATTGTTCTGAATTTCGGAGATGGGCAGCTGATACTGGTTGGAACGATGCTGCACTCCGAAGTCAATTTTGCCATAGTCTTTTCTTTTCATGAGAGACCTGCCTCGTTGGAGTCTGCCATGTCTCTAGCTGTTCGTATTGATAGGCGTCTTAGAGAGAGAGGAGAGTCCACTCCTTCCTGTCATATTCAGTCCAAGGACAGTGGGGCGGTCTCATTCAGTGCACAGGGGCCTCAGTCTCTCTCAATCCCCTCTGAGCAGGAGGCCATGCAGCTGGGTTTGCTTTCCTCTGATAGTAGAGGATTCAGCTCTCAGAGGAGGGTATGTTTCTGTTGTGGGGGTATAAATCATTTGGATAATGTTTGCCCCTCTAGGAGATTCAGGGAGTTTTCTGAGGGTAATAAAGAAACAAAAAGAAAAAAAACATCTAAAAACTTTCCATTTGCTACTATTGGCAAGGTTGATGCGGAAATTGAAGGTTTGCCGTTTGCTTGTAGTTCCCGTTTTCTCCTACCTGCCAGGGTGGCGCTAGATAGCAAGAACATTGTTTGTGAGATTTTTGTAGATAGTGGAGCAGCTGTCAATCTCATTGATAATCAATTTGCTTTAACACATGGTTTTCAGGTATGCACTTTGGAAAATGATATACAGTACCTGTTTTTGCTATCGATTCCGCTCCACTTTCTCAAAGATCGTTAAAGGGCATAGTTCACAATATCCGTTTGACTGTGGCTGACGCTCATGTTGAGGATATGTCATGTCTCGTCCTAAGCGGATTACCTACTCCTCTAGTGCTGGGGCTACCCTGGCTCACTAAACATAACCCCACCATTAATTGGCAAGCAAGGCAAATAAATGGTTGGAGTGACTTTTGCAGAGAGAATTGCCTCACGGCATCTCTTTCAGAGGTTTCTACTAAGACTGTACCATCTTTTCTCTCTGAATTTTCGGATGTGTTTTCCGAGAGTGGTGTCCAGGAGCTGCCCCCTCACCGGGAGTACGATTGCCCTATTAATCTCATCCCAGGCGCCAAGCTGCCAAAATCACGTTTATACAATCTCTCCCAACCTGAAAGAGTCGCTATGCGTACTTATATCTCTGAGAGCCTGAGAAAGGGACACAGCCGACCCTTGAAGTCACCTGTTGCCGCTGTTTTTTTTTTTGTTAAGAAAAAAGATGGTTCTTTAAGACCTTGTCTGGATTTCGTGACCCATATCCGCTTCCTCTGATCCCGGACCTGTTTAACCAGATTGTTGGCGCTAAGAGGGGCATACAACCTAGTCATGTTCCTCTTTTATGGTACCACATGGGTACAGTTTAGTGGTTTTAGGCATCAATGTCTGTCTCCTTTTAGGAATAGTAAAATGTTCTATTGGCTATCATTCTTTGTTTGTTTGTTTGTTGCTTGCAGTTCGTTTGCTTTGTCTCACACTTTGTGGTGGGTTTACACTGCACGGTGTTGCTGCGGATCTCCTTCACAGTACGAGGACGAGGGATCACTATTGCGATCCCTCGCCCTCATACAGAATCATTGTTTATGGGCAGCAGATCGCTGTTTAGACCCGATCAATGAGCATTTCGCTTGTTCATCAGGTGATCGGCGGCACATTTAGATGGGCAGTTTGTCGGGAATAAGCGTTTACAGGAACGGTCATTCCCAATAATCCACCCAATAATCGGGCAGTCTAAATCCACCTTCAGTTTGTCTGCTTTGGTCTGGGTAAGCTGAGTTCTGTGGTATTCATAGGCAGTGTCAGCTTGCTTGTTTGCCTCCCAGAATATTAGAAATATGTTACAAATATCAACAATCCACAAATTGGTTCAGATATAAGCAATCAGAAAATATCACTATATCCTTGGCGTGATAAGTTGGCCATGCATGTTTCCTGAGAAGAAACAGAAATAGAGCAGTCAGGAACCATAAGTTAATAGAAACTGACATATCAGGATCAAATTGGGACTAATCAAACCAATCAGAACTTCTACAAATGTTGCTTTACTTGGTCATGCTCCTCACTTCTTTGGACCTTAGCCTGTTTACAATAGGGCTTAAACATTCATACCTTCTACTGACCAGTTTGCAGGATCTAAGAAACCACAGGTTTTCATATTTCAATCCCTATGGTAAACTACGCTATTCTATCCTTCAAAAAACCAGAAAGAAACAGAAAGCAGGTCAATCGGAAAGATGGATCCTTTAGATTCCATCTGCCTCATTCATTTCAATGCCGGTTGTGATATACTTTCGAATACTTCAAAAAAGTAAATATGTCGGCACTACCTTACTCTGCTCCAATCACTGTGATACCATTAAACTCTATGGAACTTGTCCAGGGACAGCAAGCAATGCATAAGTCGTACTCTGCATCAAATACTTCACAGTCCAAACAATGCGGCACTCACTATAAAATCTTTTCTTTATTCATGAATCCATAAAATACATAGGCTTTGAAGTGCAAGATGCCAGAGGCGAAAATTGACCCTGTTTCCCGCACAGGATCCCCTCGCCCAACCCCAGTGAGGAGGGAAGAGTGAAGGGCACGCTCTCCTCTGGAACCCCCCGTGCCCCTTGCTCTTCCCTGCTCACAGGGGGATCCCACAGGGGATGCAGGGTCCTTTTTCATCCCCGTTTGGCATCTGGCACTTCAAAGCCTATGTATTTTATGGATTCATGAATAAAGAAAAGATTTTATGATGAGTGCCACATTGTTTTACCTGTTGAAGATACTTTTGAATACTGCTTTGGGGTAGTCAAACATATACCACCCCAGGCAGTGGCGGTCCCACACTAGGTCATAATCCACTGTGAACCCAGCTTAAGAGAAGCAAGATCCAAAAACAGTGTCAGAGGCAAAGAAGAGTCATACCATGAAGGAACTAGAAGTGACAGAATGGCAGGCAAATGGGAAATCAGACAGTGCAAGGTCAATACAATGAGGAAAGGGAAGGCGTAATAAAAGAGCAGTCAAGAAAGAGCCGGATCAGAACAAACAATATTAGGGCTGTATTAGACCTGCAGATAGTTGACCAGATAATTGTTAACAAGCGTTCATAGGAACGCTCATTATTGATGATTTGCCTGTGTAAAAGTGCCGCCGATTACCTGATTAACGAGTAAATCCTTATTCATCTGGCGATCACATCTTTTATGCATGCTAAAAAAAATCATTGTTTGTTGGCGGTAGATCGTACCATCTAATCACTGTCTGCTGCAGGCAAACAATGATTCTGTATCGGGACGAGCTCTGACATTACTGATCGCTCCTCCTCATACTGTGGAGAAGATCGCTGCATGTAATAGCAGCGATCTCCTTCACTGACGAGCAGGCGATTGTTGGTAAGGAACGCTTCCTTCCCTAAAATTGAAATTCTGATCTGCAGGTCTAATACAGCCCTTACACTTTAACAATAGTGTAGCACCAGGATGTGTGACACAATCAGGCAGACTAAGCTCAGACAGGCTGTCTAGACATGCACTCAATTTATCTCAGGTTCCCAGGTTGGATGATAACTTTTGGGAATGAATAGACAGTTTTAGACTATACACAAACTATTGGTTGGCTTGGCTTGAGACAGAATTTTACTCCAGAGCTGTGGCACAATTTTCACACAAAATGTTGCATATTAGGTTACTTCCCCTTTTCTGTGAAGTTACATCCCCTTGGTGTAGGCTAGGTGTAATTCCCTTAAACCTAAAAGTGCCACAGATGTCAGGGCAAGACAGGTTTCAGTAGACTTCTGGGTGGCCAGATTGGTTACCCTAACAGCCTCCTGATTGGTCTGCTGACTGAACCTCCAGATTGGCCAGTCAGTTAGACCTCCTTATTGGCAGAAATGCAACAAAGATTGCTCCCTATAATCCCCTCTTTCTAACACAAACTACTCCGTCTCCTCTTCCTCACACAGAACATTCCCCATACCCCTCTTCCTCACACAGAATACCCCCATGCCCCTCTTCCTCACACAGGATACCCCCGATGCCCCTCTTCTTCACAAATAATACCCCCCATGCCCCTCTTCCTCACTCAGAATACCCCCCATGCCCCTCTTCCTCACTCAGAATACCCCCCATGCCCCTCTTCCTCACTCAGAATACCCACCATGCCCCTCTTCCTCACTCAGAATACCCCCCATGCCCCTCTTCCTCACTCAGAATACCCCCCATGCCCCTCTTCCTCACTCAGAATACCCCCATGCCCCTCTTCCTCACTCAGAATACTCCCCATGCCCCTATTTCTCACACAGAATACCCCCATACCCCTCTTCCTCACACGGAATACCCCCCATGCCCTTCTTCCTCACACAGAATACCCCCATGCCCCTCTTCCTCACTCAGAATACCCCCATGCCCTTCTTCCTTACACAGAATACCCCCATGCCCCTCTTCCTCACTCAGAATACCCCCATGCCCCTCTTCCTCACTCAGAATACCCCCCATGCCCCTCTTCCTCACTCAGAATACTCCACATGCCCCTTTTCCTCACTCAGAATACCCCCATGCCCCTCTTCCTCACAGAATACCCCCCATGCCCCTCTTCCTCACTCAGAATACCCCCATGCCCCTCTTCCTCACTCAGAATACTCCCCATGCTCCTTTTCCTTACTCAGAATACCCCCTATGTCCCTCTTCCTCACTCCGAATACCCCCATGCCCCTCTTTCTCACACATAATATCCCCATGCCCCTCTTCCTCACTAAGAATACTCCCCATGCCCCTTTTCCTCACTCAGAATACCCCCATGACCCTCTTCCTCACACAGAATACCCCCATTCCCCTCTTCCTCACACAGAATACCCCCATGCCCCTCTTGCTTACTCAGAATACCCCCTATGCCCCTCTTCCTCACTCAGAATACCCCCCATGCCCCTCTTCCTCACTCAGAATACTCCCCATGCCCCTATTTCTCACACAGACTACTCCACGTGCCCAGATTTTCCTATGTAGACTACTCTGAATGGCCCTCCCTTTCTCACACAGTCTGCTCATCATAGTCTCCTCTTCCTCTCACAGACTGTTCCCCAAGCCCCATTACACAGAAAGCTCCCAAACCCCATTTCACATAGAAGTTCCTTATGTATCTCACTCACAGACTTCTTCCCATCACTGCACTTTCTGAAATACTGCTCCCCAAGCCCCCTTTCTCACACAGACTGCTCTCAACATTGCCCATTCAGAGACAGCTCCCTATTCACCTCTTTCTCCCGCAGACTTCTCCCCATGCCCACCTTTCTACTGCTCCCTATGCCCTCCCCAATTTTCTCACATACAGTCAGGTCCATAAATATTGGGACATGGACACAATTCTAACATTTTTGGCTCTATACACCACCACAATGGATTTGAAATTAAATGAACAAGATGTGCTTTAACTGCAGACTGTCAGCTTTAATTTGACGGTGTTTACATCCAAATCAGGTGAACGGTGTAGGAATTACAACAGTTTGCATATGTGCCTCCCACTTGTTAAGGAACCAAAAGTAATGGGACAATTGGCTTCTCAGCTGTTCCATGGCCCGGTGTGTGTTATTCCCTCATTATCCCAATTACAATTAGCAGATAAAAGGTCCACAGTTCATTTCAAGTCTGCTATTTGCATTTGGAATCTGTTGCTGTCAACTCTCAAGATGAGATCTAAAGAGCTGTCACTATCAGTGAAGCAAGCCATCATTAGGCTGAAAAAACACAACAAACCCTTCAGAGAGATAGCAAAAACATTAGGCGCGGCCAAAACAACTGTTTGGAACATTCTTAAAAAGAAGGAACGCACCGGTGAGCTCATCAACACCAAAAGACCTGGAAGACCACAGAAAACAACTGTGGTGGATGACCGAAGAATTCTTTCCCTGGTGAAAAAAACACCTTTCACAACAGTTGGCCAGAGATCAAAACACTCTCCAGGAGGTAGGTGTATGTGTGTCAAAGTCAACAATCAAGAGAAGACTTCACCAGAGTGAATACAGAGGGTTCACCACAAGATATAAACCATTGGTGAGCCTCAAAAACAGGGCCAGATTAGAGTTTGCCAAACAACATCTAAAAAAGCCTTCACAGTTCTGGAACAACATCCTATGGACAGAGGAGACCAAGATCAACTTGTACCAGAGTGATGGGAAGAGAAGAGTATGGAGAAGGAAAGGAACTGCTCATGATCCTAAGCATACCACCTCATCAGTGAAGCATGGTGGTGGTAGTGTCATGGCGTGGGCATGTATGGCTGCCAATGTAACTGCTTCTCTTGTATTTATTGATGATGTGACTGCTGACAAAAGCAGCAGGATGAATTCTGAAGTGTTTTGGGCAATATTATCTGCTCATATTCAGCCAAATGCTTCAGAACTCATTGGACGGCGCTTCACAGTGCAGATGGACAATGACCCAAAGCATACTGCAAAAGCAAGCAAAGAGTTTTTTAAGGGAAAGAAGTTGAATGTTATGCAATGGCCGAGTCAATCCCCGGACCTGAATCCGATTGAGCATGCATTTCACCTGCTGAAGACAAAACTGAAGGGAAAATGCCCCAAGAACAAGCAGGAGCTGAAGACAGTTGCAGTAGAGGCCTGGCAGAGCATCACCAGGGATGAAACCCAGCGTCTGGTGATGTCTATGGGTTCCAGACTTCAGGCTGTAATTGACTGCAAAGGATTTGCAACCAAGTATTAAAAAGTGAAAGTTTGATTTATGATTATTATTCTCTCCCATTACTTTTGGTCCCTTAACAAGTGGGAGGCACATATGCAAACTGTTGTAATTCCTACACTGTTCACCTGATTTGGATGTAAATACCCTCAAATTAAGCTGACAGTCTGCAGTTAAAGCACATCTTGTTTGTTTCATTTCAAATCCATTGTGGTGGTGTATAGAGCTAAAAATTTAAGAATTGTGTCCATGTCCCAATATTTATGGACCTGACTGTATGTGCTTGTCTTCTTCCAGTCTGTGTCTTCCTCATCTCTGGTGCTGATAAAGACCATGATATGACCAAAGATTGTCCACTCATTTTAGCTGGATTTTTTTCTACCATTTGTGCAAGATCATGGCACAAACCATAGCATAACCACATTTTAATAGAGATGAGACAGGTAGAACTTACACAGACGGGATGGGACACACAGGAATGGGACAGGTAGAACACTGTGATTGGACCACCAGGAATTTGGCAGGCTGGGCCTGTTTACTATGAGGTCTACATACAACTGGCCAATTGGTCAGTAAATTTGGCACAAAGTAAAAAGGGTGCACAATATTCTGCCCCAATATTCTAAAGCCTCTTTACTCAAAGTACAGTACAATATACCGTTAAGTGAATGGCGTTTTACAAACTCCTACTTACAAGAAAAAAAATCTGCATAGATTTTAGGGCATACTAGGGATTTCCAAATATACAGCATACCCATATATGTGATTCATTTTATTGCAGACTTTACCATAGCAATATTCTTACATGTATGACTTACCAGAACATTTCTTTCACTGGACTTCCTCTGAATACTCCAGATCCATATGAAAACTGTGCATGCAGGTAATCCGCGTTTTAAAGATCCTGTAAACTAATCAGTATAATGGGAGCCAAATAGATGCAATAGGATTACTTTCACGTACATTTAGTGTGTGGATGTCATTTGAAAGAAAATGGAGAGTGGAAATCATGCACAAAGACCCTGATCTATCAAGACTTACATGTACTATGCCAGTAGGGGCATGGTTGTAGGGGTGCAGAGGTAGCACTCGCTACCGAGCCCAGGAGCCTGAGGGGGACCAAAGACCCTTGTGCCACATAAGAAGACACCGGTATTATAGAAATGGCATGCTGGTCAAGTTACACCTCTGGCTGGAGTGAAGGGGTTATATCAAGAATTTGGCATGGGGGGGGTGCTATTTAAATTTTTGCCTCAGGCAGCACGAAGGCTATGTGCTTCCCTGCCCCTGGCCGCAAAGCACTGAGGGAAAGGGGGCACAAGCTGAACTCTTGCACCAGGGTCAATGAACCTTTAGCTACCCCCTGTATACCAGTCTTGATGGGCCCTGCGCTGTCGGAGATATTTAATTCATGACGAGGTGCAAAATTTAAAGGGGTATTCCTGTTAGATGAAGTTATAAATAGGATATAAGTATTAGATAGGTGGGGGTACTACCACTAGGGTCCCCTCCAATCAGGAGAAAGGGGACCTCATAACCTGCGGAGCCCCATCGATCTAATAGCTTTCCCTGTGGATAGAAAATAACTTCATATAACCAGAATACTCCTTATGATTAAATACCTCCTCCGTCAGTCCATGCGTCAGACTGAAATGTACTCCAGCTCATTGCTGGCATAAATTTCAGTCATTATTTATGCCACTTTCTGGCAGAAATTATGATGAATGTGCTGTGGGTGATGGCCTTGCCCAAACACTGCCCCCTTTTTAGAAACTAGGCGCAACCGCATTTAAAAAGTCGCATAACAAGGTTTTGTGACTTCTCAGTGCCAAAACCATGGTGTAGGGACATGGTAAATCTCCCCGAGTCTCTTGGTAAATAATTATACCTCCCATTCTGCCAATAGAAACATAGAAACCCTAACTGAGGGCACTGCATTATAGAGGGGAAGATGCTGAGTACTTTTTCCTTCCAGGACACTCACCGTATTTGATGGGAATAATAGACATGTTCTGTTACAAACCGGATTCCCAAAAAGTTGGGACACTAAACAAATTGTGAATAAAAACTGAATGCAATGATGTGGAGATGGCAAATGTCAATATTTTATTTGTAATAGAACGTAGATGACAGATCAAACGTTTAATCCGAGTAAATGTATCATTTTAAAGGAAAAATACGTTGATTCCAATTTTCACGGTGTCAACAAATCCCCAAAAAGTTGGGACAAGTAGCAATAAGAGGCTGGAAAAAGTAAATGTGAGCATAACGAAGAGCTGGAAGACCAATTAACACTAATTAGGTCAATTGGCAACATGATTGGGTATAAAAAGAGCTTCTCAGAGTGGCAGTGTCTCTCAGAAGCCAAGATGGGTAGAGGATCACCAATTCCCACAATGTTGCGCAGAAAGATAGTGGAGCAATATCAGAAAGGTGTTACCCAGCGAAAAATTGCAAAGACTTTGCATCTATCATCATCAACTGTGCATAACATCATCCGAAGATTCAGAGAATCTGGAACAATCTCTGTGCGTAAGGGTCAAGGCTGTAAAACCATACTGGATGCCGGTGATCTCCGGGCCCTTAAACGACACTGCACCACAAACAGGAATGCTACTGTAAAGGAAATCACAGAATGGGCTCAGGAATACTTCCAGAAACCAGTCAGTGAACACAATCCACCGTGCCATCCGCCGTTGCCAGCTGAAACTCTACAGTGCAAAGAAGAAGCCATTTCTAAGCAAGATCCACAAGCTCAGGCGTTTTCACTGGGCCAGGGATCATTTAAAATGGAGTGTGGCAAAATGGAAGACTGTTCTGTGGTCAGACAAGTCACGATTCAAAGTTCTTTTTGGAAATCTGGGACACCATGTCATCCGGACCAAAGAGGACAAGGACAACCCAAGTTGTTATCAACGCTCAGTTCAGAAGCCTGCATCTCTGATGGTATGGGGTTGCATGAGTGCGTGTGGCATGGGCAGCTTGCATGTCTGGAAAGGCACCATCAATGCAGAAAAATATATTCAGGTTCTAGAACAACATATGCTCCCATCCAGACGTCATCTCTTTCAGGGAAGACCCTGCATTTTTCAACAAGATAATGCCAGACCACATTCTGCATCAATCACAACATCATGGCTGCGTAGGAGAAGGATCCGGGTACTGAAATGGCCAGTCTGCAGTCCAGATCTTTCACCTATAGAGAACATTTGGCGCATCATAAAGAGGAAGGTGCAACAAAGAAGGCCCAAGACGATTGAACAGTTAGAGGCCTGTATTAGACAAGAATGGGAGAGCATTCCTATTTCTAAACTTGAGAAACTGGTCTCCTCGGTCCCCAGACGTCTGTTGAGTGTTGTAAGAAGAAGGGGAGATGCCACACAGTGGTGAAAATGGCCTTGTCCCAACTTTTTGGAGATTTGTTGACACCATGAAATTCTGATTCAACATATTTTTCCCTTAAAATGGTACATTTTCTCAGTTTAAACTTTTGTTCCGTGATTTATGTTCTATTCTGAATAAAATATTAGAAGTTGGCACCTCCACATCATTGCATTCAGTTTTTATTCACGATTTGTATAGTGTCCCAACTTTTTTGGAATCCGGTTTGTACTAGAAATGCTTCCTGTTGATATCATGACAGAAACCAGAATGACCAAAAGTCAGTGGGGTCTATCAGGCATCAATTAACCCAGCACTACACTATTTTCATTTTTTTTGCTCTAGTGAAATGGAAATATTTGCAGAAATATGAAGAGAGCCTTAATGACATCCAGCATATTATTTTCACATAAAAGAAGAGACAGTACAGAAACCAGATGTTAAAAGGGTTGTCCACAATAGTTAAACATCTTAGACAAACCCCAAATTGGCTAAAATATAAAATAATGTTATACTCATTCTGTCTCCAGTGCTGTTTTCTGCGCCTGTGGTCCGGTACTCCTGCTGCTGCTTGTTTACAAACAGCAGGGGTGACCACATGACCACTGCAGCCAATCATTGGCTTCAGTGGTCTACTGCTTAGGACAGTGATTGCCTGCAGCAGTCACATGCCATAAACCTGCACATCACTGACATGGCAGTTTGTAAACAAGTAGCAACAGGAGGACCAGACCAGCGGAGCAGAGAAGGGCAGTGGAGAAAGCGTCCAGTAAAACACTTTTTATTTTAGCAAATTGAGGAGCTAGTCTGACTTTTTTTATTATCTCAGACAACCCTTTTAAAGGGAACCTGTCATTGAACACAGTGTCTGAGTTGCAGTATGTTATAGAGCAGGAGGAGCTGAGCAGATCAGATCGATATATAGCTTTGTAGGAAAAGATTCAGTAGAACTTCTAGTTTACTCATTTATATTTCTGCTCATTCTGGGCTTTGAAGTCACTGACCAATGGAGATATATACAGGGGCGACCGGGCTTGGCAGGGGGAGGGGGTCCGCTGCGCTCACATGTAAAGCAGCCTGGCATTTTCACTGTACTTAATGCCAGGCCCCGTCAGAGTGCTCATCTCACCTGCATGATATGCACTTCTCCAGTCTCTAGGCCTCCAGCATCAGGCCCCGGCGCTGCCACACTAAAACTAGTCACAAATTAAGCAGGTGGGTGGAGCCTAACCTATGTGGGTAGTCGAGGACACTACAAGGGGCTGTGGGAGGCACTACTGGGGGCAGGGGGGGCACTACTGGAACCATTACTGGAGGCAGTGGGGGACACTTCTAGGGGCTGTGGGAAGCACTTCTAGGGCAGTGGGGGGCACTACTGGGGCCATTACTGGAGTCAGTGGGGGACACTTCTAGGGGCTGTGGGGAGCACTAGTGGGGTTCACTACTGGGGGCTATGGGGGACACTACTGGGGACATTATTGGGGCAGTGGTGGACACTACTAGGGGCTGTGGGGGGCACTACTGGGGACTTTACTGGGGGCAGTGGGAGACACTACTGGGGGGCAGTGAGAGACATTACTGGGGGCATTACTGGGCAATGAGGGACCAGGGGTGTGACAATTGTGGACACGGGGTGCGACCGGGCACGGCGTGGGGGAGGGGCCCCAATCTAAAATTTGCCATGGGGCCCATAGCACTCTAGTTACGCCATTGGGTATATGAGTAATAAATGTTAGGTACATTGTTAACAGGACGGCATTTGGACTAAAATAACTAGAAAATTGGTTAGTATCCAGATCCCACCACTTATTGCTATATCTCCTGTTGTGATGGAGGTAGGTTAAAGATTATCCAAAATGAGGGCTGTTTTCCCAGCTGCTAATCTTCATGTGACTGCCACGAGGCCTGGAGGAAGGAGGTGCACAGCGCTGAACATTTCTTTCTGTACGAGAAATCCCAGCAGCTGTGTCTATATGCATTTATGAAGACACAGCTGCGCCTGGGATTTCTCGTACGGTATGGAGTGGCGTTCGCTCCTTCCCTGTGCAGCGTGCACACACGAGCGAGGGCCGGCCGGCTCTGCTGTTTACCTTGAACATTTCTTTCTGACATGAAAGTGCTCAGTACAAAGATATTATTACAACTGTATACATTCTTATGCTCCTAGCTCCCCCTAGTGGTGGCTGCAGACAGCCAGTTTAGTAATAATTTATGTGAAGGGAAGCAGTGATTTAGAGCTGTAAGGGGGAGATGTATCAATGTATTCATGCCAGTTGTCTGGTCTAAATACATTGAGAAATATGGTGTTCAGAATGAGTGCCATATTTGTGAATTACCTTTTTCCCACATAGACCTTGGATAAAGTGGATGAGGTGGAGGGAAACTTCTATTTCTTACAGTTTTATTAATTAAAATTTCTTCCACTGAACTAAAATAAAAAAATAAAAAAGTCATAAATCTGGGGCATTGAGCTTTGTGTTCTGCGTTGCCTGGCACTTATAAAGCATGTGTACTTGAAAGCTTGGGGGGTGGCATGCTAAATTTTGGTATGGAGCCCTATGAAATTTGTGTGTACACCCAAGTCTGTTTTCTTTACCTGTAGAATAGGTAAGTGCTCTGTTAAGTCTATATCCTCCACATGGACAAGTGTATTTATGCTTGAAGATGGGGATGATGGTCCAGTCCTCATCCCTAAAATGTCTCTGATCAATTTATGCAGATCTCCTTCATAGGCATCATGCATCTTTATGAATTCTTACATAGTTGGGACATCTCCCAGGCATTTGTATACTGCCAGAAAAACCTGAAACGCTATTTTATAGTAGAACTGAGCAATCACAGCAATAAGCTCTCCGAAAAATGTGTTTCCTGTCCTCTGATGAACTCCAGTAGCTCGAGACATCCGAGTGTGTGAGACTGAGATTGCATCTGCTTTATTTTCTTGTCTGGATTATGCCAGGTCCTGTTTCTTGATGTTTTAGCTTTTTGAAATCCCATTAGTAGAAAAGCCATTGAGGCATTTGTGTGATGAGAACATCTTTTGTGTTATGATAGGCTTTTATTCCCACAGCCAGAGATCCTCACAGCTCATAATGTTGTTCAATTTCTTTTTAGACTTTCCGCCTATCACAAATTAAGGAAGCTGATAAAGCAGAATACATACATTAACTGGCCTGAAGACCCCAAAGGCAATGAATTCTTCTGGTTCAAGCTTCGGAAAGCATTAGATGCTGGTGTATATGAAACGGACACAATGCAGCTTTCTGTGACTAACTGACAACAAGGATAAAAAGAAGCATCTGTACTAATGTATTGTATTTCCAGGATCGGAAATTGTGCCACATCACATGTAGCCTGAGATGGGATATATATCAATAAACATTTATCTAGACAAGATGTATCAAACTTCAACATTTATCAATACTGTCTAATGGTGAATCAGAGCTCAGCTTTCATTTTTCCAGAGCAGCTTAAAAAATGAAAGCTAAGCTCTGAGTTGTTGCTATGTTGCTTATTTTATGCGTATATTATGTGTGTGTGTGTGTATATATATATATAGAAAAGAAAAGGCTCTTGTATGAGCTGAAACGTTGCCATCCACATGGGTGAATAAACACCACTAGCTTTTACTTGGAGTGCTGTCCGTTTTTTCATCTCTATATATATATATATATATATATATATACACTCACCTAAAGAATTATTAGGAACACCTGTT
Source organism: Bufo bufo (assembly GCF_905171765.1). Lineage (NCBI taxonomy): Eukaryota > Metazoa > Chordata > Amphibia > Anura > Bufonidae > Bufo > Bufo bufo. Next base: position 215,406,224 of record NC_053389.1, read on the forward strand.
CTATTTCTCATTAATGCAATTATCTAGTCAACCAATCACATGGCAGTTGCTTCAATGCATTTAGGGGTGTGCTCCTGGTCAAGACAATCTCCTGAACTCCAAACTGAATGTCAGAATGGGAAAGAAAGGTGATTTAAGCAATTTTGAGCGTGGCATGGTTGTTGGTGCCAGACGGGCCGGTCTGAGTATTTCACAATCTGCTCAGTTACTGGGATTTTCACGCACAACCATTTCTAGGGTTTACAAAGAATGGTGTGAAAAGGGAAAAACATCCAGTATGCGGCAGTCCTGTGGGAAAAAATGCCTTGTGGATGCTAGAGGTCAGAAGATAATGGGCCGACTGATTCAAGCTGATAGAAGAGCAACATTGACTGAAATAACCACTCGTTACAACCGAGGTATGCAGCAAAGCATTTGTGAAGCCACAACACGCACAACCTTGAGGAGGATGGGCTACAACAGCAGAAGACCCCACCGGGTACCACTCATCTCCACTACAAATAGGAAAAAGAGGCTACAATTTGCACAAGCTTACCAAAATTGGACTGTTAAAGACTGGAAAAATGTTGCCTGGTCTGATGAGTCTCGATTTCTGTTGAGACATTCAAATGGTAGAGTCCGAATTTGGCGTAAACAGAATGAGAACATGTATCCATCCTCTGATGGCTACTTCCAGCAGGATAATGCACCATGTCACAAAGCTCGAATCATTTCAAATTGGTTTCTTGAACATGACAATGAGTTCACTGTACTAAAATGGCCCCCACAGTCACCAGATCTCAACCCAATAGAGCATCTTTGGGATGTGGTGGAACGGGAGCTTCGTGCCCTGGATGTGCATCCCTCAAATCTCCATCAACTGCAAGATGCTATCCTATCAATATGGGCCAACATTTCTAAAGAATGCTATCAGCACCTTGTTGAATCAATGCCACGTAGAATTAAGGCAGTTCTGAAGGCAAGAGGGGGTCCAACACCGTATTAGTATGGTGTTCCTAATAATTCTTTAGATGAGTGTATATGTATATGTATATGTATATATATATATATATATATAAGTTGCAAGAAAAAGTATGTGAACCCTTTGGAATGATATGGATTTCTGCACAAATTGGTCATAAAATGTGATCTGATCTTCATCTAAGTCACAACAATAGACAATCTGCTTAAACTAATAACACACAAAGAATTAAATGTTATCATGTTTTTATTGAACACACCATGTAAACATACACAGTGCAGGTGGAAAAAGTATGTGAACCCTTGGATTTAATAACTGGTTGAACCTCCTTTTGCAGCAATAACGTTTCCTGTAGTTGCAGATCAGACGTGCACAACGCTCAGGAGTAATTCTTGACCATTCCTCTTTACAGAACTGTTTCAGTTCAGCAATATTCTTGGGATGTCTGGTGTGAATCGCTTTCTTGAGGTCATGCCACAGCATCTCAATCGGGTTGAGGTCAGGACTCTGACTGGGCCACTCCAGAAGGTGTATTTTCTTCTGTTTAAGCCATTCTGTTGTTGATTTACTTCTATGCTTTGGGTCGTTATCCTGTGGCAACACCCATCTTCTGTTGAGCTTCAGCTGGTGGACAGATGGCCTTAAGTTCTCCTGCAAAATGTCTTGATAAACTTGGGAATTAATTTTTCCTTCGATGATAGCAATCCGTCCAGGCCCTGACGCAGCAAAGCAGCCCCAAACCATGATGCCCCCACCACCATACTTCACAGTTGGGATGAGGTTTTGATGTTGGTGTGCTGTGCCTCTTTTTCTCCACACATAGTGTTGTGAGTTTCTTCCAAACAACTCAATTTTGGTTTAATCTGTCCACAGAATATTTTGCCAGTACTGCTGTGGAACATCCAGGTGCTCTTGTGCAAACTTTAAACGTGCAGCAATGTTTTTTTTGGACAGCAGTGGCTTCCTCTGTGGTATCCTCCCATGAAATCCATTCTTGTTTAGTGTTTTACGTATCGTAGATTCGCTAACAGGGATGTTAGCCTATCCCAGAGACTTTTGTAAGTCTTTAGCTGACACTCTAGGATTCTTCTTCACCTCATTGAGCAGTCTGCGCTGTGCTCTTGCAGTCATCTTTACAGGACGGCCACTCCTAGGGAGAGTAGCAGCAGTGCTGAACTTTCTCCATTTATAGACAATTTGTCTTACCATGGACTGATGAACAGCAAGGCTTTTGGAGATACTTTTATAACCCTTTCCAGCTTTATGCAAGTCAACAATTCTTAATCGTAGGTCTTCTGAGAGCTCCTTTGTGCGAGGCATCATTCACATCAGGCAATGCTTCTTGTGAAAAGCAAACCCAGAACTGGTGTGTGTTTTTTATAGGGCAGGGCAGCTGTAACCAACACCTCCAATCTCATCTCATTGATTGGACTCCGGTTGGCTGACACCTCACTCCAATTAGCTCTTGGAGATGTCATTAGTCTAGGGGTTCACATACTTTTTCCACCTGCACTGTGAATGTTCACATGGTGTGTTCAATAAAAAAAAAGTAACATTTAATTCTTTGTGTGTTATTAGTTTAAACAGACTGTGATTGTCTACCACATTGAAAAAATGTCAAGGGCAGAATCGAAGCGAATTTATGATTTTGGAAGTCTTATACCTAGAGGATTAAATGCAGATTTGGAGATTTTTGGCTTTCTTTAACATCATGGGACATATGTTTCTCTCTGACAGGTAATCGCATGCTTGACTGTTAATCAGTGCTGCGGCTCTCTCTCGGAGACACACATGTGTACCCTTTTCCCTACCCAATATTGTGTACCTAGAAAATGATTTACAATCCCAAAAAGAACCATTGCCATATCTTTGAAGTATAAAATCGACTCAACTCCTATATCCTGTTGATTGGTGGTTAAATCCATATAATATTAACAATTGGATGAATATTTGATAATATCCATTATATTCTGAACAATCCGAACAGGATGTCACATTTAATGGGAATTATAATATATGCAGCTTACATTTTATATATTTTTTATAACAAGATTGTTTCTTATAATTTTAAATTATATGTGTCTATGATGTTGAATATTACACAACACATGATGAAACATGACAAATGAACCAATTAGATATAAAATTAAACATGACCTCCAAAAATGGGTGATAAAAATCACTATAAAAGCTTAAGTAAAGCTGCTGCAACAAAATCCTTGAAGGACCTTATAACCTGGGAAGATCTGCAGCTTCTTTCAAAAAAACGCATGTGCCAAATAAAAACGCACTTAAAACGCAATAAAAACGCAAGTAGAAAAATTGAAAAATAATGCAATTTATGAAATACTAGATGAGAAAAAAATGGTGAGGATATATGTGAAAAAAGAAAAAATGATATCCAATGTATCTAGAATTGAAAAAAAGAAAAAAAAGAGAAAAAAATGATGTTGATAAATACTCCATGTCTGATTTTTGGAATTCCCAACCAGGAGTATAAAAACCAACCAAATATGGAGTAGGGTCATTACCACTGAAGAAGAGGAGAGGTGTCCTCGAAACGCGTTTGGTTTCCAGTGATCTGAACAAAGATCTATACATGACGCAGCTATAAGAAGATATTCCTAACATTCTTCGGGACAACAGTGCACTGTATCCCTGATCGGACGTAACGAAGCTTGTGCCTCATACAATTGGCAGAAGAAAACACCAAAGAACAAAATCCCGAGTGCCGCTACGTCACTTCTGGAGCGACGATTCTGTCTCCGACTCCACGTGGAACGCTGACTAAGGAACAGCCGGGACGCCGGCTCCCAGCAGCTCCCAAAATACTTGGGCGACCGTCCGACACAAAGGAGAAGGTAAGCCCACATAGTGGGTTGTCATTTAATACACTGTCTTAGAGTGTCGGACCGATATAGAGACAAGCCCGTACAGCGGGCTGGTACCATATATACCTTGAAACATCAGAGGGATTGATTACCATCAAAGTATACCTACAGAGTGGGTGTTATCAGATACATTCTGAACTGCCAAACTATACAGCCTGTTCGAAATATAAAAAGGAACATCATACTTAAAGCTTAATATAACTGAAGTATTTAAACATTGGATCTTTTTTACCACGAACAAAAAGGAGGTTCCTTTCTTGTTGCTATTTTCTCAAGGACCTGCAACATTGATAAAATGAACTTTTCACCTTGATTCATTTGTTACCACTGATACCAGACTGTTGTCATTTACTAATAGTGTATTGATTTGCACATTTTATTAATTTTTAACCTTTTATGTACCTATAATAAATTTGTGATCTGCAACTAAACCTTACGACTCCATGTGTTGAGAGTGCCAGTCTTCCAACATTTTATGTATTTTTCAGCCGTGAAGGGTGGTTCACATTTAGACTAGAGCACCTCATAGTGGATGCGAGTGGGTGAGCTATTTCCTATATCTCTTTTATTTTTGTGATTGTCTATTGTTGTGACTTAGATGAAGATCAGATCACATTTTATGACCAGTTTGTGCAGAAATCCATATCATTCCAAAGGGTTCACATACTTTTTCTTGCAACTGTATATATATAAACACTCACAGTATACGCACACATATCTGTAAATACAATCACAAGTAAAAACACAAAATAAACCATTTCATGACAAGTTATTACCATACTTCTATTCAAAGAATGACGATAGCAATATATTTTTCCAATTGTCACTTGTTTTCTTGATATTATTTTTCCGCAACTGCCAAAATATTCATAACCAAAGGTCGAATCTTGTAGGGGCAAATGCAATAGTTCTTCTTACTTACTCTTAATCCCACAATCACTCTCTCCCTCCTTCCTTTAAAGAGGTTGTCGCACTTCAGCAAGTGGCATGTATCATGCAAGGCACTTACTAATGTATTGTAATTGTCCATGTTGCTGCCTTGATTCATTTTTCCATCACATTATATACTTATCATTTTCATGGTTATGACCGCCCTACAATCCATCAGTGGTGGCCATGCTTGCATGCTATAGCAAAAAGCGCCAGCCTATGTGAGCTCCCACGGTCGAGGCCACCAGAGAGGCCGGCACTTTTTTCTATAGTGTACAAACATCACCATCGCTGCTGGATTGCAAGGTGGTCATAAGCATGGAAAAGAAAAGTGTATAATGTGATAGAAAAATGCATCCAGCCAGCAAAGGAGGCGATATGGACCATCTCAATACATTAGTAATTACCTTGTATTAACTTTGTCTACATGATAAATGCCATTTGCTGAAGTGACACAACCCCTTTAATTCCCATACCATACCTAAAAAGAACATTTGTGGAATCAAAGGAAATTATCTGAAATAAGGCATGCACGGTCATATTATATATAAATAAGAATTGATGCACGGTCATATTATATATAAATAAGAATTGTATTAGCATTTTTACCTCTGATACAGCGTGAATCTGTCTTGGAATCAAATTTGCACAATGGGGTTTAATACACATTATATAACATCTGCTTTTCTTTAGATTACATACCCCAAAATATCATTTAGCCAAAGCCTTTTCTTATGCAGTTGTTTCCTGAGGACAGGCCATCATTATAAAAATCCTAAGCTCTCTTGTTGGTTGAGTTTTATTTCAAAAGAGCCACATTTCTCTTTTCTTCTCATACTGATCTATTAGTTTCAACTGGATTGAAGCTAAAAAAAATCTTAGTCCATACTGATGTACCGTTTTGATGTCCACTATAGGATCAGATACACTTCTAGGGCCATATTCTATTTTCTCCACTAACAATCTTTAAAAAAAAAACATTTGTGACATGGCCTTACTGCCTCTGCAAAAGCATGAATACCCAGCATTCTCAAGGTTATGCAGACATCATAAGTTGATCCTTCTTATTTCTCCTCATATTCCCGAAAATGCAGTAAGGCCACTCTGCTGTTTTTGGTTTTCTATCCCCTCTCTTACGTGACATGGCCTCACCACCTCCAAAGAAACATGAATACATAACTTATTCTGGATTTCACAGACACCATACATCGTGAATTCTATTTAGATTCCTAAGAGAAAGAGGGGGATATCTCTTTCTATAAAATTTCTATAATGTAACCAAGGGATCGATTTAAGTTCCCGGGAAATATAAAACAATGGCAAAACACATTTAAGATATCCTATTAACCCTTTCAGTACCAAGCCACTTTTCACCTTAAATCCCAGGCCGATTTTTGGAAATCTGACATATGTCAATTAAAGTGGTAATAACTTTGGAACACTTTTACTTATCCAAGCCATTATGAGCTTGTTTTCTTGTGACACATTGTACTTCATGACATTATTTATAAAATAATCCAAAATTCTCAATTTTTGAAATTTTAATTTCTTTACTTTTGAGACAGATAGTAATACCTCATAAAATTGTTATCAATTAACATTCCCCATATGCAAAGAAAAAGGGGGTCAGTCAGCACATCCCAATGCGCAGAGGCATGTTGCTATGGCTGAAAACACTGTAAAACAAAACATGCAATGCAACAGCTCTCTGCAAGCCAAATAAAGTACAAAAATGCATAATAATTGCTAATGCTATACTTATAAATGAGAGATGCTTGGCAAATACATTTTGTACAAAATTATTCGAGCCCGTCTGCCGCACGTCAAGGCGATCTCTGTAAGACGGGTCCTAACACTAACTACTACCCTTTATGTGCCATGACGGCTACCATACAATTCAGGGAGTGTAAGTCCCACATTCCCATTCTGCTTTATGTTGGCATGATTTTGCAAATGTCATTAAATTTTTTTAGGGTGTTAGAAGGCTTTGAATTTTAGAAGCAATTTTTTCAAATTTTCAACAAAAATTCCAAAAATCATTTTTTTAAGCACTGATTCAGTTATAAAGTGATTTTAAGGGGCTAACATAATGGAAACCACCCATAAATGACGCCATTTTAGAAATTTTGCTTTTTTGGTAGATTTTTTTTGTTAGTCAATTTTTTCTTGCAACACAGCAAGGGTTAACAGCAAAATAAACCTTAATATACATTACTCTGATTCTGCAGTTTACAGAAATACCCCATATGTGGTCGGAAACTGCTCTGTGGACACATGGCAGTGGTCAGAAGGAAAGGAGCGCCATATGGATTTTGGAGTCAGATTTTGCTAGAATGGTTTTTAGGCACCATTTTGTATTTGAAGAGACCCTGACATAACCCTTAAAAAATATATTAAGGGGGGTACTGACCACTTTGTCCACCTGAACATTTTACGGAATTTTGAAACACTTGGCTGTGAAAATGAAAATGTTTCATTTCCAATAAAATGTTGCTATAGCCCCAAATTATTCATTTTCACAAGGGGTAACAGGAGAAAAAGCACCCCATAATTTGTTACCCATTTTCTCCTGAATACGGCAACACCCCATATGTGGTGGTAAACTGCTGTGGGGGCACATGGCAGGACTCGGAAAGGAAGGATTGCCATATGGCTTTTGCAACGCAGATTTTGATGGATTGGTTTGCGGGCGCCATTGTTTTTTAATTTTTGAGTGATTGTCTTTTGTGGGAGCTCATTTTTGCAGGATGAGATGACTGTTTGATTGGTACCATTTTGGGCTAAATACACCTTTTTGATCGCGAAATATTACACCTTTTGTGAGGCAAGGTGACCAGCAGAAAATAGCTGTTTGGCATTATTTATTTTATTTTATTTTTTACAGAGTTCACTTGACGGGGTGGATCATGTGATATTTTTATAGAGCCGTCGATATGGATGCAGCAATACCTAATATGCATACTTTTATTTTTTCCCTAATTTAAAAAAATTTTTACTTGAAACAATTTTTGTACATTTTTTTATTTGTAAAACTTTTTTTAAAAACTTTTTTTTACTTTATTTTTTGTCCCACTCTGGGACTTCAACTTTTGGGGGTCTGATCCCCTATACAATGCATTGCATTGTATTGTAATGCTTTGGCTGTAAGTATATTACACACTGTAATACACTTCAGCCTGCTTGCCTGTGACATCCAGGGGGCTGGATCTCACAGACTGACAGGGAAGGCAGCACCTAAGGAAGGCATCGGGCTGCCGTCCCAGCCATCGGGTCCCTGTCACAGTAGCGCGGGGACCCAATGGACACCGTCACCCAACAGGATACCGCACATGCCACGGTCAGCGCAGACCGTGGTTTCATATGAGTGACTGCCGGACCCCTGCAGCTGATCAGCGAGCCGTGGCTGTACGGCGATGGGATTTCCGACCCAGTTCCCAGCACCGTACATATACGGCGCTGGTATCGTACAGGTTAAGCAGTATAAAAATATGTATCTACCCTCCGGGTCCTTAAATGACCCTTAAAGGGGTTGTCTCATCTAGGATATGCCCCCATTGTCTGATAGGTGCAGGTCCCACCGGTGGGACCCGTACCTATCTCCTAAACGGAGCCCTGAAAGTGGTGGAGGGTGCACTGCGCATGCCGTCGGGCTCATAGAAGTGAATGGGTGTGGTGGCTGGTAATGCGCGGTGCGCTCCCATTCACTTCAATGGGGAGAGTGCTTGGTTGTGGCTGAACCGGAGTCCGACAGCCACCACTTTGGCCCGCTTTGTTCTCGATATAGGTGCAGGTCCCAGCGGTGGATAAGACAATGGGGGCATATCCTAGCGATATGAATATCCACGGCGTTAATATACAATGTGTTTAAAAACACACCTCGCCATTGCACGTTTTATGCTTTTTCATATTCCAAAGCTTGCAAAAACTGTCCCTTAACAGGGGCAGATGATGTTTAAACACACATGGTGTTATGAGATAAAAAATGATGCTCGGGGGACCAAGCGTCCTAAACTTATGCCTTTGCAGGGTCAGAATGTCATACAACATGCACAATATTTTATTGATTGTCAGAAGAAAAAGTGGCTCATTGCGAACAAGCCCAAAAAAAAAATCTCCCTTTTAATTGGGAGCAGCAACATTGCAATGTGGATGTGGAAAGAGTATAGGTATAGTGGCATGTGGCCGCAATAGTAGCGGCAGCAGGAGCAGCACAGCATGGAACATACAAGGCAGTATAACGGCTGTGTATGGGTAGTAGTAGTAGTGGTAGTGGTAGCAGTGGCATATGCTTTTCATTAATAGTGGTAGGGCTAAGGAATTAGCAGCTGAGGCAGTAGCAGCTGCGGCAGCAGCCACATGGTATATGTTTGCAGACAGGCAGTAGCATGACAGAGGCAGCAGCAGACTTACAGAATATGATGGTTGGCAGGCTGCAACTGTGGCAAGATGTAGCATCACCATTAAGGTCAGATCTATTCATCAGTCTCAGCTTGAGGAGCGTCAAAATCCTGCTCAATCGAGGCTTGGTTTATTTTGAGAAAAGTGATGTTTTGGACACTGGTGGAGGACAACTTGGTCCGTATGAGTGTCACCACGCTCCCGTGGAGCTAAAAACCCTCTCCGAGGTGACACTGGAGGCTGAGAAGAAAGAGAGCGTGCTGCGCCAGTTAAAGGGAATCTGTCACTAGCATATTAGCAAAAAAAAATTTTTATGAATCCATGTGTAATAAAGTACCTTATTTCCATATGTCTTGTTCTTTTTATTCTGTGTCTTGTCATTTCTTCAAAAAAACGCTTTTTATGATATTCAAATGAAGCTGTAAGGAGCCCAGAGGGGCGTTATTCTTTGTCCACGGTGCCCAGGAACGCCCCTCTGAAGTGCCGTGCCCGCCTAAATTTGAAAACTAAGAACTCCTCCAAGATCGCCTAAATCGCCTCCCAGAGGCGAGGCTAAGTGCTCTCCCCCCCCCCCCAGCGCCGGCAAACACCCCCGATCCTCCTCTCGCCTGCATCCAAAATCCCTCGCAGGCGCAGTGCCAGCGATTGCCTGCGCGATGATAAGACGACTGAGGGCAACAGCTTCAACAGTGTCACTGGGCATGCGCCGATCCCAGTGACGTGTTCGCTGTTTCCTCAGCCAGCTGGAAGCACTGCGCCTGCGCGGGATTTCGGATGCGGGCGAGAGGAGGATCGGGGGTGTTTGCCGCAGAGCGCGGCGCTGGGGGGGGGGGGGAGCACTTAGCCTCGCCTCTGGGAGGCGATTTAGGTGATCTTGGAGGAGTTCTTAGTTTTCAAATTTAGGCGGGCACGGCACTTCAGAGGGGCGTTCCTGGGCACCGTGGACAAAGAATAACGCCCCTCTGGGCTCCTTACAGCTTCATTTGAATATCATAAAAAGCATTTTTTTGAAGAAATGACAAGACAGAATAAAAAGAACAAGACATATGGAAATAAGGTACTTTATTACACATGGATTCCTGAAAAAAAAAAATTGCTATTATGCTAGTGACAGATTCCCTTTAAGGCCACTGTTCAAATCTGCCTGCCCAGAAATCCACAGAGTCAGGGAACTGAGAATGTGCCAAAGACTGGCCAGAGTTTAGGTAGGCCTGAACCTGGGCATTGAGGTGGGAGCTGTTGGCTTGCTAGTTGCTAACTGGCCTCAGCCTGTTGCGGGACGTGAAAAAACTGCTGCATCATGTTGAGGAGATTAAAATGACTGTTGTTGCTACTGCTGCTTGTGGCACCAGGAGGGGGTGACTATGCAGGGGGGCAAAGAGGGGTCTCCCTTTCAGACATGCTGGCAGAAGGTGTCTGCTCACTGTAAGCTTCAGCAAGCTGTGTACACAGTGTTTTCTGGTAATAACATAACTTTTCCTCCCTTTAGGAGGCAGGAAAACATTCTCCCATATTGCTTTGGTTGCAAGGATCTAAAATTATGGCTATCCAGTAATCATCAGACTGCTTTATTTTACCGATCCTCTTGTCACTGTATAAGCAAGCGAGTATACAGGTCGCTATTCTGGCCAGCGTGCCAGTTCTTTCCACCTCCGCCCCCACTGAGACGATTGGGTGTTGTGGCCTGTGTCACCGTCATCATCATCATCATCATCCTCTTTCTCCTCCGACTACAACCCCAATTCCTCCTTCTCAAGTGGCACCACCTCCTCCTCCCCCATGGGAGTTTCTCATTGTGGGTCCCTAACAGCTGCAGGGCAGATAGCAAGATGTGTTAGCTGTTCTTCTTCTTCCTCTTTCGTCATTACCTGTTGCATGAGCATCAGTGTCTCTTCAAAAATACATATGAGGGGGATGACGGACAACTGCAGTATGAACGGCAGAGCTGCCACTACTGAACCTAGAAACAACACTCCCTGCTAAGGTGCGCTGGTGCATGACAAAATCATTCACAGCTTTCCGCTGCTCATACAGACGCTCAAGCATGTGCAGTGTTGAATTCCATTGAGTTGGAACGTCGCAGATTAACTCAGGACCTCAAGATAGGTCATCAATATCAGATCGGCGGGGGTCCGACGCCCGGCAACACCGCCAATCGGCTGTATGAGGCAAAGACCATAGACAGCAGCAGCGGACAGGAAGAAAGAAAGGAGACACTGCATGCGCCGTCTCCTCATACAGCTGATCGGTGGGGGTGTCGGACCCCCGGCAATCTGATATTGATGACCTATCCTGAGGATAGGTCATCAATAGTAAAAAGCCAGGGCCGGACTGGGGATAAAAACCAGCCCTGGAAAAAGTTGCACACCAGCCCCACAGCATTGCGTCATTATTTACTTGTTTATAATAGGAGAAAGCATTAATTTTAAAACACGTGTGTAAACACGAATATGAACTTTGCCCCACGATAGCTCTTTTGTTGAACCCCCATAAAAACTTACAATTACTTGACTTGGCCCTTGGGGATCTCGGACACCACTTCAACACTTTGGCCCGGGGCTCGGCGGAGCTGATGTTGTGTTTTATCCTAATGAGAAAGATTTCATAATAAGGATTTGGAGAAGGGGCAGAGGGATAGCAGAGCAGAGAGAGGCTGGTGCTGCTACTAGGGGGTCATACCATGGGGGAGTAATAAAGCCCACCATAATGCCCCCCCAGTAGTAATAATTCTCCTTATAATATGCAAAACATACCCCTTTGTAATGCCCCCAGTTGAGCTAATGTTCCCATAATGTGCCAATATAAAATACCCCTTCTCAGTGCCCCGTAGATGACCCCCATAGTGCTCCCCCCTTCCCCATAGTACCCACCATAATGTGTCCCAGTATAAAATGCCCCTATACAGAGCCCCCATATAAATTACCCCTTCTTTTTAGCCTCAGTAGATGCCCCTATAGTGCCCCCCAATAATCTGCAGTAAGATGTGCCCCCATAGATGCCCCCAATCATGTGCCAGTAATAAGAGCCCCCCAACCATCATGTGCCAGTAGCCAGAGCCCCCCCATATAATGTGCCAGTAGCCAGAGGGCCCCGATACCATGTGCCAGTAGCCAGAGTGCCCCCAATCATGTGCCAGTAGCCCCCCCATATCATGTGCCAGTAGCCCCCCCATATCATGTGCCAGTAGCCCCCCTTATCATGTGCCAGTAGCCCCCCTTATGTGCCAATAGCCCCCTTATGTTCCAGTAGTCCCCCTTATGTGCCATTAGCCCCCCTTATCATGTGCCAGTAGCCCCCCTTATCATGTGCCAGTAGCCCCCCTTATGTGCCAGTAGAGTAGCCCCCCTTATGGGCCAGTAGCCCCCCTTATCATGTGCCAGTAGCCCCCCTTATCATGTGCCAGTAGCCCCCCTTATGGGCTAGTAGCCCCCCTTATCATGTGCCAGTAGCCCCCCTTATGTGCCAATAGCCCCTTATGTGCCAGTAGCCCCCCTTATCATGTGCCAGTAGCCCCCCTTATCATGTGCCAGTAGCCCCCCTTATCATGTTCCAGTAGCCCCCCTTATCATGTGCCAGTAGCCCCCCTTATCATGTGCCAGTAGCCCCCCTTATCATGTGCCAGCAGCCCCCCTTATCATGTGCCAGCAGCCCCCCTTATCATGTGCCAGCCCAGTAGTCCCCCCTTATCATGTGCCAGTCCAGTAGTCCCCCCTTATCATGTGCCAGCCCAGTAGTCCCCCCTTATCATGTGCCAGCCCAGTAGTCCCCCCTTATCATGTGCCAGCCCAGTAGTCCCCCCTTATCATGTGCCAGCCCAGTAGTCCCCCCTTATCATGTGCCAGCCCAGTAGTCCCCCCTTATCATGTGCCAGCCCCGCCCGGTAGTCCCCCCCTTATCATGTGCCAGCCAAGTAGCCCCCCTTATCATGTGCCAGCCCAGCCCAGTAGTCCCCCCCTTATCATGTGCCAGCCCAGTAGTCCCCCCCTTATCATGTGCCTGCCCAGTATTGTACCTATATAAAAAAAAAAAAAAGAAAACACTTATACTTACCTCCAGCGATGTGATGCGATGCAGGCCGCCTCTTCCGGCCTGTGTCCCTCGCTATACGGCTCAGGCGACGTCATCGCGCCGCCTGCACCGGCCTCTGATAGGCTGCCAGCACTAGGCCGGCAGCCTATCAGAGGAACAGGAGGGGGCACACCTCTCCCTTCTCTGCCGCAGCACAGGCATCTGTATTGCCGTCCTGAGGACGGCAATACAGATGACTATGGAGATGAGCGCTTCCACAATGGAAGCGCTCATCTCCTGCTCTGCCCGGCCGCCCCCACTTGTCACCAGGTCCGCGGCCTTGCGGCACTCAGGCCTGCCGGCCTACCGGGAAATTTCCTGGTATCCCGGCAGGCCAGTCCGGCCCTGGTAAAAGCCCAGACAACCCCGTTAAGTATTGTAGCTGCAGACCATTCTGACGCTGCAAGTCCAGGAGAATATTCCTCACCATTTGAGAATGGCTGAAAAGAGGGACAGTATCCTGGACATAGCCAGCACCTTACGCAAGTCAGTTTATTTTTTTTAAAAGCCATACAGGGAGCATATGTTATTTCCCCCAGGTTCAGGGTTGCCAGAATGTTGCGCTCATTGTCACTGACCACCTTGCCCAGTTGGAGTTGGCAGGGTAACAGCCAGCGGGATGTTTGGCACCGCTTGACTTGACAAGTGATAGGAAGGAGGGGGACTGGGAGCGACACTCTCCCCTGCTGCTGTTGGGGATGGTACCATCTTCATGAAGGAGGAGGTGGATAAGTGCCTGCTTTGGGAGCCAGTCCGATGATATAGTGGGGAGGGCGTCAAAAGGACCTGGCCATGTTGCTGGGGTGCTTCCTCTCCACTGCCGCAAAAAACATTGACCCAGTGCTGCCTGTCCCTGCCTGTAACAGCTGCTCCAGGTGTCCACCATGTACTTTGTGAGAGTACAAGGCACTTATACAATAGCATGGCATTAACTGCACTGCCAGCAACATAGCCAGGTGGGGGTTCATGTTGTAGACAAGCTAATTGCCAGCGGAGAAAAGTTTTTACATGGCCAAACATTCCATTATAGATGTCTCATGATGGAGCCGAGGACAAGGAGTCGTTTTAGCAGGGGAAGAAGAAGGTGATGACAAAGACACCATATTGTTTGGAGATGTGGGTGGGCTGCCACAAAGAGGACCAGGAGAAAGAGGATAGACTTGTTCTGATTGGGAGTGCTGGTCAGTTGTATTTTCCCAAAGGATACGGTGATGCCGCCTCATGTGCTGCAATAGAGCCCTGGTACCTATGATTGTGTTTGAATGGCCACAGCTTATTTTATTCCTGCAGATCTTGTACAAGGCTGTGGTTTTGTGTGCCTGCCTTGTGGAGTAACAACACCATACAGGAGCTGCTCGCACAGAGCTACAAGCAGCCAAGCTTGAATTAGATCTGGCACGTTTTAGGCCCAACCCACCCACGGTGTCAGCGGCATCACCAGATCGCAAAGCAGATGTGGCCATGGCAGTTTTTGGAAAGGTACATGGCCTCTGCTCTTTATTGCTGCCACCACCACCCTTTTCCACTGATGTTGCCTCCTCCTCAGCACCCTGATATGGCTCCAAGTTTGGTATGAACTGGTTCGCTCATTTTTAGTGAAGATGTATATATAACTGAAGGAGCTGAACAGATTGATATATATATATTAGAAAAGATTTATGGCTGAACATCTGTTGAATGGATGATTGGAGGAATATTCACCATTAAAAGGAATTTCTTAATTCAGTAAATAGCATTTATCATGTAGACAATGTTAATAAAATTCACTTACTAATGTATTGGGATTGTCAATTTTGCCTCCTTTGCTGGCTTGATTAATTTTTCTATCGAACACACTGCTTGTTTCCAGAGGTTACAACCACCCTGCAATTCAGCAGTGGTGGCTGTGCTTACACACCATAGGAAAAAGGCCTCTCTGGTGATGGTGACCTGGATTGTGGCAGGGCACATAGGTACGCACGCAGAGCATCTCCCGTCCCGACACCTCATATCTGTGCTGCAGCAGTGACCGTAACCCCTGGATATGAACAGTGTATAAAACAATGGAAAAATCAAGCCAGCAAAGGAGGCAATATGGACAATCACAATACATTAGTAAGTGCCTTGTATTAAAACCCCTTTAAATGGTGAATATTCCTCCAATCATCCATTCAACAAATATTCAGCCATCAACCTACGTCTGTCTAATGTGTATGGCCATCTCCAAGCTTCTCCCTTTTGTTTTTTGAGTTTTAGCAGTTATATATTCTGTTAGTATAAAGAGTGCAATTAACTTGAATCCTCATGGTACTATAATAGAGATGAAATATGTTGGATTGCCATTAGAGAGTCACAGCATAATATACTGGATTTATACTGACTGTCTAGAAGTGATTCTAGGGCACGAATAGTTTATGAGGGCATCATCTCCTTAAAATCCTCCTGAGTTAATAGCTATGTTTAAAGTAAGTCGTTGATCTGCTCTGGTTGCATGTAGGACACCTAGATGGAGGTGGGGCCTCCCAGGGGTTTAAGGATATTAGCCGTCTGCCTAATGCCACTTGCAGACCAGGTTGCCAGAACAAGGATGGAACAACAACAGAAGAGGATTGGATCGTTACAGAGGGAGGTGACATTAGAAATGCAGCAAATCAGATTTTAAAATCCTTTGAATGTCATTCATCAACTAAGAAGGACAACTGAAGCATTGGAAGACCAAGAGGAAGTCAAAAGCGACTAAATTTATAGCTTCTCTGAATTCCTCAGATAAAATGAAGCTTTTCATACTTTCTGTGCTACTTTATGCTTTCCTGGTCAGAAATTGCTTGGGAGAATATTCTCCTCCAAAATTTGTTTGCACCCCAATGCCTTTAGATATGGACTGCCAGCCAAACATGCAGCGTCATAGTGCAGGTAGTGGAGGGCACTGGGTTGGCATGCAAGAAGAAGCAAAGGAAACCATTCTACATCTCCGTGAGACAGTTGTTCACCAGAAGGAAACAATACTAGATCAGAGGGAGACAATCAGAGAGCTAAATGTGAAACTTAGTCGTTGTGAAGGTTATCCTCATAGTAGAGGACATGAAGAAGGCTATGGTCATTCTTCTGAGCATGGAAAAGAAAGAGAACATGGGCATGAGGAACCTTTTGGACATGAGAGTGCACATGGGCATGAAAGCACACATGGACAGGAAAGTGGACATGGACATGAAAGAGAACATGGTCCCAAAAGGGAACATGGTCATGAGTTGGAAGAGGGGCATGAAAGAGAACATGGGCATGAGAGAGAACATGGACCAAAAAGAGAACATGGCCATGAATGGGAACAAAGGCATGAGCGGGAGAATGGCCATGAACGAGAACATGGTCATGAATGGGAAGAGAGGCATGAGCGGGAGAATGGCCATGAACGAGAACATGGCCATGACAGAGAATATCCTCACAGTTATGATGATGTACATGGACATATAAGAGATCATGAATATCATCATCTCACCAACCGGGAACAGCCAGCACATGACTCACATTACCGCAAACCAAGTGCTCCACCAAACACAATGGAAGACCCCCCAGAGGTGACTTCACCTAGTGCTCTTCAAATGGAAAGAATGCTGGAATCACTGAAGGACAGACTGGAACATTTACAGGTAACCATATTTATATTCCTACAACTGTTTAGTGTGTATTTAATACACATATAACAGTATTGTAAAATAACGTAATACTTTTGTTTAGTTCATCATGGTAACTCAGCTCTGCTACATGATGAACTATTTCTTTACTTTTCATGATGAACTTTTGATGAACTTTTGTTTTCTTTACTATTCAAAATATTATTTAAGGTTTGTTCACACCATTTTTTAAGAGTTTTTAAATGCCCGTAATGTTTTTCAAGCATTTTTCATAGCATTTTTTTACAAGTGTCTTGGTGGCATTTATTTATGGTGTCAACTCCTATAGTAAAACCTATGGGAAAAACATCAGAAAGTCATAACCAGAGCATGATGTGAAAATACGTCACTAGCCCTATAAAGCCATAAAAATGCCAACGAAAACAGCATGAAAAACACTGGGGGAGATTTATCAAAACTGGTTTAAAGGAAAACTGTCTGAGTTGCCCATAGCAACCGGATTCCACCTTTCATTTTTCGGACCTTCTCTGGAAAATAAAAAGATGGGATCTGATTGGTTGCTATTGGTTTTCCTTTACACTAGTTTGCATAAATCTCCCCGTCTGTCTGTGAATTCAGTCTAAGGGCTTCTGCACACGAACATATCCGTTTTTACGGTCCACAAATCGCGGATCCACAAAACACAAATAGTGGTCGAGAGTTTGCTGCCATTTTTTGTGCAGAACTGTCCTATCCTTGTCTGCAAAACATGCAAAAATAGAACATGTTCTATTTTTTTGCGGAGCTGCTCAACAGACTTACGGATGCGGGTGCGCAGCCTCATTTAGATGAATAGGTCCGCATCCAAACTACAGCCGTGTGCAAGAGCCCTTAAAGTGATCTATTACTAATGAAGGCAACCAGAAGAAGGTGTGGTTAATCAACTAGGGAATTTAATCGACTCGTTAAAATGAGCTTGATGACCCGTAAATGTGACAGCAATTTTAGTTATGCTATTATTTATTCAGTATTTTTATATGAGTAAATAGATTTTACCTTTCTTAGGCCTCATGCACACGGCCGAGAGCGGTCCGTGGTAACCCGGCCGGGATTCCTTCTGACAGCAGGAGCGCACGGCGTCATTGGTTGCTATGACGCCGTGCGCTTCATGCCGACGGCTGCTGTACAGTGATACACTCGTATGATCTTTAGCAACCAATGACGCCGTGCGCTCCTGCTGTCAAAAGGAATCCCGGCCGGGTTACCACGGACCGCTCTCGGCTGCGGAACATGGCCGTGTGCATGAGGCCTTATATATAACATGTCATTGAGACATCAGAGCTGTAAGCTAGGGCCCGAGCTCCAGAAAATGGAGACCGCTCTGTAGGAAGGACACACGTGTGGGTACTGCGGATTGTGCAGTGGAATCCACAGTGAAAATCCACAGCATTTCCACAACACAATGGGGCACATTTATCAAGCTAGTGCTGTGATGGCTAACCTCCAACACTCCAGCTGTGGGTGAAACTACGACTCCCAGCATGCTCCATTCATTTCTATGGAGTTCTATGGAGCCAAGCAAGTGTGCATCTTGGGAGTTGTAGTTTTACCACAGCTGGAGATCCGGAGGTTAACCATCACAGTGCTAGTGCAATTTTATTTTGACGAGTTGATAAATCCGTTTTTTGCCATTCTTTTTAGAGTTGTGTGTCATATTTTCTATGTGTTATTTATGTCTGATGTGGCTTTTGAAAGTCGCTGATCTAATGGTTTAAAAAGTCGCATTTTTTTCCAGAAAAGTCACAAATATATTTTAAAAAGTTGCAAATTAAAATGAAAGTCGCATACATTCATTCTGTGACTTTTTAAATTCAACAGAGTCGCAAAAGATCCGACTAATCGCAGCTAAGTACGCCAGCCAGGAGCTGGTGGAGTTTTGCACAAGTAAACGAATAGAATTTAGACGTTAAAAAGGCGCACTGACGAGTCCACTGACGAAACAGAAAAATAAAACATTCGCAAATACGATGTAAAGTCTAAGACAGGGCGCAAACCCGACAATAAATGCGATTAAATAGAAATGTCTGCACAACACAGATAAACTACGACTGAAAGAGACGCAAAACCTCTTGATGTGCCTCAATGGGTTCATTTACTAACGCCAGCTAGGCATAAAAAAAAGGAGCAACATGCTGCGTTTTTACACTGTCCTCACCCGTGGAGGGTGGCGGGGGCATGTCGGGGCCAGGCCCATCAGCAGCAGCACATTCACTGACATGTATTCCTGCAAACAGTCATAAATGTTGGTGAAAAATGGCTCCAGTCAAGGACTGCAGTAGTTTTCACACAAGGAACACGGACTGCTGGAGGATACGAGAGGCGTAAATTAGGTGCATACTGCTGGAGGATACGAGAGGCGTAAATTAGGTGCATACTGCTGGAGGATACGAGAGGCGTAAATTAGGTGCATCCTCCTGAAGCGAAGTGGAAAAGGACGATGTCAAAAAGATGGTCTTTGATAAATGACCCCCAATCTGAAAATCTGCAACATACTAAGTTTTCCCACACTGAATATTTTCACTACATGTGGATGTGTTTTCAAAACCCCATCGAACTGTAATTTGTGGCAGATTTGCTGCGCGGAATCTGCACCCCAATCCGCATTAAATTGCCCACTCCTAGTGCCTTTTTGGAAATTGTTGTAAATTTTTGTTTCAAAGTGCAGCATGAAAAATGCCGCTGAAAAACTGCCATAAAGATTGCGTGTAGGATGGAAAAAGGCAAGCGGTTTCTGAGCAAAACACGCCAGACCACATTTGTGTGCGCTTACAGAAATTTCTGCAACTGAAAATCAGCTCTATTCCACTGAATAGGGATGTTTCTGCAGCAGGCGCACACATTTCTGTAAGCCCGATTCATAAAAATGGACAGTCACAGAAGTCTGCCACATGTGAACATGCCCTGATTCTCCTGAACTTCCCCAGTGTAGATCAGAGATATATAGATATATGGTGTAAAGTAGAACTGGCTTAGTTGCCCATAGCAACCAATCAGATTCCACCTTTCATTTTCCAAAGGAGCTGTGATAAATGAAAGGCAGAATCTCATTGGTTGCTATGGACAACCAAGCCAGTTTTCCTTTACACCAGTTTGATAAATGACCCCAATAGACATACAAATTTCTATATCATCGGTATATAAAATTATGAGGATTATGTAACTGCTAGTGTTGTGCGCACTGCATTCCTCAAAACTACACATTACACCTCATGCACACAACTGTAGCAGGCCCATGCCCATATTGCGGCCCACAAACAGCATCATGTGAATGGGTCCGCAATGCGGAAGATATGGTGCATGCACTACTATTTTGAGGTGCGGACCGATGGATGCAGATTGCAAACCACATTCAAGTGAAGGGTGCGTGTCCGCAGACCACGGACACATGGCCTGTGCCCGTGCATCGTGGACCGCAATAATTATGACACACAAGTCGTGCCTCCGCACCGCAAAAGATAGAACATGTCCTATCTTTAGCCATACTTTGTGGATCATGGACCCATTCAAGTCAATGGGTCCGCATCTGCAGCATGGAGTGCACACAGCTGGTGCCCGTGCATTGTGAACCACTATTTGCGGTCCGCAGCACGGGCATGGAGCCCTTACGTTCATGGGCATGAGCCCTTAGAGGGAGCCTCTCAGTCTGTTCATGCTGCTGTCTCTGAAGGCAGCATACCGTATTGATGGACAACCTGATTTCATAATGTCATGTATGTGTGGATGTAGAGAACTTACAGTTTATTAGTTGCAATGTCAGGCCAGTGCTGTAATGCAAGAGTCTGAGATAGGCCTCTTTCACACGAACGTATGGCTTTTTCAGTGTTTTGCAGTCCGTTTTTCACGGATCCGTTGTTCCGTTTTTTGTTTCCGTTGTGTTTCCGTTTCTGTTCCGTTTTTCCGTATGGCATATACAGTAATAACATTGAAAAAATTGGGCTGGGCATAAAATTTTTTATAGATGGTTCCGCAAAAACGGAACGGATACGGAAGACATACGGATGCATTCCCGTATGTGTTCAGTTTTTTTTGCGGACCCATTGACTTGAATGCAGCCACGTAACGTGATTTGCGGGCACTAATAGGACATGTTCTATCTTTCAACGGAACGGAAAAACGGAAACGGAATGCATACGGAGTACGTTCCGTTTTTTTTTGCGGAACCATTGAAATGAATGGTTCCATATAATACCGTATACGGAACGCAAAAAACGGCCTGTAAACGGGAGAAAAAAAAACGGTCGCGTGAAAAAGGCCATATCCATGATATGTAGGCTCCGCCGCACTCCAGACAGTGATTGACAGCTTTCTCCCACTGCACAGTAATAGGAAGAAATCTGTCAATTAGCCATGAGTTGGTGAGGGGGAATTTGCATCTTGTGGAGACTTCTGCCTCACGTGGCAACTAATTAATTGTACATTCTCAAAGACTACCCCATATCCACACATAGGTGACAGACCACTGAAATGACCTTGTCCATCCCTACTTTATGCTGCCCTTGTAGATGGCAGGTTCTGGGGCTACACCTAGGGGCCAGATTTATCATTAGCTCAAGTCAGAATAATGGAGTTAAAAAGTCACAATTTTTTGCGCAATCGCTTAAACTGCGCATAAATTTGCGACTTTTTATTGCTCTGCACTATGCTCGCCATTTTCAGAAAGTGGGCGTGTTTTCTTATGTAAATAAAATCTCTAGACAGATTTACTATTGAGACTATTTAAAAAGTCGCAAAAAAGTCGCAAAAAAATGCGCAATTTCACTCCAGTGAGGACCATGCTTATCTTATGAGACTTTTTAATAGAACATGCGACTTTTTCTTAAAAACGTGCGACTTTTGTAAAGCTGCTTACTGACGGATAAACTGCTACCGTCAAACCACATTTATTACAGTCTTAAAGGGCCGATGATAAATCTGACTTGGCTAAAACTGACTTTAGCCATATGTGAAAGTGGAGTGAGCTGTCAGAGTAATGATAAATCTGGCCCCCAGACTTTTTGTAGCATTTTTGAGTGATTGTAACTATGGTGTCAGCTGTAGTCCAAAGCAGTAAAGTGACTTGTATGCAGTCTTGTGCAAGACAGCTATCACTCAACAGTTAAAATCAAGCAAAAATGTTACAAAAATTCTGTAACCCAGCCTAAAGCTAGTTTGCAGATGCTAAAGAGATAACTATTCCAAGACAAAGTTTCTGTATAGAGACTAGTATCACCATAGTGTAGGTAGTTCGCCTATTTAAAGGGAACCTGTAACATTGAAAAGGGTGTCCGGGCAGCATGTTATAGAGCAGGAGGAGCTGAGCAGACTGATATATAAAGATTCAGTAAAACTTGTAATTTATACATTTATATTCCTGCCCATTCTGGGCTTTGAAGTCAGGGAGACGGGCCTATCAGTGATAGACAGCTTTCCCTCTATGGCTGTGTATACACAGATAGCTGTCAATCACTGATAGGCCCGCCTCCTTGACTTCAAAGCCCAGAATGGGCAGGAATATAAATGTATAAATTACAAGTTTTACTGAATCTTTATATATCAGTCTGCTCAGCTCCTCCTGCTCTATAACATGCTGCCTGCAGACTGCACTTTCAAGGTGACAGGATCCCATAGGGCTCTTTTACACGAGCGGATGCCGTGCGGGTAATCCACGAGAGCCAAGCCCCGTTCCGGACGGCAGAGACACGGAGCAGTAACATGATTGATAATGCTCTTTGCCTCTCTGATCTTTTTACTACAACATCATGGTGACAACTTTATCTCACTGTGATTTTGTAGTAAAAAGATCAGAGAGGATTATCAATCATGTTACTGCTCCGTGTCTCTGTTGTCCGGAACGGGGCTTGGCTGTCTTTCACGCAGCAGATTACCCGCACGGCAGCCGCTCGTGTGAAAGAGCCCTTATAATAACCACCAATCTATTTTATTACATTGAATACAATGTAAATCTTGGCATAACAAACACCATGAATACTAAATCTGGAAAAACAGGATATTCATAAGGGGAAGGATTTTTTTTCAACTCTCATTTAAGCTCCCTGAATTGCACTGCTCACTCAGGGAGTCTGTGGTATGCGCCTCACTGTTATAGAACATTGCGCTCAAAATAATAAACCACTGCCAAACTGTACAAAAGTATTTGCTCAATAATTAGTCACACAGGGAGACATTTATCATTTAAGTTTGTTTTCATGTCACTATTAAGTCTGGTTTAGCATTGTGTGGGTGCACCAAATTTATGAAATGGTGCACAGTTTTCATGTATTTAGTGCAACTGCATCGTGTTGTATGATGTAGGCTAGTTTCACACTAAAGCTAAACTGTCTTGCCGGAGTTCATCACATCTGAAATAGCCGGAAACTGCCAGAGCACCCCCAGACCCCTTTGACTATAATAGGACCCGGTGGGGATCCGGCCTGTTTCAGATCCGGGCAGATAAATATCGGAACAGCCGCCAGAACAGTTTAGCACTAGTGTGAAACTAGCCTGAGTTTTAAAAAATACACCAGTGGCTGCCGGGCATACAGTAGGATGCAACTTTTTTGCAACTTTTCTGTGACATTTCCAGGTTAAACAGATAATAAATGTGCCATAATCCAAGGTCTAATCTCACTTTTCAGCCTTAAACATAGACCACTGAAAAGTGGCGTAGCTCCTAAATGTTGCAAAAAAGTCACAATCGGCATGCCGTGTGATATTTTTATACTAAAAAACAGACAAATCTGGTTTAATAAATGTCCCCCATAATTTTCTAATAAAGATGGATAACAATCAATACAGTTTCAGTCAAATATAGAGCAAGTATACTTACCTAGCTTTCCTAGATACAGTAGGAATTCCTCCCCACTGTTTGATCATTACATAGCCACTACTGTGCCTTACCTGTTCTGAGTGAAGACAAGGGTTAGACGAGTTGTCCGGGTTCAGAGCTGAACCTGGACATATCCCCTTCTTCCCCCACTCAGCCCCTTTGATATGAGCATTGGAGCATTTTATGCTCCGATGCTCTCCCTTGCCCTGCGTGGCGTACCAGGCTCTCCATGGGTAAACTAGGCAGAGGCTTCCGCCCAGCAGTGAGCCCAGTGACGTCACTGGCACTAATGGAAGGCCTTTAGCGCTGCCCTGGCCTGTAAAACGGCTAGGGCAACGCTAAAGCCCGCCCATCAGTGCCAGTGACGTCACTGGGAACACTGCTAGGTGGAAGCCTCCGCCTAGCAGCATAAAAATATAAACAAACAGCGCTTGATGCTCATGTCAGAGGGGCTGAGTGGGGGAAGAAAGGGATATGTCCAGTTCACCTCTGAACCCGGACAACCCCTTTAATATCAGAGTCAGTGGGTATTACTGTGACTGACGTCAAATGCTGATTCTGTTAATATATATCCATAGTAAATGATATGGTATCTTCAGGCCTGTCCTATGGACTTCCTACTGGACTCAGGCTATTATGTGTGTTCCAGATGGTCACCTAGTTAGTTTACATTTATAATAAGCAGTTAAATGCTCCTTTGGCAGCTGATCCAAACAGCGATCATTCATTCCCATACAGCAGTGATCACTGCTGCATATACTAGTAAATGAAGGAAATAAACAGGCAAGAAAGGGGAATTAATATAAATGTAGCTAACGTGCGGGCAATGATCAGAAATGAATGTTTCCTCTGAATGCTCATTTAGTCTCTTCTGATTTAATCAGCATGCCAGGCTGAACTGGAAATGTGACTGTTTCTACAGACAAACTGGCAATTCTCCAGACCCCCTATCTCCAAAGGGGCCCCTATTCATGGCTGCATCTACCATGAAACCAGAGAAGCAGATAGCAGTCCTACAGCTTCATATGTGGCAGCAATATATGTTTAACTAGACACAATTAGATTCGGCATAGCAGACAACCTCTGCTGCACTCCACAGTTATTCCCTGAGTCCAAGGTGGATTGGGAACTTAAAGAGGCCATGGAAAAAAATAAAAGTGGCCCCATATTGTAGCGGGGTCCAAATTGAAAGAGGCAGGGCAAAATACTGCCTCATCAGAACCATATACCACAGTGCAACACATTATGTTGCCCCCAAAAGCTGTCTTTTTGAATGCCCAGATGCCATAGTCACACTTGAGCAGGCATCTGAGGAGTTAAATGCGTGCAATCTATGTCATCGTCATCCCATACATTAGCCCCGGGCAGTGGCGTACCTGGGGTGTTTGGCACCCGGGCAGGTCCTTTCTCTGGCACATTCTTCCCAATACTTTAAAACAATTGTACCCCCTCACAGTAGTATTGCTCTCATTGTACAACCTTTACAGTAGTTTTGTACAGATTGTGCCCCCTCACAGTAGTTATACCCAAATTGGTGCCCTCTCACAGATAGTTATGCCCACATTGTGCCCCCTTCACAGTAGTTTGCCCTCTCTGTGCCCCATTCACAGTTGTAATGGCCCTCTTTTTGCCCCGTTACAGTAATAATCCCCATTGTGTCCCCTTCATAGTAAAAATCCCCATTGTGCCCCCTTTATAGTAATAATGCCCACTGTGCCCCTTCTTAGTAATAATGCCCATTTGTGCCCCCCTTCACAGTAATAATGCTTATTGTGACCCTTAATAGTAGTAATGCCCATTGTGCTAGTAATGTCCTCTGTGCCCTCTCCATAGTAGATATCCCCATTGTGCCCCTTTCACAGTAATAATGCCCTCTGTGCCCCTTCATTGTAGTAATGCCCTCTGGCTCTGTGCCCCCTCCATAGTAGAAATGCAATGCCCATCGTGCCCCTTCACATTAGTAATGCCCTCTGTGTTCTCTCCATAGTAGTGATGCCCTCTGTGCCCCCTCTATAGGTAATAAAGTTTCTCTTTGCCCCCTCCATAATAATAAAAGTCTTCTGTGCCCTCTCCGTATTAAAAAAAACCAAAAAAAAACCACAGTAACTACTCACCTTGTCCCGTTCCTGAAGCTCATATACCTCTCTTCCTGCAGTCACAGATCGCTCTGGCAGCAATGTGTGGGCGGAGCTTATGCAGATTTCCGACTGCAGGCTCCGCCATCATTGGCTGGCAGCACGATGTGTGTCTGTAGGCTGAATGGTGAAGCAGGGAGGATTGGAGGAGAGCTTGGGAGCTGAGCAGTGAGTGACAGGACTGCAGCTCCCAGCGCTCCAGCAATGAGAGCTTCCATCTGTATGATGGAAGCACTCATTGCTTCTAAGCACCCCAATGAGAGTGGGCACCCCTCCTGAGAGCCGGACCGCCCCCCCCCCCCCCCCCTTAGTACAACACTGGCCTCAGGTGCCCCTTAGTGGTGCTCTTATCGTCCAATAACACACAGCCTAATGGGTGCATAGGGATCTTTGTACGTACAATATGTAATACACTAATTCAGAATTTGGGGCCCACCAATTTAAATTTTGCTCAGTAGGGGTCCAACTTCTGACAGCGCTGTCCATCAGCTGAAGAGACTGTGGTGAGCCCTGGGTCATCTTCGGAGACCAGTGATGTCGACGTTCATCAGTCACATGGCCCAGGCAACAGCTCAGTCTCATTCAAGTGAATGGGGCTGAGCTGCAATACAAAGCACAGCTGATATCCAATGACAGCTTGTGAGCTACGAGCATGCTCTGGTGAGTGCCGTGGTCTCTTCAAATAGCTGATCTATGGAGAGCTGGGAGTCAGAGCCCCACCGATCACATACATATGAACTATCCTGAGGCTCAGTGTAAAACACTTCAGAAAATGCCATTAAGATGGCTACTAGAGATGTCGCGAACATAAAATTTTCCGTTTGTGAACGGCGAACACGAACTTCCGCGAATGTTCCGCGAACTGGCAAACCGGTGCGAACCGCCATAGACTTCAATAGGCATGCGAATTTTAAAACCCACAGGGACTCTTTCTGGCCACAATAATGATGGGAAAAGTTGTTTCAAGGGGACTAACACCTGGACTGTGGCATGCCGGAGGGGATCCATGGCAAAACTCCCATGAAAAATTACGTTGTTGACGGAGAGTGTGGTAAGTTAAATTCGCAATGCGATTAATATAACCTGCATTAATCGCATTGCAAATTCAACTTAGAGCTAAGTTCCTAATGGTTTGTATTGCTAGAATTGACGAATATAATGAATTATAGCACTATTTCTCAATCTTCGTTATATTCTAGCAATACAACCATTCAGGTGTGCATTGCGAGAGGGGTGCGGTGGGTACGGGCCGCACCGGGTGACACCAGTCTGATGGAGTGTCACCCAGGGCCCGCCGGCGCAGGAGTTCTCACTCACAAGTTCAACTTCGCAAGCAAGCAAGCACGTCGCGCCGTCACGTGGTAAAAGGGGACGGGGGGGTGACTCGCTGCAGCCTGGTGAGTGGTGGGGCGCCGCGGCAGCTGCCCTGCAGGAGTCTCCGGTGCCGGGAGGAGGAGGTAGGTAGAGCGGCTCTGACTTTATAGACAAAATTATTTTAATAATACCCCAATAATAATAAGTTAATAACCTAACCCCATTCATAAATTACTGGTGGATTATTATAGAGATGGCCCCAGGCCAGGAGACATAAGGGGTTGGGTTGAACTGTGGGCTGGGGCCACCCGGCCACATTTACTAATCTTTGCTCAGGAGGGCCCTCATAAATATAGACCCACATGGTGTGGACTGGTCATTTTTACTAAGGAATATAGTTTAAACGTTTATGTGCAAAAGAGCTGACTTAGTGACTTCTTTTATTTTCTCTTTATCTCTTTATTATGGCTTCGGGGGGGGCAGGGGTGACACCATTTTTTACCGCATCGGGTGACACCAGCCATAGCAACGCCACTGCAACCATTAGGAACCCAGCTCTAAGTTGAATTCGCAATGCAATTAATATAACCTGTATTAATCGCATTGCGATTACAACGTAGATCTGAGTTCCTAATGGTTGTATTGCTAGAATTGACGAATATAACGGATATAGCACTATATTCTCAATCTTCGTTATATTCTAGCAATACAACCATTAGGAACCCAGCTCTAAGTTGAATTCGCAATGCGATTAATATAACCTGTATTAATCGCGTTGCGATTACAACTTAGATCTGAGTTCCTAATGGTTGTATTGCTAGAATTGACGAATATAACGAATATAGCACTATATTCTCAATCTTCGTTATATTCTAGCAATACAACCATTAGGAACCCAGCTCTAAGTTGAATTCGCAATGTGATTAATATAACCTGTATTAATCGCATTGAGATTACAACTTAGTCTAATTTGTGACACTGCAGCTTCAGAATGAATCTAAGATGGATGCTGTCCTTGCTTTTTGATAGGAGGTGGGAGGGTCTGGGAGGGAGGGTATGCTGATTGGCTGGAATGTGTCTGCTGACTGTGAGGTACAGGGTCAAAGTTTGCTCAATGATGATGTATAGGGGGCGGACCGAACATCGCATATGTTCGCCAGCCGTGGCGAACGCAAAAAAGCTATGTTCGCCGGCGAATAGTTCGGGACATCTCTAATGGCTACATAGTAGATTATTCAACGAGGCATTTTGCCTGGTTTATTAGTGAAATTCCTCTTGACAGATTCCCTTCAGGGAACATATTATACATCACCCACATAATTAGTGAGGCATAGAAGTTTTCTCCTGCTAAATGTATATGTATAAAAAAAAATCTGAAAAACACCAAAGTAAGAAACTTGGAAAGGCATGACTATCTCCAAGCTGCTTCTCCACATTCTGTTATTAGCACAGTGACAAGTCATTCTCTGCTTTTTGTTTTAACAGAGAAACAGAAACTCCAGTCTCTTTTCCACATCTTTAAGAGACACCCTCCAAAAGAAGATCAGTATCTTGGAACATCAGCTCCATGAAAAGCGTAACACATCAGAGCACCATGATAAAGACCATGATCAGGAGCATGAAGACCATGGTAGACACAAGATGGACAGTGCACTACATGGGAATGGTAAAGGTAAGACCTAAACTGAAGACATTTCATCCACCAAGAGCTACATAAAATTTTGCATAGTATAGTCTAACATAATTTTATATCTAATACAATATAGAACCTAGCATTCAAATTAAAGGGGCTGTCCTCTTTGGACAGTCCCTTTTTGTCTGAAGGTTTATAGGGATGAGTGAATTTCATATTTTTAAGTTCATGTGAGGGTTCGTGTTGTGGTATTTACTGAATTGCGTTATGGATTCCTTTACCACGGACCATAATGCAATTCCATGACGGAATGCATAACTGAATGCCTTTAGAAGCATTCCGTTATTCATTCCGTCATAATAGAAACATAGAATGTGTCGGCAGATAAGAACCATTGGGCCCATCTAGTCTGCCCAATATACTGAATACTATGAATAGCCCTTGGCCCTATCTTATATGAAGGATGGCCTTATGTCTATCCCATGCATGCTTAAACTCCTTCGCTGTATTTGCAGCTACCACTTCTGCAGGAAGGCTATTCCATGCATCCACTACTCTCTCAGTAAAGTAATACTTCCTGATATTACTTTTAAACCTTTGCCCCTCTATAATAGAAGTCTATGGGCTGCAAAACTGATCTGTCCCGTTTTAGTTTTGCAAGGGAGTCCACTCTGCATAACGGAAACTGGACGAATCTGTTATGCAGGCTATAGACTTCTATTATGATGGAATGAATAACGAAATGCCTGGTCCGTGGTAACGGAATCCATAACGCAATTCAGTAAATACCACAACACGAACATGAACTTCAAAATATGAAATTCGCTCATCCCTAAAGGTTTACGTAATAATCAGCTGATCACAGGGTGTCCCACTGGTGGAATCCTTGGTAATCAGCTGTAATCTGAAATGGTCAACTCTTCTGCAGCGACGCCATAGAGAAAAGTAGACATTATATAGTTTCCAATCAAAACACTGGGCTTTCTTATGTACAGCTTTGCCAGATCCTCCAGAGAGACACACCTTCTCTCTCCCATTAAATAAGAATTCCATGATATATCTGAAACTTAAATGTGAATCCCTGGTATGAATAGACCTCTCCCACTGATATTTGTTTCCCAGATTATCAATATTAAAAAAGTTCCTGACACGTGGAGGTACATCAGAAGCAGACACAAGGCATGGAGTTTCTTACTATATGGTTATTAACCTGCGCATGCAGTTAGACACAAATGAAAAACAAATATTTTTCCCATTTAACCCCAATCATTCCTAATATATCCTTCATACCTCCAATAAATACTTCTTGAATAGACATTAGACACAAATCAGCCATAACGTTAAAGGGATTGTTCCACAAAAAAGATTCTACAGTTTTCAAACCAGCACCTGAATCTGAATACTTTTGTAATTTCATGTAATTAAAAATTTAGCATAGCCACCCAGTTATTCAATAAAATGTATCTGTATAGTGCTACCTGCTGTTTTTTTTTTTTCTTACTTCTTTGTCCACCTCAGTAAACAGTAGGGACAACACAACAGAGCCCGTTATGGAATAAGGCTAGGTTCACATCTGTGGTTGAGGTTCCAGCAGCAGCCTCTGTCACAGATTACAGCAGGAAAAAGGACAAAAAACACTGCATGCAGAAGTATTTTGTTTGGCAGAATGTCAATGGGATCTGTCAGGCTTCAGAGGTGTTCGGCATATGCTAAATCCAGCGATTTCATATTCTGTGCCTATGCTAGAACAGAATACCAGAATTGTAGTGCATATCATTTACAGACGAATTCAATAAGTATTATGCATTTTTGTACTTCCTGCTTTTTATGCAAATTAACATAAGAGTCATATCTTACTTGTGTGACCAGAGAAGAGTCATATTTTCAGGCTCTGACTCATCTCAGGTTAGTTGAACAAATATCTGGTCAATGATCAGTGCACTGACATGGCCACACATACAGTACACACTATTTAGTCCATATTGGCCATCACCCTTGTTCAAACTAGCCATCATTTTTCCAAAGAAGGATCTTTCGGCCGCAAACGATCTTTATTTGAATGACAGACAGGTCTGATAGTCAGTCAATTTTCAATGCAGAGAACTTCTTTTCAGATGATAATGGTTTGCCATCCATTGGCTAAAACAATAGTTTGTTGTTAAATTTCACTTGACAAACAATTGTTTTGGTTGAAATTGTCTGTTTAGATCAATTTTAGATTAATGTGTCTGGCCACCTTTAGCCTAACTATTTGCCCTTTAGTATAGTCCTCTCTTTATTACAGAATGTGATACCACAACATTTTTAATATACAGTGGCACCTCTGGTCAAAATTACTGTTACTGTGCACAGTTAAGCAAGTTGAAAATGAAAAGATCTCCAAAAGGCATAAAGGTAAAAATGACACATTCTCTTTGTATTTTAAGCAAAAACTATTTTTCCATCTTTTAAATTTTCAAAATAACAAAAAAGGAAAAGGGCCTGAAGCAAAACTTTGAACACCTTGCATGGTTAGTGCTTGGTAGCACCTCCTTTGGTAAGTATCACAGCTTGTATTCCCTTTTTGGAGCCAGCCAAGAGTCTTTCAATTCTTGTTTGATGGATTTTCATCCATTGTTCCTTGCAAAAGTCTTCCAGGTCTATGAGATTCCTGTGCCGTATTGCATGCACTGCTCTTTTAAGGCCTATCCAAAGATTTTTCAATGATGTTCAGATCAGGGGACTGTGAGAACCAACTTGTGCGTTTTGAGGTAGTTTAAGGCTGACATTTGCTCAGTTTGAAATGTAATTAAGAAATGGCAGTTAACAAGAACAGTGGAGGTCAAGAGAAGGTCTGGACAGTTGCTTGTAGGATTGCTAAAAAGACAAATCAGAAGACCCGGTTGACTGTAAAGGACTTTCAGGAATATTTAGCAGAATCAGGAGTTGTGGTATAGCTCAGCGACAAATACGGCCTTCCTGGAAGAGTCATCAGAAGAAAACTTCTCCTGCATCCTCAACACAAAATTCAGCATTACAAGTCTGCAAATGAATACCTAAACAAGCCTGATGTATTTTGGAAACAAGTACTGTGGACCGGTAAGTTTGGAGAAACAAGGGCACCTCTTCAATCATTAAGTATGAAGGTGGATCAATCATGCATTGGGGTTGCAGCCAATGGCACGGGGAACATTTCAAAAGTAGAGGGAAGAATGGATTAAATGAAATTCCAGCATATTCTGGAAGCAAACATAACACGAACTGTAAAAAAGCTGAAGTTGAAAAGAGGATGACTTCTACAGATGGATAATGATCCTAAACACGCCTCAAAATACACAATAAACTACCTTAAAAAGGTGAAAACTGAAGGTTTTAACATGGCCCTCACAGTCCGCTAATCCAAACATCATTGAAAATCTGTGGATAAACCTCAAAAGAGCAGTGCATGGAATCTCACAGAACTGGAAGACTTTTGCAAGGAAGAATGGATGACAATTCCTCAAACAAGAATTGAAAGACTTTTGGCTGGCTACAAAAAGCATTTACAAGCTGTGATACTTTCTAAAGGCGGTGCTACTAGGCACTAACCAGGCAGAGTGCCCAAAGTTTTGCCTTTAGCCCTTTTCCTTTTTTATTTAGAAAATGTAAAAGATAAAAATAAAATGTTCTTGCTTTAATTACTAAGGGAATGTATCATTAACTTTATGCTTTTTGGAGATAATTTTATCTTCAACTTGCTTAACTGTTCACAGTAGCAATAATTTTGACCAGGGGTGCACAAACCTTCGCGCTCTTAATCATTAACCATATTATGAGTTTTATAAATGTCTAACAAGGACTTTATTTACTCAAGTGTTTAATTACAATATTTATTTAAGGCTTAATTTCTTATCTCCAGGACATAAAGCAGACAAGAAGTCTAATGATTTCAGAGTCAGTTTCCCTCTCAGAACAAGTTATATGTATGCCAAGGTGAAACGGACGCTTCACCACGAGATCTTTGCGTTCACCATCTGCTTATGGTTGAAGTCCAATTCATCCCCTGGCATGGGCACACCTTTTTCCTATTCTGTTCCAGGCCAGGCCAATGAAGTGGTGCTTATTGAGTGGGGAAACAACCCCATGGAATTGCTTATTAATGACAAGGTAATTGATCTTACACATCTTATTTTAGGTATGCTGTTTAACAGTTTGGGAAAATTATGTGAACTTATTACACATCTTATTTTAGGTATGCTGTTTAACAGTTTGGGAAAATTATGTGAACTTATATTTTGTCTTATTTTCAATGCAGCTACAAAAAGTTATGTATGCAATTCAATCACGGAATTGGATTTTTAATTAAAGGAGTATATAGGATTAAGGCAACATTAAAACACCTCTTCTTTTAATAGTTTTATTTGTACTTTAATTTTTATTAATTTAATCTAAAAGCAAAATTTAGAGGGATGAATAATTTTGAAAAACAATATTAGTATGCCACATTATATAGTATATTTGGTGCCATAAGTAATTTCAGTGATATGATAATTTGAGGGTTGTGTAGGAAATTTTCAGTGAATGAAATCTCTTGTTAGCTTTAAATGGGTTTAGGAATTGACAGGGTCTCAAATCACAAATACTCAATGGGGCTTAGAAGACATTTTTAAGGTAGATTTCCCCCTTTCAATTTCCCGTGGTTTCCTCTTGTAAGAGACAATTTGTAAGAGGGAAATATTAACAATGGAGGTGATACAGGGTTTCTAATTCACCTCTATCAGCCCAATGTGGTAGCACATTTTAGTAAAACCAGCTCAAATTATAAAAAGTTATATTTTTTTCAAACTTGGATCATAGTTTGTGTTTTTTATATATACAGGCTGCAACTCTACCACTGGCCATCAATGATGCTAAGTGGCACCATGTTTGCGTTACATGGTCTTCCAGGGATGGATTATGGGAGTCATACCTGGATGGTGTAAGACGTGGAAATGGTGAAAACTTGGCACCTTGGCATCCAATAAAACCGGGTGGAGTATTTATTTTGGGACAAGAACAGGTAAATGTAATTACATTATTTTTGAATACTGAACTGGTGAGAGTCAGGTGATCATTTTCCATATTAACCCCTTTAAGGGATTCTCCAGGATATATACTTTTTATTCAGCCTTCAAAATAAAGGTCTCATGGTTTAAAAAATAATAATAACTACTTACATCCCTGTGACAGCCGCTGAATTAAGTACAGACATGGCCCTTCCTTTGGACACACATACGTTGCACATATACGTTCTGTACATGAAGAGGCGACCGTGGCAAAAGCCTTTCGTGTAACCTTATTATATTTAGAATGTATTACATTCACAGTCCCATTCATTACAGCTCCTTAGTCCTTTTGTTCTTATAGCTGAGGAAGACCTCATGATCACACATGGATAATATAGCCTATGAATACATTGGAGAACCACTTTATATTGAATGATGAATGAAGAACAGTAGCTGAGCTAAAGCAATCTAGAGATGGTTATAAGCTGTAAGCTCTGCATATTTTGTAGATCTTGTTTACACTGTATCTTTATGCACGGTAGTTAATATTTGATGAACATGACTAAATTGTGTTTTCCTACAATTAGGATACCTTGGGAGGAAGGTTTGATGCTACACAAGCCTTTGTGGGAGAAATTTCCGACTTTAACATGTGGAGCCACATCTTAACACCTAGTGAGATTTACAAGCTGGCAACCTGTGCTGTCTATTCCACTGGCGACGTCATAGAGTGGATGGAGTCATCCATGGAGCTCCACGGTGGTGTTACCAAGCTCCCTTTCAACTCTTGTCATTGACATGAGGAGTCCCTCCACATGCAGCATGCTCTGATAGGGAACCCAGGCATGGAATGGGTTCCCAGTACCCCAATGACTAATGTTTCAAATGGAGTAGAAACCATTGTGCATCACTGTTATTCCCACACATGGATGACATTGTTTCCTTCCGTATTGCTTTTTGGTCACAATCTATTGTCTTTGTAATAGTGTGTTGTATTTTGCAGATGTAATGTGGTTTGCATACTCGAGCAGCTAGCATACAGGTGTATTTTTCTACTGCATGCCTAATCCTGCAAACTATTACTGAAAGCTCTCACATAGTGTTAGAGAAAATAAAACTGCCAGGTACTCTGCATGTATGGAAATATCCTTCAGGTCTCTCTTTACGGAAATAATTCTGAAAAGGTATGAAGCACCACTCAATCATTTGGTAGACACTGCTTTGCATTCAGTGGAACAGAATTCAGTACCCAGAAGGTACTTGTCTAGAAAACTTTGTGGAGTGTTCTCAAGGGATGCCTATCTGGTATAAAGATAAGTTGAAATTGTGTAAAAATGACTTAAGGTCCCTTTACATTGGTCAATATTAAAGCAGATAGTCGGGAAGGAACGACAATCTGCTGATCGCTGGTGGAGGAGACCTTTGCATTTACATGCAGTCATCTCCTCCAGAGTATGGGGAGAAGCGATCGCTATTGCCTTCGCTCTTCCCCATACTGACTCGTTTGCCGGCAGGAGATCGTGTTTACACAGTACGATCTGCTGCCGGTAAATGATAATTTTTGGGTGTACATAATTTACACCACCCTATCATCGCTTAAGAGCGTTACTATGAACGCTCGTTAGAGATAATTTGTGCGATTCTCTGCAGTTAGTATTATACCGGTGTTGATCCTCTTCTCACCAATCGTAATGTATACACTTTTCTAACCCTTGCTATGACTTTCTAATGAAACGCATTAATGAATTTGTGTCACCGCTTTTATAAGAGATACAATGTGTGATATAAGGAGCAGGGGAAGAGCATTTTTAATTGAGACTGAAAGCAGTTACATCATTTTTTTTATCCCCAGAAGTATTTAGCGGCTGTCCTAAGCATTTGTCAGTATAATTTTATTTATTTGAGTATCCACTTCTACGCAAGTATATACTCATATAAATTGTTCATTGTTTTCTTTTGACACCTCTTTCAGTGAATCATGGACAGTACACCTACCCATTGACCTTAAAGGGAACCTGTCACCGGGATTTTGTGTATAGAGCTGAGGACATGGGTTGCTAGACCGCCACTAGCACATCTGCAATATCCAGTCCCCATAGCTCTGTGTGCTTTTATTGTGTAAAAAAAAACGACTTGATACATATGAGTCCTGTACATGAGATGAGTCAGGGACAGGACTCCTCTCAGGTTAATTTGCATATGTATCAAATCGGTTTTTTGACACAATAAAAGCACACAGAGCTATGGGGACTGGGTATTGCGGATGTGCTAGTGGCCATCTAGCAACCCATGTCCTCAGCTCTATACCCAAAATCCCAGTGACAGATTCCCTTTAATCTGTTACTCCGCACTTCGGTGGATCACTAGGGTCCATGGTGATACCAGACTATGGAAGCATACTGTATTTTGTCCGTGATTACAGATGCCTCACGCACATTACAGTCCATGGGTCCAGTAAAAACCATGGACGCAACTCAGATGCCATCTATGTTTGGTCCCTGGTTTTCATAGATCATTGCTAGGAGGTGCTTTGGAAATTAATTTTCAGCCTAGCAGTGTACGTGGAATAAGGATGACAGAAGGACCAAACACAGATCCTTTATGGACATCTTCACAGATGAACCACCGACCATCTTGTCACAGATGTCAACTGCAGATGTGATTGAACATGTGAAAAAGACCTAAGTATGGTTTGCTCTTTGATCTAAATTTAGATATCTTGATGTTTAGTGTGACTGCTGGCTGCTTTCTATATGTATATATTTTTAAGTGGGTGTATTGTGTGATATCTCTTGGATACTGGGGATTATTTCAGAGCAAAATGTATATCAGCATAAATGCCAGCTCAACAACTGCTGGCAACCACTTGGCTGTATGTGCTGGATGTGGAGGATCATATCCATGTGTTGTATATTGTGCACACTAATTATACTGTTTTATTAACATTTGTGGACTTTATTACTTCTGTACCTTAGCAACCTGTAATGTTGTGCATGTGTTCACATAATATATACTCAGAACTTTTAACTTGGTGTCTTTCTCAATGTTATAAAAACAACAACAAAAAACACTTTAAAGGGCAACTAAAGCCAGAATCTAAACATAAAAAAAAACAAGAAAACAATCTCAATATGTGGCTTTGTTATTTGATCTTGTTTCGTCAGATATCACAATTGCAGACCATGAAAAATAAACTAGAAAAAGCAGTGCATTGTTCTCTTCAGGCTGCAGCATATCTATATCCCCCTCCGTCTCGCCCTCTCATGCTAGTGCATGTAAAGCAGGAAGTATAGGAGGAGAAGGCTGGGTCTAGTCTGGATACATTCTGTCTACACAGTAAGCATGGCTATTATGTTGTAAGGAATTTCCTAGTTACTAAGGCTACTTTCACACTAGCGTTCGGGTGTCCGCTCGTGCGCACCGTTTGAAGGGGCTCACGAGCGGCCCCGAACGCATCCGTCTGGCCCCAATGCATTCTCAGTGGAGGCGGATCCACTGAGAATGCATCCGCCTGCCAGTGCTCAGCCTCCGCTCCGCTCAGTGAGCGGACACCTGAACGCTGCTTGCAGCGTTCGGGTGTCCTCCTGGCCGTGCGGAGGCGAGCGGATCCGTCCAGACTTATAATGGAAGTCAATGGGGACGGATCCGCTTGAAGATGACACTATATGGCTCAATCTTCAAGCGGATCCGTTCCCCATTGACTTTCAATGTAAAGTCTGAACGGATCCGCTCAGACAACTTTCACACTTAGAAAATTTTCTAAGTTTTAATGCAGACGCATCCGTTCTGAACGGATGCGAACGTCTGCATTATCGGAGCGGATCCGTCTGATGAAACATCAGACGGATCCGCTCCGAACGCTAGTGTGAAAGTAGCCTAAAAGGTACAAATAGATTTGGTTACCACCATGTGGAACTGTAATAGACTGAAGACTACTAAATCTACCAAAATAAATCCCACTCACCATTCCTAAATAATACCATAAGCAGATTTTGCCATCAGGTTCCCGGGTAAGCTGGGTCACCACCATGTGAACCACTCAATTCTAAATCTATAAGATAATTCCCCCTCCCACTCAAATATAGGCCTTATGCACATGGCCATTGTTTGGGTCCGCATCCAAGCCGCCATTTTTGCGGCTCGGATGCGGACCCATTCTCTTCAATGGGGCCGCAAATGATGCGGACAGCACTCTGTGTGCTGTCCGCTTCCCTTGCTCCGTTCCGTGGCCCCGCAAAAAAAAAAATAGAACATGTCCTATTCTTGTCCATTTTGCGGACAAGAATAGGCATTTCTACAATGGGCCGCCCGTTCCGTTCCGCAAATTGCGGTAGGCACACGGGAGGCTTCCGTTTTTTGCGGATCAGGCAGTGAGACAAAATTCCTGTTCTGATGGAAACCTCCATCTGTCAGAAACCGATCAGATCTTCTTGTATAGTGATCTTAAGGCTACTTTCACACTCGTGTTTTGGGCGGATCAGTCATGGATCTTCAAAAACGGATCCGTTACAATAATACAACCGCATGCATCCGTCATGAATGGATCCGTTTGTATTATCTGTAACATAGCCAAGACGGATCAGTCATAAACTCCATTGAAAGTCAATGGGAGACGGATCCATTTTCTATTGTGCGAGATTTTGTCAGAGAAAACGCACCACATCGCGGACAGAAAAACGCTGCAGGCAGTGTTTTGGTGTCCGCCTCCAGAGCGGAATCGAGACTGAACGGAGGCAAACTGATGCATTCTGAGCGGATCCTTTTCCATTCAGAATGCATTAGGGCAAAACTGCTCCGTTTTGGACCGCTTGTGAGAGCCAATGACGGATCTCACAAACGGAAAGCCAAAACGAGATTGTGAAAGTAGCCTTATTTGTCAAGCATGTAAGGCTGTGTTCACATCACGTTTTTGTCCTATGAAATTTTGTCACAAAGTAAACAGCTGCTTCATACAAATGTCATACATTGGCATCTGCTGAAGAGGTTAGAGAAATGGAATGTTGTCAGGCACCGATGGAAAGGAAGAATCTGGGTGCATCTTTTAAAAAAAAAAAAAAGGGAGAACTACAACTACCCACAGGTCCTCCAGACATCAGTGAACATTATAGGAGAAGGGTATAAGAGGACAGAATTACAACTCCCAGCATGACCAGACTTATTATGGGGTATCAGTGTCCATTACATGGAGAGGGATATAATAGGAGAGAACTACAACTCCCAGCAGTTCTAGGATGCTATTATGGTCTAGCAGAGGACATTACAGGGAACGAGTATAAGAAAAGTACAACTCCTAGCATGACAACTTATAAAGGAAAACACTCACCTCTCACAGATACATATCTCAGGAGCTCTGCCCACTCAGGTCCTGACAGGTCCTTCCCCTGTGGCGTGAGCAAGGCAGGTAGTCAGACGATAGATCACAATGGAGTGGGAGAGAAACTCACTGTGGAGGCCAAGGGCAGGGACTCTTATAGCACTGCAGGTACACAGTCAGTGTGGTTAAGCCCCTCACCACTCATGAATTTTCTGTTCAATGTGTGTGTGTATTGTTCATCCAGCCATTCTGTAGTCAAAGATGAGAGCGACAAAGTGCTTTGTCTGCAAGATCTCCCCTAAACTGCTTATGACAGCAGTCTGGGGAGCAACGTGTAGACATATGTAGCTCTATGGGTTAAAGGGGTCATCCATGAGTTAGACAGCCCTCCCAGAGTAACTGAACTGTACTTGAGATCATCCTTACCTTGTCCTCGGTGCTGGGTGTGGTGTGTAAGGCTCTCATCCTCTCACTGCTGGGCTTTTGACATCAGTTGACGGGGAACACATGACTGCTAAAGCCGATCACAGGCGGCAGGGGTGACCTGCTCCCCTTGGGTCATAACAACTGGTCATTTGACACAAGGGGAGCAGGTCACTGCTGTAGCCTGTGATTGGTTGCAGTAGGCATGTGTAGCTCCCGGTGACAGATGTGGATCTCAGAGATGCGGGGAGGGGGGGGGGGGGGGGGGGGGGGTGGGGGGGGGAGTCGGCCCAGGAGCCTTACACACCAAACCCAGCAGCGGGGACCAGGTAAGTATGATCTCTACCACAGGTCAGCCATTCTCCTCTTGGAGGTCTAAAGCCTCATTCACATGTCCGTGCTCAAATCCGTAAGCAAGTGGTCAGTGATGCATCCGTGAAGGATCCATGTGTCCGTTTTTTGCTGTCCGTGTTTCACTGACACTGAACAGCTGAAAAATGATTTTCAGAGCATCTCTTCTTAATGATCCGTGCAACACGGTTGTCATCCGTGGTTTTCACGGACCCATAGACTATAATGGGCGTGATAGATCCATGAACACAGACAAAATAGAGCATGCATCCGTGCTAAAAACACGAATCCACGGGCCGTGCTAAAACACGAATGTGTGAATACACACATTAAAATGAATAGGGACGTGTGCTGTCCGTGAAGAACACGTACAGCACACTGACATGTGAATGAGACTTAACTCTTGGATAACTACTTTAAATGTAATTGTATAATATGTTTTTTTTCAGGGTGTAGTTCCCCTTTAATACTACCATCACCAATTGTTAACACAACATGGAGCAAACTGTAGCTTTTGTGTCGATAATAGGTGTGCACTGGGATGATTTCCCTACCTGTCTTTAGAAGAGAAAATACTTTAGAGTACAACTCCTGTGGGATGAGAAAGGAAATCCCAAAATTTTCCCACATGAATCACGGACGGCATATGTTCCCCTTGATTAAAGCAGGATAGTTTACACATCAGTAATTTTCCACTGACCATGGGTGATGCTGACCAACACAACCCATTAAAGTCTATGGGCCAGATTTATCATTAGCTCAGGTCAGAATAATGGAGTGAAAAAAGTCCCCAAAAAAGTCCCAAACGCTAAAACTGCACACAAATTTGCGACTTTTTTCTGCTCTGCACTATGCTCGCCAGTTTTCTGAAAGTGGGCGTGTTTTCTTATGTAAATGAATCTCGACGGATTTACTATTGGGACTATTTAAAAAGTCGCTAAAAAGTTGCAAAAAAGTCGCAATTTCACTCCAGTGAGGACCATGCTTATCTTATGAGACTTTTTAATAGAACTTGCAACTTTTTCGTAAAGATGTGCGACTTTTGTAAAGCTGCTTACTGACGGATAAACTGCTACCGTCAAACCACATTTATTACAGTCTTAAAGGGCCGATCATAAATCTGACTTGGCTAAAACTGACTTTAGCCATATGTGAAAGTGGAGTGAGCTGTCAGAGTAATGATAAATCTGGCCCTATGGGTCTGTGAAAACCACTGACACAACATTGATGGCACAGATTTGCATGGACCAAGTCTTCTATTAAAGGGGTTGTCCCATTTCAACATTTATGGCATATTGCTAGGATGTGCCATAAATATCAGATAGGAGTTGGTGTCACCTCTGGTACCCACTATTTCCACAGCAAGGCCTCAAAAGTGAAGAAAGAGCAATCGCGCATGTGCCGCTGCCAGGGGCGGATTGGCCACAGACCTTACAGGGAAATCTCCCAGGGGGCCACCTGGGCCCTCCTCTTAGCTGGCTAGTGGAAAATTTGTGGATGTATTTTGTGCTGCTGGCAGTATTTTGTGATGAACTGTGGTATTTGGCTCTGTTAGGCCCCTTTCACACGGGCAAGTTTTCCGCGCGGGTGCAATGCGTGAGGTGAACGCATTGCACCCGCACTGAATCCGGACTCATTCACTTCAATGGGGCTGTGCAGATGAGCGGTGATTTTCATGCATCACTTGTGCGTTGCGTGAAAATCGCAGCATGCTCCTCTTTGTGCGTTTTTCACGTAACGCAGGCCCCATAGAAGTGAATGGGGCTGCGTGAAAATCGCAAGCAAGTGTGGATGCGGTGCGATTTTCACGCACGGTTGCTAGGAGACGATCGGGATGGAGACCTGATCATTATTATTTTCACTTATAACATGGTTATAAGGGAAAATAATAACATTCTTAATACAGAATGCATAGTACAATAGGGTTGGAGGGGTTAAAAAAAAAAGAAAAATTTTTAAATTTAACTCACCTTAATCCACTTGTTTGCGCAGCCCTGCTTCTCTTCTGTCGTCTTCTTTGAGGAATAAGACCTTTGACGTCACTGCGTTCATCACATGATCTTTTACCATGGTGAAGGATTGTGACGGACCATGTGATGAGTGCAGTGACGTCACCACAGGTCCTTTTCCTGTGCACAGCGAAGAAGAAAGAAGAGAAGCCGGGCTGCGCGATCAAGTGGATTAAGGTGAGTTAAAGTTAAATTTAAATTTTTTCCTTTTTTTTTAACCCCTCCAACCCTATTGTACTATGCATTCTGTATTAAGAATGCCTAGTACAATAGGGTTGGAGGGGTTAAAAAAAAGGAAAAAATTTAAATTTAACTTTAACTCACCTTAATCCACTTGTTCGCGCAGCCCGGCTTCTCTTCTTTCTTCTTCGCTGTGCACAGGAAAAGGACCTGTGGTGACGTCACTGCACTCATCACATGGTCCGTCACAATCCATCACCATGGTAAAAGATCATGTGATGAACGCAGTGACGTCAAAGGTCTTATTCCTCAAAGAAGACGACAGAAGAGAAGCAGGGCTGCGCGAACAAGTGGATTAAGGAGAGTTAAATTTTTATTTTTTTTAACCCCTCCAGCCCTATTTTAGTAAGCATTCTGTATTAAGAATGTATTATTTTCCCTTAACATGGTTATAAGGGAAAAATAATACAATCTATACAACACCTAACCCAAAACTGAACTTCTGTGAAGAAGTTCGGGTACCGAACATGCCAATTTTTCTCACGAGCGTGCAAAACGCATTACAA
This sequence comes from Bufo bufo, assembly GCF_905171765.1. Classification (NCBI taxonomy): domain Eukaryota; kingdom Metazoa; phylum Chordata; class Amphibia; order Anura; family Bufonidae; genus Bufo; species Bufo bufo. The sequence goes on from NC_053389.1 coordinate 215,448,855, forward strand.
TGTTTTGCACTCACGCGGGAAAAAAAAATCGCGCATTTTCCGCGATGCACCCGCATCTTATCCGGGCCAAAAACATGACACCCGTGTGAAATAAACCTTAGGGTGGTATCATGTGCCACAATATAGTATTGCTGGCCCTGCCTTCCATCAATTTGGACCCAACTACAAACCAGGGCCACTTTACGTTTCCAGTCCACCCCTGGCCACTGCCCTCCATTCTCCATTACGAGAGTTCTGGGTGTGCTCGCTCAGGTAATCTTTAAAGTTACATATTAGTTACATAGTTCAAACTGGGAAAAAAATGAATAAATACAAGTCCATCAAGTTCAACCAAGGAATAGGTGGGGATATCAATTTGAGAAAAGGGGAGTAAGACCCAGACTTCTACATATTTTCATAAGCATTATAGTTCATTAGGGTCCATTCACACGTCCGTAGTATATTACACCCGGCCGGCGCCCCCATAGAACTGCCTCTTCTTGTCCACAATTGCGGACAAGAATAGGACACATTCTATTTTTTTCCAGAGCTGCGGACCAGAATGTCCACTGTTCCTGCTATGACCACGTCCTTCGTTAAACTATTGCACAGATTTACAGTTCTTACTGTAAAGAGGCCTTGATGCTACATACTGTTGCGGATGTGCAGTATGCTCTTTCACTTCAGGAAGCAGGAGTGGGTACAAGAGGCGAGACACACTCCTGATATTTGAGGTATATCCTAGCAACATGCCATGTTGAGATTGAACAAACCCTTTAAAGCATTTCTTGTATGGGGGTATACAGATACCACCGGGCCTTTAATCCAGGCCACTGGAGGAAGAAATCAGCTGTATGTTCCAGTAGAAAATCCAGTCAGGGGTTAAATATTATCAACCACCTGCTTTATTAACATGAACATACAGTGGGGAAATCTTTGAATATTTTTTTTTTGTAATTACCATGATCATAAGAAAGAAGTCTGTAAAGAATCTACATAAACGTTTGTTCTTGCAAATAAATACTTCTCAAAGTGGTTTCCTGCTTCAGTTTAATTCCAGGAAAAGCAGGCTTGAAGACCACAAATGTACCAGCCATTTTCAAGAACTGTGTCTCACTAAATATCCTTAAACCTTTTAACCCTATTTTTTTAATCTCCTATTCCTCCATGTCATGATGAGATGGAGCCCAAAAGGTTGGACTCCTGCCAATCAGATCTCCTTTACTGTAGTTAGGGATTAAAGGGCTACTGAGTTTTCAGAAAACTTCTGATATGTCATAGAGCCATATGAAAAGTTTTGAATGGGGGGGGGTGCCTAGACCCCAATCGCTAGAACAAGGACAGATGAGCACTCGCATATCACTCTTACCCCACAGCTGGTCTTGATTCAGTCTCCTGCAGCGAGGAGCGCGAGAACACTATCCGAGCGCTTCCCTCTCCTCGATACAGCGATTGGTGGGTTCTCAGCACTCAGATGCCCACTGATCAAAATTTTTGATATGTCAAAAGGTATTCTGAATAAGTGATTACCATGTGACAACACCTTTAAAAAGGGATTATTTTTTCCAGGACTGTACTTAGTTATGACTTGTTCTTAGGATCGGTCATCAATATGTGATCGGTGTGGGACCGACTCCCATAGCTCCACCGACCAGCTGTTTGACAGGCTGCTCCACTTAAGAACAGGCACTAAAACAACATTTAGATAAATACGAGAAGCACAACGTGCCAGATCCCAGTGTATGGAGCAGTGCAGTGACCCAAACAGGTGATCGTAGAGATACTGAGAGCTGCAGGAGTCTATTGTGATAGATGTGGCCCCCGCTGATCTAATATTGATGACCTTTCCTAAAGATAGGTCAAACATTGCAGTCCAGAAAAACTTCTATTGTAAACCCCCCACTCCCCCAAGAAAACTACCATTAATCTTGACTGTAATTTCTCCAGTGTCAGTACTATTATCTATAGGATCACTGGCCACTTAACCTGGTTTTAGCCTCTTCTGATCATCTCATTAGCAAGAGGATAAGTACTGATGTCATCTGCTGACAGAGACAAGGTCAGGACAACGAATACAGATAAGCCACTCTGTATTTCTAGTAAACCACGCGCACAAATATATATACACTCACCTAAAGAATTATTAGGAACACCTGTTCTATTCCTCATTAATGCAATTATCTAGTCAACCAATCACATGGCGGTTGCTTCAATGCATTTAGGGGGGTGGTCCTGGTCAAGACAATCTCCTGAACTCCAAACTGAATGTCAGAATGGGAAAGAAAGGTGATTTAAGCAATTTTGAGCGTGGCATGGTTGTTGGTGCCAGACGGGCCGGTCTGAGTATTTCACAATCTGCTCAGTTACTGGGATTTTCACGCACAACCATTTCTAGGGTTTACAAAGAATGATGTGAAAAGGGAAAAACATCCAGTATGCGGCAGTCCTGTGGGCAAAAATGCCTTGTGGATGCTAGAGGTCAGAGGAGAATGGGCCGACTGATTCATGCTGATAGAAGAGCAACGTTGACTGAAATAACCACTCGTTACAACCGAGGTATGCAGCAAAGCATTTGTGAAGCCACAACACGCACAACCCTGAGGCGGATGGGCTACAACAGCAGAAGACCCCACCGGGTACCACTCATCTCCACTACAAATAGGAAAAAGAGGCTACAATTTGCACGAGATCACCAAAATTGGACTGTTGAAGACTGGAAAAATGTTGCCTGGTCTGATGAGTCTCGATTTCTGTTGAGACATTCAAATGGTAGAGTACGAATTTGGCGTAAACAGAATGCGAACATGTATCCATCATGCCTTGTTACCACTTTGCCGGCTGGTGGTGGTGGTGGAGTAATGGTGTGGGGGATGTTTTCTGGGCACACTTTAGGCCCCTTAGTGCCAATTGGGCATCGTTTAAATGCCACGGGCTACCTGAGCATTGTTTCTGACCATGTCCATCCCTTCATGACCACCATGTACCCATCCTCTGATGGCTACTTCAAGCAGGATAATGCACCATGTCACAAAGCTCGAATCATTTCAAATTGGTTTCTTGAACATGACAATGAGTTCACTGTACTAAAATGGCCCCCACAGTCACCAGATCTCAACCCAATAGAGCATCTTTGGGATGTGGTGGAACGGGAGCTTCGTGCCCTGGATGTGCATCCCTCAAATCTCCATCAACTGCAAGATGCTATGCTATCAATATGGGCCAACAGTTCTAAAGAATGCTATCAGCACCTTGTTGAATCAATGCCACGTAGAATTAAGGTAGTTCTGAAGGCAAAAGGGGGTCCAACACAGTATTAGTATGGTGTTCCTAATAATTCTTTAGGTGAAATCTAATAATTCTTTAGGTGAAATCTATATATATATATATATATATATATATATATATATATATATATATATATATATATATATATATATATATATATATATATAAGAAAAGAAGCAGCACACAAAAAAAGGACGGGTGCAAAAGAATCCTCCTAAGAGACCTGCGACCAAGATCCCAAATGTAGATAATGTAGCAAAAGAAGGCAGCACTCCAGATTGCAGTAAAAAAGTGGACGGTTTATTCACTCATCAGCAACGTTTCAGCTCTCTCAATGGAGCCTTTTTCCAGCTGGAAAAAGGCTCCATTGAGAGAGCTGAAACGTTGCTGATGAGTGAATAAACCGTCCACTTTTTTACTGCAATCTGGAGTGCTGCCTTCTTTTGCTATATATATATATATATATATATATATATATATATATAAACAGTACAGGCAATGCTGCCGTGTCCAAGAGTTTTACACTGGCACATGCTTGCTCTGTAGACGTTTTCTTGAGGTAAGAGGTAAATCTAGATAAGAAGTAGTTAAGCGAGGCTAATTCCGTCAACTATGCCAATCTAGAGGCTGAAACTGAACAAGTACAAAATGTGACTAAGGACCTGCCATGAGTTATGAGAATGTAAAAGACCTGCCCCTTAACCAAGATCTACCCCCTGTCCTACTTGGTCCTCTATATAAAAATATAGAGTCACGGTCCAACTGGGTGTAGACCAGCTCTCTGCTCCATAGGTGGGGTCTATAGCATTACTTTGATGCTGTCCAATTATAGCAGACAGCCTGGCTTTTCAAGATGTTTTTATAACTTTCTGATATATATATTGATACTTAGACAATACATGGTAAAGATGCCAGATTTACATTTGCTGATTGTAGCACCAAAGAATATAGGGGTCGTTTACTATTCAGGAGCAGATTGTGGCGCAAAGGCTATTTGCGCTGCAATCTGACTTTTTCCCGCTCACGCCTGGTCTAAAAAAAGTGGGCGTGACATCGGCGGGTCGTCCGTTTTAGGCATAGAAAATGGTCTAAATGTAAGGCAGCAAGGAAGCTGGCTTACATTTAAACTGGTGTTGAATACTCTACATAACTTTGGCGGATCCACCGCCAGCTATGGGGGTTATTAAAACCGGCGTCTAAAATGCTGGACGTAATAAATAACGCTCATACTTTTCAAGATGTATTACAGGGACTTTAAGAAAAATGGTGCACATGAAAAAGTTGTAAAACTTTGTAGTAAGCTCTCTGTACGGTTTTACCTGTTCATTTATTTTTGGGCACCTTAAGTTTTTAATGTTTTGTGGTTTTTATTTCTGCGTTTCTTTGTAGTGTGTTTTACGATTAGGGTTTGATCAGTGTTTTTCCCCTAAAGAAAAAGTTGTGCATCTTGCATTTCATATTTCCCATAGACCTTCAGTTAACATCCTGAACTGGGGTTTGCACCAAAAACCACCACCAAAAAAAAGCAAAAATGCAGAAATGTGTGAAAGCACCCTAAGGCTGAATGCACTCGGCCGTGTTCCGCGGCCGAGAGCGGTCCGTGGTATGCCAGGCTGGATTCCTGTTCAGAGCAGGAGCGCACGGAGTCATTGATTGCTATGACGCCGTGCGCTTCATGCCGCCGCTGCTGTACAGTAGTACACTATACGAGTGTATTACTGTACAGCAGCGGCGGCATGAAGCGCACGGCGTCATAGCAATCAATGACTCCATGCGCTCCTGCTCTGAACAGGAATCCAGCCCGGCATACCACGGACCGCTCTCGGCCGCGGAACACGACCATGTGCATTCGGCCTTACACAGTAGAAAGAGCTCCGACTGAAAAGCTATCACAGTGTGCAGTCATGTTGCGGTTTTTCAATGGAAAAGGTAATCCAACTTTAAAAAAAAAAAAATAAAAAAAAAAAACACACATTCGGGTCGACTTCCACATTCTAACCTACCATTAGAAATAAACCACGCGAGTCCAGAAAAGCTCTCATACTACTATTTACGGTTTTTTATTAATGTATCTGTGTACAATATATTAAATAGAAAAAATTACAAACATAATTCCAATCCAATATTACCGCGTCTTACCCCTTCAAAGATGAGGTATTCAGTCCTGAATCATTTTCACAGCTTCTGAGTGAATGCGACAGACAGGCACAGTGCGGCGGGGGACAGGAGACCGTACCCCACCATGGCACTACAATTACACATCCTGTCAAATGCGTCACATTACAAAACTGAAATATGGGTAATGCCCCTTAAACATATCCAAAAAGATGTGCTTTCCATTCCTCTCGACTGGCATGATCGGGATAAATGCATGCACGGTCAGTGTCATTCTATGGCCACCTTCAGCCTGCTGTAGTGTTTTCTTCCCTATCAACATTGGGGAGCAAAGTCGGTGCACAAGTAGCTTCAACATGCTGTGAGATTCTAGGAACCAGCCTTCTGAAAATCTGATTTAGGTCAATACTTTTCTCTTAAAGGGCTGCGCATATCAATCCCACATTTCTGGAGGTTCTCATAGCTGGAACAATGTGACACCTCTGTCATTAATCTCACTGGACACTAGTCAGCTGCCTCTCAGCCTGAAGTGGTTGACAACAGGGACAATAGAGCGTAACCAGCTGCACAGCACGAAGACTTTAGGTTTAATGCCTCTTTAGCGTATTAAACTGAAAATCGCTTTGCTGGCGCACAATGAGACATCAAGGATAATGCACTTATTTGCTGCCCGTGGACTGGCAAAAACAATAGCAGCGACGTGCGCTGGCATCTTGTATCCCACACAGCGGAGGGAGAAAGTATCATACAAGGCCAATCCATAACAGTAGCAATCAGGATCCAGTGCTGTGCTCCACTACCTGCGATATGGGTATTTGTGATATCCAGAAAAATCACAAACACTAGTCTGATAACATAAAGGAGGCTGTGAGACGAGCTCTCACAATGGACAGAAATAAATAGGAGGAAGTGCTAGTTTATAAAAAAAAAAAATATATCATAAAACTGATGCTTTAGGGATATCTGTGAAGATCTCTTCTATGTAAGAGATAATGCAGGGGATTGCAGTATATGCAGTTACCCAATATGCTCTTCAGACTGCCTAAAAAGAATGGCATATTCCATCATATGCTGTATTACAGAAGTGTCGGCATGGGGGCTGCCCTATGGCTCTGCAGTAGAAGTGACTGCACAGAATATCAAAGTATAGCCCGTGGATCAGCAACCCCCCCACACGCCAGCTGTTCAGAAACTACAACTCCCAGAATGCTCCATTTGCTTTTAATGGAGTTACAAGAACAGAAAAACAAATGTGCATGCTGGGAGTCGTAATTTCAAAGCAGCTGCAGTGCCAAAGGTTGCTGAACCCTGGTATAGCGTATATGAAGAAAATTTGCAGAGGTAGTGGAGGGTGGTAAACTCTGTACAGGGCTCAACATATTTTACACCAGAACAGCTACTGAAGTAAAGCAGAAAACAGGGTCGTATACAGATGTGTAAGCTCATGCCACCCATTACATGGAGTAAGGGCAGGTCCACGATTGGGCTTCAGCATGGTGAGAGTTGGTAGCTTTCTAGTGCTATGCCACTGCCTTGGCATTTGTTGAGGGCAGTTTCAGTAGCATGGTTGTGCCAAAAAGACGAGCACTGCCATTTTTATGAACATTTGTGAGGTCCGAACAGTCCAGGTGGCTACATGACAATGTGCCATTTTCAAGATTGAAGATCACGTTTTCTTTAATCTTCTACGGCTGTAAATTTGTTTCTTCAAGCTGCCAGCAGCAGAAAATGGACTAAAAGGTTGCCATACACATTAGATGGATGCCAGCTGAACGCAGCGATTTGGGCAGGACTAGCTGACCAACTAACTGTGTATGAGAGGCCACACTACTCGACTCAGATTGACGGGAGAGAAGTGTAAAGGGCTTCTTTTTTCTAAAGGTAGATAAGCCATTGCTAAGTGTCTGAAGATGGACATCTGGCAGCAGCTTAGTCCCCTTTCTCCATACAGGACACATGCAAGTCCATTATCCAGTCAAGCTAAGTGTGCATTTGGGGGACCAGAACGAATAGCTGTTGTGCAAATGAACATTTGGCTAACAGCTATCGAAGGGTTATGGCTAGATTTAGACAAGATAGACACAAATCAAAATTATTTTCCAAAGGGTCGGCTTTAGCCCATAGAGAAAGCAATGCCAAACCAAGGCGTCACCTTAAGTGATAGTCCCTACCAACCTTGGAGGACCATCTGGCAGAAGATTATAAAAAGAACTGGCTACAGAACAAATGCGAAGCTTGTGCTATGGCAATGGAAAGGTTTCGGGTCGTATTGCTTTTTCATGCACTTTTCCACATCACATATTTGTCCAATAGGTTTAGAGTTCAATAAAACAAAAAGATTCTTTACACTAATGGAGAGGGGGGAAAAAAAGGAAAAATCCAACAATCAAAGTCCTCAATGACCAGCACTCAGTGAACACTGAGGCCCGGCTTGAAATGATGGAGGCGAGATCAAGTTCAGCTACGCTCTAGCGAGTACACTAGGCATCCAGTGCAAACAAGGTCTCCGTTTCCATAGTGCCCTACCCGTGAGCACCGGCAATAGTCACCATCCTCATTTGGCAATGGAGTGCTCAGCAGTGGTTGCAAGCCAGGAGAGGCGAGTTTCCAAGAAGAAGGTACAAGTCCTTTAAGACTGTTCTTGTTGTTCCTGTTGCATCTGCTGTTTTTTCTTGACAGAGATCCTTTTCTTCCTGGCAGCCAGCATCTCATAGAAGGGGTCCACACTCACTGCAGCCCTAGAGGACGGGAAAAGGCATGTTATAAGAGTAGAACCTAAAGCATTTTTCTATATGCAAAACATGTACCATGGAATTATAAAGGGGTTAGTTAACTCATGACAATATAGTGTCCACCTATAGGAGAATGGAGAACCATTAACTGTATAATTTATGAATTCACTGTAAAATGTCTCACATATTGCGGTTATGACATACGGAGAAGTGTTCATCTGTTATAGGTCTACAAGCTCCATGACAAGACATAGAAAACTGCAGGGGCCGGAGCTCTGTGGCCCCTTTATTCAGGAACAGTGTGTGTGAGTGGTTGTGTCCGCTACCGCAGTTCAGCCCATAAACAGGGCTACCATGGAGTACCAGGAGCAGCCATACCTGTATAGAGTGCCACCGTCTATTCATTCTGCTAATCTTTGGTGGTCCCCACTGAACATATATTACTGTCCTATCCGAAGCAAAATCACAAACAACCCGTTTAACCCCTTAATGACCAGCCTGTTTTGGGCCTTAAAGGAAATACTTAAAATATTACTTTATTATATATTCCCAAATACCTTTCATTAATCATAAATGGCTCGTTTTGTCTGTGTCAATCATTAGGAGAAATAAAATAGCTGCCGTCCTATTAGTGCCAAACAAAACCTGTCCTAATCACACAGCAGGACAAGCTACTTCACAACACTGAGCTAAAGAGCTCAGTCACCCTCCTCTCATACTTGTCAGGGATTATGATCCTGAATAAAGCAGATAAGATCTTCAGCTGAATCTCTGTAGGAATGGAGTTCATGAGGAGACATGAAGTACAGAAAGGACAGACAGAACAGACTGCAGTAATGTGGGGCTGTGGTAATGGAGACTGCATACAAGAGCTGCTGCTCATTATCCCCACCTCCTCATGAACTCCATTCCTACAGAGATTCAACTGATGATCATATTAAAAACTGTATTCAGGACTGTAATCCCTGACAAGCAGAGCAGAGAGAAGAATGAGGCAGCTCTTTACCTCAGTGTTGTAAAGTAACTTGTCTTCCTGTGTGATTAGGACAGGTTTTCTGCGAACCAATAGGACAGTGGCCATTTTATTTCTCCTAATGATTGTTCCCTTTTCATTTATAATACAGCAATAATTTGACTCTTAATTCCCAGAGAACCCCTTTAATGACCAAATGATTTTTCCTTCATTTTTTCATTGTCGCATTCCAAGAGCTATAACTTATTTTTGTATAAATTTTGCAGTGTTCATTTCTTATCATGAATAATTTTATAACTTTATTCTCTGGTTCACTATAATTATAGCCGTACTATCCGTCTGACTAAAATATATCTTTTTTGGTGTGTTTCAATTTAACTCAGTGAACACTGATAAATTAAATTAAACTTGGAGTTTTGTTTAGTTACCGATAATTCAAGTTTTGTTTTCATTTTTTTAATACCATTTAACAATCCCACAAAGGGGACTTTAATAGGCAAACTTTTGATTGCTTCTATAATTCTCTTGTACTGCTTGTGCAATAAAAGAATTATACTATCCGTGCTATACTGACAGTCACCAGCAGGCTGCGCCAGAGAGGCACAGCCTGCTAGGATACACTGCAGACTGCACTGGGGCCTTCAGTGGGCTTCAGACTGCCTTTGAGAGACATTGAAAACCCACAATGTAATTTGTGGGATGCCAATGGGAGACAAAGGGACTCCACTCCCTCTTATACTGCTTAGATGCCGCAGTCACTATTGACTGCAGCATCTAAGGGGTTAAAATGGCCCAGGTCGGGGTTTCTGCCAGTCTGGGCTGTTAGAACAAGAAGCCGGCTCTCTAATGAGAGCTGAGCCCCAGCTCTCCCTCTACACGGGAGACCCGTGCACCCATATACTGGTTCACAGTAAAAAGGAGACAACCCAGTCTAAGGTTCCTTAGTGACCACAATAAAAAGACGTACTGGTGGTCACTAAGGGGTTGAACAAATATCGGTGGTGTTGATTTCGGGCTGTACACAGCGATCCACACTTACTAATGAGTTACTAGCCATGATATGTTCACATCATGTTATGGCGTTATAGGATTTATATACCTGACAGAGACCAAAAGAGTTTCTTGAAAATGTGATGTGAACAAAGATCTAAACATGAGGCTCATTTTGCTGCTGCAGAACTGCCAAAAGATCATATTTTTAAAAAGGTAATACTGCACTGTCACAGGTTCCCATAAACAAATTCTCTATTATTTCCATGTATTGCCTATATATAAAAATTGGTAAGGAAAATCAATACATACTGGATTTGGAATCCAGTATGTATTGATTTCCTTACCAATACCACTTTTGCAAGAGTAAATGTACAGAGGAGCAGAGTTTATTCCCACACAAACTTTGTGTGTACTCTGAAGTACAGAGAGGGAAATCTAACATATTAGCAGTCCCCAGGATGCAGGCTTAAAGACTACATTGGAATTGACAATAAATGTCTTTTTGTAAAGAAAAAAAAAAAAATGTGTAAAATTCCTGCAATAGAGGCATCATGCAGCAATCTTCATTCTGTTATGTTTGGCATGAGTTTTATTACTAGAATGCTGGTCAATTAAACACATTTATAGGAGGCGCTCTTACTGTATAGATTTGATCCATTCTTCCTTCTCTTCAGGAGTTGGGGCCGAAATCCTATAGACATTATGGTTGCCTTCCACTACTCTCCCATCAGCCTCCGTTTTGCATGCTTTGATTAGTTGCCCTTTATTGTTTGGTATATAAAGTTCAAAGCAGTTCTGAAATGGAGAAATAGATAAATGTACCAGTTTCATATATTCTAGATATTACTCAAAAGATGGCGCTCACATATACCACAACGCACCGGTTTTCTGGGATCTTCAACTTCACGAATACTGAGGTTCTCCAGCGGGATAATGCCTCTCGGCTCTTTATCCTGAATAATAATAACAATAATACGTAAGAATTTATTTAATACAAAATGGGAGGGGAGAGGGAGAAAAAAAAAAAAAAAAAAAAAAAAAAAAAGGTAATTAACTTACCGTGGTATACTCAAAATAATACAGACAGTTGTCAGTTAAGATGAACCAGCGCCTCTTCCATGTTTTCACCCGGCCACCTGTAAGAGGTCAGGAAATATAGGGGGAGGGGTGGTGATGAGAGAGAGGACTTAGTATATATGCACACTAAATGATTACCTTCTTTTGTGCTTTATCAAGCAGGCAAGACACAACTACCGTATACAAAAGACAGCCACAAAAACACCATGTGCAGTGACATTAAGAATCGTGACTTGTACAGTCAATGAAAAAAAAGCCACAATAATTGATTGGTAATCCTAGGAGACAACATACGTTATGAAATGTGCACAAATATTTTAATCATTTGTTGACAAGAATGAATTAAGATACCAAGTTCTGAAATTAGTCTGTATGGAGGCAAATAAAAAAATAATATGGGTGCAAAAAACTAAAAGGGGAGCCATCACTAAAACTAAGCACATAATATTCCTGCAGTGTCCATGACTGCACTGAACCTGAATGTGGTCGGTCAGTTTCCAGCCTTTACTTTCCACTGTTACTAACATCATCATACAAAGTTAGGGTTCATGCACACAAGGATTTCTGATAATAAAGTGTGCAAATTGGAACCGCGGGGATGAGGGTCGGTTTTAGAGATCAAGTTTTCATCTAGAGGCAGTGACATGGTAGCTCTTAAAGTGTACCTAACCTTTCAACTAACATTGCATTATTCAATAGTACAGTGTGTTTAGATGAGGAATAACACTATATGTGGCCAATATATAACTTGTACCTGGCATATATATATTTTTTAAACAGTTTTCCCCTCTGCACGCTGAATGTCTAGTTTGCAGTTCTCCCAGACATAGTGGGTGGAAACAATCTGCCATCCACTGCACAGAGAAAGTAGAAGAGAATCTCCTTCCTAACTTTCTCTTACTCACTCACAAGCATCCCCAGGATCATGAAGTACTGACCTGTATGGTTGTGAATAAAGCATTTCAGCTGAGATATAAACTTTCTATTTAGCTGTGCAGTCTCTTTGTGTGTGCCTCACTCTGCTCCTGCTCACTCCTCCCCCTCCCCTCTCCGCAGATTTGTATTGACATGTGTAATATACTTCAGCAGAGCTGGTTCTTCCTGGGGTTTAAGACATTTTTCAAAGAAAAAGCATTTAGCAAGGGGAGAGAGATAAAACAGCTGATAACATGAGAACAGGGGATTTCTCTCTGATAAGGCATATTACAAAGTTTCATATGGTCAACTGTACTATTTATTTATGCAAAGTTGTGTAAAATGTTAGTAACCATTTAAATGCAGTAACAATGTATTTTGGATGTGTGAATGAGTCCTTATGGTGGTTTCAGTAAAAGTGATGCAGAATCAGATATTTGATGAGGTGATTAAACTCACACTATTCCATTAAGAAAATGCATAATAGCAACTCCCAAATACATGTAGTCTAAACAGTTCTTTTTTATCAATGGGGGCATTCTGATAGAGAATACACAGAAAAAAAAAGTCATAGGGAATTCTAGCTTCCTATGGCCTTCCTGTTGTACTGCAGCCAGTGCCTGTTACTTCATCACAAGTTGCTATGCAGGACCGGTGGTGCTACTGCTTAGATAAAGAGTTACTACACTGCAATGCAGTTCCTTAGTGTCAACGGTGTATGAGAGAGCCCGATTTAACAGGCGGTTGTCAGAAAGGAAGTGTACCTTTCCGGAAATAGTCTGCTTGCCAGCGCAGGAGACAGCTGCTATTACATGCAGCGATCCCCTCCTCAGTATAGGGAGGAGCAATCGTTATGCCATCGCTCTTCCCTTTACTGAATCATTGTTTCCTGGCAGATCGTAATTAGACACCACGATCTGCCACCTTCAAACCGATGATTTTTTTTAATCTGTCAAAAAAGTTGCTTGTTCATTGGGCAATCGGCAGCAGTATTACACTGCCAGATGATTGCCAACTATTGTTACTATGAACGCTCGTTAACGATCTGCCGGAAAAATCTGCAGGTGTAATACACACTTTAGCCTAGAGTCAACAAAAGCGACACTGCAGAGCTGAGCCAGTGCTACGTTTTTGCTCATCTGTGGTAAAAGGGCAGAGTCACAGTGGATTTTGCCATTGGCTCTCATTTTAAAGTGGTTGTCCAAGATTACAAAACATGGGAGACACTAGTTTTACAGATCAGCTCCACCGCAGTACAAGATGCAAACCGGTGGGTGGGTGGGGCAATTATTCTGCAAGAGCGCAGTCATGTTTTTCTGATCCTGTACAATGCCTTTAATAAGAAACTACTGCCTGATCATTTCTCTTGCGATGGCCACTGCAAGGGAAATGGAGTTTTATATGATGGTCATTCAGTGTCTTTGAGAATAAAAGCTGCCCTCTTCTCTGGCTCATCTCCCCATGCTCTACCAAATGCTGTGTAAATGCACAGAAGTGATTGGCTTTTATATTTTCTAAAAATGACACCAAGAAGTTGGCTTCAAGGAGATCAGCCAATTGAGGATTGGTAGTAGGACACACTTAGCGACCAGAAGGCTGCTTGTCCACAATGTACAATGACATAATGTAATGTCACGTTGAAAGAGGCCACTCTGGTATTACAGGCTTAGTTGAAACGACAGACCCCCTGTTAGGTATACAAACACATAATCACTCGATGATTGTGTACGTACAGTGTCTCTACACATACAACTATGATGACAAATAAATGCTGAGCTCTACCTACCTCCTGGGGAGTTATTTTGAGAAGACGTAGAGCAAATGTCATCAGCGGCCGAGCACACAAGGTATAGAGAAAAAAAAAAAAGTGGGGGGCAAAGACAAAGAAAGAGGAATTTGTGATGAGGACAAGAGAGGGCAGGCAGGCAAGGAGAAAGAGAAAAGGAAAAATAAGTTACATAAACGAAAGGCGGAAATCAAGGTTCATACACATCCTCTAGGCACGGAGCATTTTTGGCGCATTCAGTAATAAAGCGAGGAAACCAGGGAAAGCCTTGACCGTCAGGAGCCAAGTAAGGAAAGAGGAAATTTACATGCATTGTTCCTGGGTGTCCAAGAAGTATTGTGTGTGTGTTCTCCATTTTATTCTTTCATATGGTGCCAACATATTCTGCAGCACTGTATAGAGTTTAGTTCTCCATTTTATTTATGGTTAAATAGCGCTAACATTTTCCATAGCACTGTAAAGATATTGTCAGCACTCACCTGTCCCCACTGGGGCTCACAATCTATACGTTTTTGGAGTGTAGGAGGAAACTAGAGTACCCAAAGGAAACCCAAGGCTTTGATTAGATTTAAACCCAAGATCCCAGCTCTGAGAGTGCTAAGCACTCGGTCACCATGCTACAGAACTGACAAAAGTGATATATAAATCATATGGGCAAAGTCCTGTTTCACATGTGGGGATAGGCACGCCCCAGAACACATTTTGGTGCATATAGATCCATTGAACTGTGCCATGAGTAACAGTACTCCTCTCTTGAAATGCATAATCTGCTCTACTGCAATGTGTAAAACATGAAAGAATTTGTCTTTTACCACTATGCAAATACATTTGCAAACTATTTTTAAGGGGTATTCCCATCTTGCTATTTCATCCTCACCTGCAGCCAGCTCTGCTGTTTACTTCCTGGTTTCCGGCTTCTAAGTCTGGGCGGACTTAGGCAGTTTGAGTGAAGGCCGGCCACGCCTCCATATGACATCACACTGAGAACTTAGTCTTTGTGTGCTAGTTCATGTGGATAGTACCAGTCATCAGCCTGCAGTGTCTGCAGAGAGCCGTGATAAGTGAGCTCAGTAGACAGTAACATGTGGCTGTTCTGCAGTCGAATAGTTTTACACAGAACATGTCTAATCTTTTTCAAACCCAATCTGTGTAGCAAAATAATTCACTAATATACTTTAGCCCAAAAGCATCTGTCTTCCCCAGTCCCCTACCAGCACTGTGGCTGAACTGCTTCTGATACAGCACTACTACATCTGTCTTCCCCTCCCCCAATAGCACTGTGGCTGAACTGCTTTATATACAGCTTTTCTACTTCTGTCTTCCCTGAACCGCTTCTTACACAGCTCTACTACGTCTTCCCTGAACCGCTTCTTATACAGCTCTGCTACATCTGTTTTCCCCAGTCCCCTATCAGCACTGTGGCTAAACAGCTTCTGATACAGCTCTGCTACATCTGTCTTCCCTGAACCGCTTCTTATACAGCCCTGCTACATCCGTCTTCCCTACCAGCACTGTGGCTAAACCGCTTTTGATACAGCTCTGCTACATCTGTCTTCCCTGAACCACTTCATATGCAGCTCTGCTACATCTGTTTTCCCCAGTCCCCTATCAGCACTGTGGCTAAACAGCTTCTGATACAGCTCTGCTACATCTGTCTTCCCTGAACTGCTTCTTATACAGCCCTGCTACATCTGTCTTCCCTACCAGCACTGTGGCTAAACCGCTTCTGATACAGCTCTGCTACATCTGTCTTCCCTGAATCGCTTCTGGGGTTCTAAAATGTGTGGGATTTGTATGGGGGGGGGGGGGGGGAAGTTGGGCTGCTGTGTGAGATTGTATGAAAGGGGAATTATGCCGAGGGGGGGAGCTGTGTGTAAGATTGTACGCCGAGACTTCTTTGCATATTAATAAAATGCTGGATTTCTGTGCATCCGATCTTTATAGTACTCTTACCCATAGTAAACTAACGACAATCTCACACAGCAGCCCCCCCCCCCAGTATATAATCTCACACTGCAGCCCCCCCCAGTATATAATCTCACACAGCAGCCCCCCCCCCCCAGTATATAATCTCACACAGCAGCCCCCCCCCCAGTATATAATCTCACACAGCAGCCCCCCCCCCAGTATATAATCTCACACAGCAGCCCCCCCCCCAGTATATAATCTCACACAGCAGCCCCCCCCCCAGTATATAATCTCACACAGCAGCCCCCCCCCCCCCCAGTATATAATCTCACACAGCAGCCCCCCCCCCCCCAGTATATAATCTCACACAGCAGCCCCCCCCAGTATATAATCTCACACAGCAGCCCCCCCAGTATATAATCTCACACAGCAGCCCCCCCCCCCCAGTATATAATCTCACACAGCAGCCCCCCCCCCCAGTATATAATCTCACACAGCAGGCCCCCCCCAGTATATAATCTCACACAGCAGCCCCCCCCCCCAGTATATAATCTCACACAGCAGCCCCCCCCCAGTATATAATCTCACACAGCAGCCCCCTCCCAGTATATAATCTCACACAGCAGCCCCTCCCAGTATATAATCTCACACAGCAGCCCCTCCCAGTATATAATCTCACACAGCAGCCCCTCCCCCAGCATACAGTCCCACACAGAAGCCCTCCCCCCTACATACAATTCTCAGCCCCTCCCCAGTAGTTACACCCACCTCTCCAGCACTGTCAGACTCTCTCTCTCTGTGCTGCAGACCTTCCTACTCTGTAAACATTCAGTGGGTGCCTGTGATAGAGCTCTCCGGCTGCCGACCCACGTGACCTAGGGATGTCATTTGATATTGTGACATCAGAAGGTCCTTACAGAGTCTCAGAAGTCTGCCCTGCAAACAGAGCATGCGCGGCTCTGTTTCAGGCGGCGTGCTCGTTCATGAATGAAATGAGAGGCCGGCCACTGGATGGATGTGGTTCATCTGCGCAGGCGCGGCCCATGGAATCGTCAGGCAGCTGTGGCCGTAACTATGGGAGACCAAAGGACAACAATTGAGGTAGGAGGGAAAGAATTTGATCAAGAAGGGTGGGAATTTGCTTATACAATATATTTACAAAAATGATCACTGGCACCCTATTAACAGATTAAACTGTGATCATTGTGATGGGAATACCCCTTTAATGCCCTTTTTCCTCCACTGATTTCAGGTGACTTTTTGCCTTCCCAATTCAAATACATAGCAGACCCACAGATACCCTACCTCCTGTGCAGCACCTTACTTTTGGAAGAATGTATTATGAGGCTCACCAGTAGTTGTCTTTTTTTGTCATTGATCAAATGCTGAGGGGTCTTATAAGATACAGTGCAGCATGGCCTTCAGCATTACAAGCAGGTCTGATTTCATGTTACATGGCTCGAGAGGGATGTGGAGCGATGGCAAAAGAAGAGGGAGAATACAGAAGAGCAGAACTTATTCAGTCCATGCTTTCACGGCACTGGACAAGGGGGGGATGTCTTACCCAATTTGAGAAGCCAGCCTTCTCGATCAGGATTGAAGAATGTGTGTGTGAGGTCATTCCCATCATCCTCTGGGATCTTAAATGGCTCATTTCTGATACTGTCATACAAGTTCTGTAAAAGGAAAAAAGAACTTGATTAACAGAGGGTTAATCGGAAGGCTGGGAGGTGAGGAGCTTTAAGAAATGTGTAGCAATTTTAAGGCCCCTTCAGGTTAGTTTTACATTTGCAGCTGTGCTTTCGGGCAGGCTGAGAACAACCCGTCGGAGCTCCTCAGATCTGGTATTGTGGGATGTTACCTGAATGCCCACCGGCCTCATTGACTATAATGGGTCACAGCTGAGATCTGGTCTCAAACTGGCAAATATGCCGGGATTCGGACAGACAAAAAACGCTGCATGCAACGGTTTTTGTCAGCCCGGTTGCTGGCATTCTTTGCCCAACAGCTTGCCAGAGAGCACAGCCGCACATGTGAAAGAAGCCTTACATGGGCAGTCTGTGCCAGGGATTGTTCCCTCCGCTCATGCCTGATCATACACATTCGCCGTTTCTTTTTTTTTTTTCCTTTTTTTATTTTAACTCTTTTATTGAGCAAAATCTAAATGTACAGAAACATAGATACATATCAGAGGTGGAGTCAACAGGCCTCCAATGAAGACAGTGAGCTTACAATGAATAAATAGTCTTCGCCGTTTGGGAGGAAGATCGCCATTTTCCTCCTAACAAGCACATACATCAGCACCGCCTCTGCCCAAGGCAATTATTGGGACAAGCGTTCTCGATAACTGCCCAAATAGTCAGCCTGTATAAAAGAGGCCTTTAGTCTGGATATCTTGAAGTTGAGTAAAGATAATAGGGAAGATTTATTAATACTATGTGAAATGTAGACAGCTTCGAACTAGACTAGATGTGCCAAATTTATCGCAGTGGCTCAGGCGTCTTTAGTCACTTGTCTAACCGAAAGGTCTTTACTCACTTCAGTAAATGACATTTATCATGTAGCGAAAGTTAATACAAAGGCACTTACTAATGTACTGTGATTGTCCATATCGCCTCCTTTGCTGGCTGGATTCATTTTTCTAATACATTATACACTGCTCGTTTCCATGGTTATGACCACCCTGCAATCCACCAGTGGTGGTCGTGCTTGCACACCATAGGAAAAAATGCCAGCCACTCTGGCGGCAGGGACCACAGGACCAGAAGAGATTTGAAGAAACCGCAGCGCTCCCAATCTTGAATCCATATCTTGTATTAGCAACGTTTCGACACAAAGGTCTTTTTCAAGCTACAGATCACGCTGACCAGGAACCACAGGACAGCGCATAGGCACATATATGCAGCCTCTTCAGTCCCGGCCACCTTATTTCTGCTCTGCTGCAGTGACTATTACGTCTGGAAACGAGCCGTGTTTTTTTTTTACTTATTAGAACTATGAATCCAGCCAACAAATGGACAATCACAATACATTAATAAGTATTAACTTTCTCTACATGATAAACGCCAGTTTCTGACGTCAGACAACCCCTTTAAATGTAACCTCTTGGGTGGCTTGCTGTAGACCAATTTGGTACATTTTCAGCCACACCTTCTCGTACAGCGAAGTGCAAACTGTCTAAAGCACATGGTAATTGTGGCGGTTGGCATCTGGACCAGAATTCTGTTCCTTAGACTCCTACAGGCTTGCAGTACGAAGATCAGTCGATGGTATTGGTTTGTAAAGGATTATTATTAAGCACTAATTAAAATCTTTCATAATGAGAAATACTTTGAAATTGTGCAAGACAGTCTCTGGCGAGAAGGCAACTTGTGGATGCACGACAGGTTTGCAACGTCAAGCTGCCATATATATAAATATGTGATTGTGGTCAAGTTACCGCGCCCACGACATGACAGTGGGCAGAAATCCAAAACTTCAGCAGAACTACATTCGTATCCACATTTTAGCAGTGCAATGTTCTATGGCATGGCCAGAAGTTGTCGTGCAGTCCAAGCCACAATGTGTTTTTGCTTGTCGCTGGGACTCTTACCCGGAGTAGGTCCTCAGGAAGGTCACCCCCATCATTTATTCCCCTGTTCATAGAGATGAATCTTTCAAAGCCAGGTTTGTCTCGAACATTGGGGTTATGCAGACTAGTGTTCAACATGATGACCGCAAAAGACAAGACATAGCAAGTATCTGTATAAAAAATTATAATAATAAAGTTTAAAAGTAATAAATGGAAATCAGCTTTTAATTAATCATCCCCAGACACATACGTTTATTCTTAGTATCAAACTGTTATGGCACCCAAACATATAGCTGTCGTATGCCGATAGCCATGTGGTTCTCAGGTCCATGGCAAACACAGGTGAAGCACGTAAAACCCTATTATTCACATGTACCATACTTGCAGAGTGGCTAAAATCTGCTAAAAAGTGGTAATCTGCAGCAAATCCATTGTAGGTGGTCACAGAGTTCCCAGTCACAAAAGTAAACTAATGGTCACAACACCACCAACTACATAACCCCTAAAGCCAAACCCAGGTCAGACCAAAACCACAACAATCTAGGTTATCAGACTATCCAAAATAGCAGGCACCTGCCGAACAGTCTTGTCCGAACAGAAGGACTAGTGGACTTTGCTTCGGAGGATTTTATTGTGTAAACCAAAGGCAGGATTACGATACTTCAGGGGATGAAAACTCCATAATAGCTTTCTGTAAGCCATATCCCCACCCTCCAGAAATAGTTAATCTTTTCAGCCCAGGCGATTTTCCGTTTACGTTCTTTCACCCCCTGCCTTCCTAGAGCGCTAACTTTTTTTTATTTTTCTGTTCATATAGCCATATGAGGACTTGTTTTTTGCGGGAAAGGTTGTAATTTCTAATGGCACCATTTTAGTTTTGCATACGATGTAGTGGAAGGTGGTAAAAAAATCAATAGGGTGACCTGTAGTTTTCACTAAGACCATTTAGGCATTTGTATTGTTCAATCTTTTGGGGGAGGTGAAGTAGCTAAAAAAAATTAAAAAAAATAAATTAAAAAAAAAAAAATCGGCTATTTTAATCCCCTCCCCCCCCCACTACAGCGTTCACAGTATAGGATAAATACGTTTATATTTTTATAGTTTGGGCATTTTGGCACACTGTAGTGCAATGATCTTTATTTTTTGATTGCTTATTTTTTATTATGGGGAAAGGGGGGGGGGGGGGGGGGTCAGAATTTTTTTTTTATTATTATTTTTTTTCTTCAAGCCCCCACCCCTTCCCTAGGGAATCTGAACATGCTATCTTTAGATCTCTTCTCCCCAAAACAGAAAAGTGATTTAATACCGTTTATATGGGGAATTTAGTATTTTCATATGGAGCACTGCCACCTGCAGGCGTCCATAAGAACATACCTGTCATAAGTTGGAACCCACTGGAGGCTACATGGTCTATCACCACCAACAGACAGCCTGCCCACTCGGTGCGGGGAAGCAGCTCACACACTGGAGCGCAGAGCTCCTGGGGAATGCCACCTCAGGTGCCGTGATCACAGTTGATCATGGCATCTGAGGGGTTTATAGTCGCTGATCAGCGATAACACTGACAGCAGACATTATCCCTGGGTGTCTGCCGAGTGAAACAGCAGAAACCCATCGGCTATAGTGCCCGCTCCACAGCAGGCGCTATCTTTATTATGTGGCACTATCCACCTTACATGTATGGTGGATTTCATGAAGGGGTTAATGTTTTTTTTTTTCTAATGCTGTTTGTTGAATACTGGACTAAATGAATTATATAGATGCCCCCGGCAACCCAGTATTAATGCTGTTATACCCATAGAGTAGTATTTCACAGTAGTGTTCTAAATCATGTAATAGTGATGAGGACAGACCACTACTTTTTCAGCAGAGGAATTTGAGGTTTTGATTAGGGATCGACAGTTTATCGGTTTTACCGATATTATCGGCCGATATTCAGGATTTTGAACATTATCTGTATTGGCATCTATTTTGCCGATATACCGATAACGTATGGGGAACAAGGATCGCGCTGCTGTCAGCGCTCTCCATGTTCCCTCAGCAGCACAGGGGAGAAAGAAGCAGTGTCTCCCTCCCCCTGTGCTGCTGCTGCCACCAATGAGAGGAGGGAGGACAAGAGGGGAGGGGCTGTGGCCACTGCCACCAATGACGATAACTCTCTCATTAATTTCTATACAGGAGGCGGGGGCTGGCTGCAGAATCACATAGCCGGCTCCCAACCTCTATGAGCGGTAGCTGCGATCTGCAGTATTTAACCCCTCAGGTGCCGCACCGAAGGGGTTAACTGCCGCAGATCACAGCTACCGCTCAGAGTTCGGGAGCCGACTATGTGATTGTGCAGCCAGCTCCCGCCTCCTGTATATGAATGAATGAGAGAGTTACCTTCATTGGTGGCGCAGTGCACCCCCCCCCCCCACACAAGCCCCCCAGTATTAATCATTGGTGGCAGTGGCCACAGAGTCCCCTCTCCACTCCTCCTCAGTGGCAGCTTCTGATCGGAGCCCCAGCAGTGTAAGCCTAGGGCTCCGATCGATTACCATGGCAGCCAGGACGCTATTAAAGCCCTGGCTGCCATAGTCTGCTCCCTTGCTGCTGTGTGCACAGAGCACAGAGCAGCAGGGACAGTGTGAAGTCCTATTCACCCTAATAGAGATCTATCAGGGTGAATAGGACAAGGGTTCTAGTCCCTAAAAAAATAAATAAGTATAAATGAAAAAGAAAGATTTACAAAAAAAAAAAAAAATACACGTTAACACTAAACATATTCATTTTCAGCAGATTTGTGTAGGATTTTAAAAAAAAATTAAAAAAAATGAAAATTCACAGAATATCCGTATAAATTATCGGCCTGAAAGTTCAGATTATTGGTATCGGCTCTAAAAAAAAAATCAATATCGGTTGATCCCTAGTTTTGATTACATTATGGAGACATTGTTTCCTACAGGGGAAAGCAGTGACAAGTCAGGCACCATCTCTGAACAGTATAAGGGTCCATTCACACATCCGTATGTGTTTTGCGGATCCGCAAAACACGGACACCAGCAATGTGCGTTTCGCATTTTGCGGACCGCTCATCGCTGGCACTCTCATAGAAAATGCATTTTCTTGTCCGCAATTGCAAGAATATAACATGTTAAATTTTTTTGTGGAACGGAAGTGCGGGTCCGCAAATGCGGACAGCACATTCCTGCCCCATTGAAAATAAAAGGGTTCACACCTGTTCCGCAAAATTGCGGAACGGATGCGGACCCATTTTGCGGACGTGTGAATGGACCCCAAGATAGAGGAGGTGCTGCTGAGGGCAACTGCATTACATTTTTTCGACCCAAGAAAAACCATGAGCCTGGCTTCCAACGCCCACATGGACTGACTGCCTGCTTAGCTTGTATGAATATAGATACAAAGGTATCAACCAGCTTGCCGATCCTGAATACAGCAGCAAACACTATGAAGCATATTTACTCTGCATTGTCAGGTTTCTAGATTAAGGCCATGAACACTTTCGTAGTCATTAGTCTTATTGATTCAGATGAATTTTGCGCTATAATACATTTAAAATAGTTTTTATTTTAAAAAATCTTGCTTAGGCCTGTTTCACACTGGCGTTAAGGGAACAGCCTGCCGGTTCTGTAATGCAAGTGAAAGAATCATGCCACCTGCAGTCTGCCAAGTCGTTCGCCAATCTTCAGGTTGCTGGTTTATTTCAGGCCAGGGAAAGGACAGGATCTTGTGCCTCACTGCAGCTAATGACTTGCCTCCGCGGTGACATGTCTCCAAGCAGCACATGTGCCACTGAGACAAGTCACCACTGAGGCCAGCTATTGGCGTGACCCCTTCTGGAAGTGAATAAGCAGGGATCTGGAAGAACACCAAATGGAGTGGCAGGGAACAGGCAAGCATGATTCTGCCATTAGGTACCACATGCTATGTGGGCTAATCAAAAAGAGGCAAAATCTATTTGTGTGTGAGCAACTATATCGAGAAGGTCTACTAATGCTCATTTTACTTTTTTCGTTAGAAATATTACAATTTCCATACCTGTGGACTGAAACACACCCGGATTACACATACAATATCTTTGCGCAAAAGCCTCCATCATGCGGTCAATCTTCTGAGCTTCACCTGGCAGACGAAAACTCCATAGAAACTGCCTAAACATGTGAAAAATGCTAAATTAGATTGTGCCAAATGTTTCTGTTGATTAGATAAAAATATAAAATACTATACAATAAGGATTAGCCTTGTCTCACCACAGAAATATGGAACATGGTTCAAAAGAACACCGTTCACTTTTAATGGACTCTTATGTACTGCAAATTGTAGTTTTTAAGATGTCATCTAGTATCAAAAATACCAAATATAAACTTTTGTAATTTTCGCAAAAGAAGAATCAGACTCAAGAAATAAGAAAATCAGCAACTGAAAACCTAAAAACTACCAGTTGTAACAATAAAATCCATCACAAGAACCTCGGCACTTCAATAATAATTCTTTGAACAATGAAGTTTCACAGAACACTTCTGCATCTAGAAATGCTTTTAGAGAAGAATACCTCCGCACTGAGGACCCCAATGAAGCATGCCATAACTTTCAGAAATCTATGGGCACTGGGAGCTCCATACAACCTGGTCATGTGATCTCACGTCTGACTCTACGCGGTAATGTGTAAGCAGGATCTCTTGTGACTGACTTCCTGTGAACTACAGGATCACCACCAATGAAATCCCTCCTGGCAGCTTTCAGGCCCCTCTCCACCCTCCTTGTTCCTGTGTTGTAGATATATCTCCCCTATCTAAAGGCCCAGGAGTGCGGATATATAGTAGGTAGGTGTATACAAACAGCTGCATTTATATAAACCTCCTGACTCCCATTTCCTGTACTATCTGTGTGTACTGACTCTCCAGTGTAGTTCTAGGGGATGTAGCTTCACATTGGTCTCCCTGATCCCAGCATGTAAGAGCTGACAGGGGATAGAAATGACAGGGCAGAAAGGCTCAGGCTGCATCTCTTAGGAAAACTGCAGTGTGAGGGACAACCGCTCTGTCATTCATTTGTCATGGCTGCCATTACAAAGAGCAGTGCAGTGCGTTGAGACTCCGCCCAGTCTCTGCAAAGCCAGGCATGATGGGAAATGTAGGATTCATTAGGAAAAAACATATCTGAATGAACCAGTGCTTCATTAAAAAGGGGTATTCCGGTTTTGAAAAATGATCGCCTATCCTGCTGAGACTACCACTGATCATGAGGATGAGGACCTCATATCCCTCCCCTCTGAAATGAACAGAGCAGCAGGTCAGGCATGAGAACTACAGCTTGAATCATCTCTATGGGTGTTCTGGAAATAGGCGAGTGCTGTACCCTGCTGTCTCTGGCAGAGATGATTAGAGCAGCAGTGATTGGTGAAAGTCCCAGCAGTAGGACCCCTACTGATCTAATAGTTATCCCCTGTACTGTGGATAGGGAATAACATCCGATAACCGGAATACCCTTTATAAGGGGTTTTCCTGGACCAACATAGTGATAGGTCATCAATATGAGACCAGTGGGGGTCCAACACCCATATTAGACCAGCTGTTTGTGGCCTCTGCAGGTTCTGGAAGTAGGCAGTGCATGGAGCCAGAACACGGCTTTGTACACTGTAGTGGCTGTTCTCGTGTACTGAGAAATCAAGTGAATGGGAGCTGAGCTGCAGTACTCCAAGGATGGCCACTACACAGTGTAGGGGAGGAGGTCCAGCTCAGTACACCTTTATTTCCAGAACCACACTTACAGCTACCAGCTGAGTGGTGGAGGTGCTAATCTCAGACCCCCACCTATCCGATATGGATTACCTTTCCAGCAATGTTTGGACATAGAATACTAACTCATCAGCGACAGCCTAGCAGTGTAATCTGTCTGATCCCAGCTCAGTTTTACCCATACTTTTTAAACCCTTTTATTTTGAGCAGCTGTGTCATATGGTGCCTTCATATGAGCCAGATTTTGTGGCAGAAAATTCCGCGACTAAAAATCAGTTCCATTCAACTGAAGGGGGCAGCAAGCACATGCAGTTCTTTAAGCTCTATTAAGGTGAATGGAACTGATTTTCAGTCACAGAATTTTCTGCCACATGTCAAGGGACCCTAATTTGGTGCCTGCTTTCTTGTGTGGCTCACTTCCTCGATTCCCTCCGTGCAGCTCTCAGACACCTCCCCTCCCCACCCAGTTTCACCTTACTTGATCCTCTGTACTTCCCTCCATGCATAAAATGCTGCTGAAGATATCATTTCTGCCTTAGCGAATACCAAGAGATCAGTAATACAGCAGTGAGGACACACAGGAATACACAGAGACTGGAGGGAGATTTAGGGGACAGATGTACTGTGTCACCGATTACTGTATAGTCAATGGGTCCATTCACACGTCTACAAGTGTTTTGGAGGTCCGCAAATTGCGGATCTGCAAAACACAGACACTGACCATGTGCGTTCTGCATTTTGTGGACCGCACATGGCCGACACTTTAAATAGAAATGTCTTTTCTTGTCCGTGTCTGCAGACAAGAATAGGACATGTTCTATTTTGATGCGGAACGGGAGCGCGGATGCAAAAAGCACACTGTGTGCTGTCCGGATCTTTTCCGGACGTGTGAATGGACCCTTAGTGTGATAAAAGTCCACCACTTCTGTATCGGCAAAGCCAGGCATGATGCAATAGGTAGGCTACATTAGGGGAACTGTATCAGACAGGAAGAAGACAAAGGTGGCCGACAAGCCATAGATGGCACATCACTGACAACACGTAAATACAAGGCATATACAAGAGCCGCTACGTTAATCTTTAATTATGGCATATGCTGCTCTAAATAGGAAAAATAAACTATTGTGCATGAGGCCTTAAATAAATGAAGATTTCAGTTCTCTAGGCCATGGACAGCTTTGAATGCATGTTTTTTATTACTGCATTGTACTTATTTTCAGCTTAAACATTTTAAAAGGTCTTTATTTAAGAAACTCAACTGTTTGTCCTCTGCAGCCTGCACCATTTCACATACCAGAATGCTCTCTTTCACAGTGAAATCTAGCCCTTAAAGGGGTGTTCCAGGACTCTACTATTGATGGTCTACACTCAGGATAGGCCATCAATATCAGATCGTCGGGGGTCTGACAGTGCATACCCGCTACCAGTTGTTCTGTAGTAGCTGGATGGGTTACTGCAGCTCCTCTGATGTTTTCACCGTAAAGGAGAAAAGCGTCTGATGCTGATCGGCACCCGATCCTCCAAAGTAGTGCTGCACTCTACTTGAAAAAGGCCGGGAGGGGTCGAAAGGAGTCCTGAAGATTGTAAATGCATATAAAAAAAAAATAATAATCTACTTTTTGGTTTCTGGGGACTTAATATTTGTGTGAAGGAGAAAAAACACCCTGCAAAGTATGTGAAAAGGTGTTGGCTGTAGAAGAATTGTTGAAAATTGCTAATAACGATCATTTGGAGTATAGAATTTTAGCACAAAATACATACATTTAGGCTCCATTTACACATCCGTATGTGTTTTGCGATTCCGCAAAAAACAGACACCAGCAATGTGCGTTTCGCATTTTGCGGACTGCACATCGTCGGCACTATAATAGAAAATGTCTAATCTTGTCCGCAATTGCAGACAAGAATAAAACAGGTTTTATTTTATTTTTTCGGGAAAGGAATTGCAGACCCGGAAGTGGGGATCCGCATTTCCGGATCCGGACAGCACATTGTGTGGCCCCATAGAAATGAATAGGTCCGCAATTCCGTTACGCAAAATGCAGACGTGTGAATGGAGCCTTAAGGTGACAGAGCATCAGAATCAGAACTAAAAATAAATCTACTATTAGAATGTGCTTGCAAGGTAGAAGCACAAACCCACAACCATGTAGAGAGTCTGCTACTCGTGAAAGAGGAAACCAATACGTGAATGGCAGTTTTACAGCAAGCCTCCACATCTAGGGTTAGATCAGTCATTTCAGACGGCCGGCCGAGCTGCTAGATCACCATGGCTAGGTTTACAGCTTCCTGGAGGAGACTTTTGCTTATTCTGTGGTGGACATGGCCACTTCCTCTTTTACAGAAACCTTCCTGTTTCTTTGCAGACCTGTGGTTCCACAGCAATATCTGTACATGATCTCTGACGTGACTGACCTGAGAGCTTGAACAAGGTTCAAATCTGTAAACTCATGGAGATCCACAAAGCTATGAAGAACAGAAATATTCAAATCCTCCCTGTAAAAAGTAAAGAAAAAGTTTGTGAGAGTTGTTAATAGATGCAAAGCAACCCGAAAAAGTGTGGGCCTTTGCTTTTCTTTTAACCGTTGAAGTAATGGTAATTAAAAGGGGTTTCTAGGCCTTAAATATTGATCGGTGAGGGGCCCTGCTGATCAGCTGTCAGCTGTGCTTTGGCACTCGGGCAAACACTGTGTGTGTTCCTCGGCAGGAGACCCATTTAAGTGAATGGGGTTCAGCTGCACTACCAAGCAAAGCCACTATACAATGTACAACACTGCTCTGCAATGCTGACACAGCTGATGTGCCACGAGTCGGACCCCCACTAATCATATAGGTGACCTATCCTAAGTTATGTAAAGGAACTGTCCCATCTGGGACACCTATGGCAGATCGATAACATACGCCATAAATGTCAGATCTCAGAGGTGGGACCCGCACCCATCTCAAGAATGGGGCTCCAGAGAGAATGGAGACCACATAGTGTATGCGCAGCCTACTCTCCATTCACTGCTGTGTGACTTCCGTAGATAGCCAGACAAGCGCGCTCCTACTTATATGCCATAAATGTGCCAATGAGCATACCCCTTTAACTCCCAGAAACTCTATAATAGTGATTGCTCAGACTAAGATTACGACAACATATTTCAACTTTGCGGTTCACATTGCTTGACAATTACTGTGAAAACTAAGACCTTTCTTCAGCATGCTATGTAAGCAGACCTTCCCTGACCATACTAAACTATAGGGATCAGACTTGTTGCCTTTAGCAGATGACGTACATGTAACGCTGCTTAAGGCACCACGGCTCAACTAACTGCAAGAATCAGACACTGTAATGACAAGTACTAGTATTTTCCAACCAGGGTTCCAAATAGGGTCCCTTCAGCTCTAATCAGGGGTTCCCCAGAATATAGTCACGATAGGGAAGGCACCCAGTGCCAGCCTGCTTATAGGGGTTGGCCACCTTATTCTCTAC
Source organism: Bufo bufo (assembly GCF_905171765.1). Lineage (NCBI taxonomy): Eukaryota > Metazoa > Chordata > Amphibia > Anura > Bufonidae > Bufo > Bufo bufo. The sequence continues at coordinate 215,477,402 of NC_053389.1, forward strand.
ATATGTGCTGGAAATGGCATGGCACATAATGGCAGCTAGGGATCAACTGGTATTAAACAATTGTCGCTGATGTCTGATGGTTTAGTGACTAATATACAGTCCGGCACTCCAGTCCCAAAACAGCTGCTGATGGAGGGTCACGGGATAAGTCCCACTGATTAACCGTGCACACAGCAATAGAAACGTGAACATGCACAGTGCAGGGGAAGTCAATGGAGGCTGCTGATGGATTGATCACATGACCCCCCCCATCAGCTGCCTTTGAGTGCTGTTCCCAGTGCATCTGTAGGATTAAAGGTATAGTGGCCAACCCTTTTAACATGTGTACCTAGAATTACAGAAAGCTTTACCTGACTACACCAAGTTTCTCTGAGGTGGGAACAGCATTAGGAGACCCCCAGGAGTGGAATCACTTCAGCAGTAATAAGGCTAGGAGGGAGAATGTCCCTTTGCATTGGTCATTATGCTGGCGGTCTGACCACCATCTATACCATCTCTCTATAAATCCACTTTATATTTAAAGAATTTTCACTCAAGAATCCAGATGGTGAACACTGTCTTTGTTAGACTAATTTCCATAGAGCTCAGGTTTACCTCTCTCCTAAGTAGTCCCCGATGGCGGTCTTATTCAGCCCTTCCCCTTTGTACAAGAAGCGTGCTATGTCTTCTGCAGTGTTTCTCAGCAACTCATTCTCCTGGAGATAGAGGATGCCCTAAAAGCAGGAACCGAATGTCATAAAATTAACCAACAGTATAAAATACATCATGTTCTAACTAAATTACAAAACACAGACGAGAACCATCATAAGGAGTCACTGAAGACGCAGGTAGTCGCTGTAGTAAAGCATCTTAAACCTTCATCTACCCAAGTGCAGGTGACAAAGCTAGCCACAGCTTAACCCCCTGGACATTAGGCGCTCCTTAGAGGTTATCCAAAGCCAGATAACAAGCCCTTCCGGTAACGGAAGACAAGTCAAGTTTGATGACAGCAATACATTTCTAGCAGAATTTGTTCCATGGTATCGCCACAAGGGGTTAGCACAATATAGCAAGTTTCATATCAAACATGGCGTTCTGTTCTTGAATATTTTACACCAAAGTCAAAACTCCATAAGCCATTTTTTTTTTAGTAGCCATGAAATAAAACCTTTAAAGTGGTTTTCTAAGATTTCTATAGCAATGACCTATGGATAGGTCATTAGTATCGGATCCGTTGGGGTCCAACACCCAGGACCCCCGCCAATCAGCGGTTTGAGAAGGCAGAGGCACTTGCAGTATGCCACGGCCTTCTCTCAGTTATCCCTGGGCCGAGTGATGAACGTGTCATGTGGCCTAGGCACAGCTCCGTCCCATAGAAGTGAATGGGGCTGAGCTGTCAGACCAAGCATAGCCGCTATACAATACATCAAAAAGCGCATCGGCGGGGTCCTATGTGTTGGACACCCACGGATCACATACTGATGGCCTATCCAGAGGCTAGGCCATCAATATAAGAATCTCGGAAAACCCTTTTAAGAGCATGTCTACACAGGACAGGACACTGGATATGCGTGCGGCTTCTTCAGTACCAGCTACATGGATGAGACTTTAAGAAACCGAACTCACACTGTAAAACAAATCCACAGTATAAGCTGACCTGTCGTGCGGATATTACATTCCTGCTGCAGATTTCACCCTTTGAAACAGAGGGTGAAATGCACTACAAATATTCAGCAAATTCCGCATTCCGGGGATTCACTGGAGATTTTCGCCTATGGCTCAGGTGTAGGTGTGGTCTGCCCAATTCCCAGAAGTCCTGCTCCAGAACTGAAACAGTGTTGTAGTATCCCAAATGCTAAATCAGATGACAGAGCATGACCACAAGAGGCCCTTAATACATTATTTTTTACCTTTTTAGGATCCATATTAAACTTCTTTCTGCCCATCCCGATCTTCCGGTTTCTTTGTAACGTTTTGCTGTGGGGGGAAAAAAAAACCATAAGGAAACAACGTTAACCAGAATGACCAAAGTAAGGCAGATAAGAACAAGTAGACGTTACAGTACACTGCCGTCACTTACAGGATCCCAATGTAACAAAAGTGCGATCGAGTTGCACCAACAAGCAAAGCGGTCGGCTTTAGTAATATTTGCTCCAGCGAGGCTTCAGTCTAATAACAGCACTGCGTTATGTGCGTGTCCAGGACATAAGCAAGGCATTCAGAATGGTGTACCAATCCCCCGACGCTCCCGTGGGGGTCGCTCCTTCCTGGTCCCCCTCTACACAGACCTCTGATCTGTTCAGCCATTCATTGGCTGCAGCAGTCACACGTGTCAAAGTGACATTACTGCGCTGAAGCGCAACAAACAGTGAAGAACACTGGAGCAGCAGGAGTTAAAGAGGACCTGTAACCTCTCCTTAAATGTCCGTTTTAGTAACTACTGGCACCCCTCTTGTGATAACATTCCTGTAGTACTAGCCTTATAAACAAACCCAACTAGTAACACCCATCTGGACCTTCATTGCAAACGGTTATTCATAGGAATAAAGGAATAACAAAACACAGAGTCCTAAGAACAGATGCAGATCCAGAATGGTTATTACATGGGGAATACAACTAGTTACTAAAACCGACCTGTCAGGAGAGGCGACAGCTCCTCTAACAGGCAAGTAATGGTTCTTTTATTGTTTTACACAATTTCCTCCTTAGCCCGTTTTTCATCCTTTAACATGGATATGTGTCACCGACATGGTGATGTGCGCGGGTATGGAACGTCACCACAGATGCCAATCACTGTCCTCAGAGTTAGACAATGTGATTGGCTGCAGTGGTCACATGCCCTTAATGCAGGATGACCGCGATTTCAAGAGATGCTGTTGTATCTCTGCCTATAGTAAGGGCACCTGTCACCACTACACATGGTAAAACTACAATTTTGGAGAATATGTTGCTCCTTGGCTATTCATCCTAGAAAATGAATTATTGACAACTGTATGTCCTGACACACATGTCCAATCAGAACTGACAGTGTTGGACTGTATAAGGACACATGTTAAGACCAATTTGTCTCTACAGAATTTCTGGGAGAAATAACAGAAGAACAGACCAATGGAAAGCTCCAAGATGCTCCAGAACATTGGTATTACTTGAGACATGTCAGAGCCGACAGCCCCTCCACATGGGAAAACCCCGTACAACGCAGTCTTTATTGGTCACTAGAAAAACGCATTTATTTAGTAAAGTGATTCACAGGAAGGCGACAGTGATAAAAACTTTCCGGACAGTGGCCTTGGGGCGGAAACTGTCAATAGCTGTTAGGACTGTGGTCATGGCGTTTCTCTGAACCCACCCTGAAGGTAAGTACCAGGATGTATTAGGCCTCAGGGCCAGCTCTGCAGTCAGAAGGATTCGTCCACCATCTACTACAGTGAAAACAGGGTCTGCCATTTGAGTTCAGCGATAGTCGTCCAATAAATACTCTGGGGGACATTTACTAATGGTTTTACTCCATTATTGTGGCATAATAAAAAAAGTCACAAAATATAGCACCCCGAGGTCGCGGTACTTTCTATAATTTTTTTTAAAGAGAAAAAAAAAAAAACACTCCTCTTAGCACTTTTGGGGAGTATTTTTAGCCGAAGGAGAGTACGAAAGTTGCAGTAATTCAGATACATGATGCGTAGGCCCACACTTGTTCACATCTGTTTGCAGATTTTGTCAAAAAGACCGGACAAAAAAAGCCCTGGATGCAGCACTTTTGCCCAGTAAAAAGACAATCTTTTTATGAGAAAAAATAAAACGGACTCCATCATTGTCAGAGAAGTCTGTTCAGCTCTGTTCCGGTCAGGCTGGGTCCACATCACGTTTGTCATATGTACACAGAAACATACAACAAAACGTATACGTTAATGGATGCCTCAGACAGATCCCATACTGTGGCATCCGTCACCAGAGTTCCAATGTAGAAAAAAATTATATTGATTAACCCTTATACCTATCTCAATAACCCATTTAATTATAGGGCAGGAGAACGGAAAGAACGGAGAAGGCATATAACTGAGCTGAACGGAGCCTAAGAACCCCATAGACTATAATGGGGTCCGTTATGTTTCCGCTCAGCTGTGCATGCAGGACTCCGCTTCAAAATCATCTTCTGAGCAGAAACATAACGGACCCCATTATCGTCTATGGTGTCCTAAGGGCTCCATTTGGCTCAGTTATGTGCCTTCTCCATCCTTTCCATTCTCCTGCTCCTAAACGGAGCAGGAGAACGGAAGGGCTGAACGGTGATGTGAACGAAGCCTTAGGCTTCAGGCACATGGTCATATTTATCAACAAAGTGCATTTTCTGCTGGCCCAGTTATTCCTATGGTGCCATGCACACATCCGTATTTTTCATGGATCTACGTGGCTGTCCATGCTGCTTACAAGAACAGTCCTTTCTATCAATTGGAGTGAGAAAAATATGGAGTGTAGAGTCGTTATTTGCAGACCAAAATACTAACACGGCGGTGTGCATGAGGCCTCGCCAAAACCAAGCTGAAGTCCGCATTTACTTTAACTCACACGTTTAGCAGCACGCAATGGCCCATGGACATGCTGCACGTGAGACTACACAGCCTTACCTTCCTTCATTGGCCTCCAGGCCTTCCACCTCATTCATAGCATCACTCAGCTCATCACGCAGCCTCTGGATCTCTTCCAGCAGTTCCTGTTTCCTGCGACGGATGTTCTCGAGCTCAATACGCTCTTCTGGAGTCAGGTCAGCGGGAACTAAAGAGGAAGCAACAAGATAAACATTCTCAGGATCTATTGTGCATAGCAGCGACGTGTTTTATGTTGGGGGGGGGGAATAAAAGAAAAGAAATAAAATCACTGTAAATTTGAAGCCAAAAAGTTTAGCTTTGACCGGCAAAGGACATGTTCACACAGAAGGATCTTGTCACGCATTCCACCTCCTATTGAAATCTGTGCCACTTCAAGAAAGGTTATGTCCCTTCTTGATGAGGTTTCTACATGGTAACTACAGCGGGCGTCTGCAAGCAAATTTACCCCACTGGATTGGCCAAATTCAAACTACAAACCTGCGGCAGAAATCTGAGGGTCAGCCCTAGACATCTGCACCGGATTCCGTGGAGAAAACAGGTAAATTTTTTCTGACATGTATTATAAATGATTAGAACATGCCAGGTATCCATGCAGCCAGTCACTGGCCTCAACAGTATACAGCACACAACTGTTGAGGCCATTGACTGACTGCAGCAGTGACCTGGTGTGCCCAGGATGATACTGCTGCGTCCAAGAACGCAAACACCGGCGGGAAGGACAGGGGAGCAAAATGACTTCTTTTGAAATTTTACCACAATTACTGTTTCATCTGACTTGGAGGTCTGTCACATCCAAATCGGTTTCAAAGTAAGCATACCAGCATGTAGAGTAGGTGCCCTGAAAGAGAACGATATCTCTCTTGTGAAAACCCGGTGCCCTAATCCTTTTAAATGTTACGCATCCAGTGTGGTGCGCCATAGCTCTCACCATAACGCCGCCCACCCCCTCCTTTCACTGGCAGTCTCTGAGATTTCAGTACTAAAAATCTTATTTGTATAAAAAAATATTTCTCAGGATTAGAGGACCAGATTTTCACAACAAAGGCACGGTTATGTTTTGGGGTTCCTAGGCTATGCATAAAGGGGTTTTCCCGAGACGTTAATACTGATGACCGCTATCCGCTGGTAAGGGCATCAGTATCAAATTGGTGGGGGTCCAACGCTTGGGATCCAAACCGATCACCTGTTCGAAAAGGTAGCAGCACTTGCAGTAGAGCCACAGCCCACAGGAGTGGATGGGGCTGAGCACAATACAAAGCATGGCCGCTATATAATGTACAGCGTTGCGCTGCGAGAAGGGCACGCCACTCACAGGAGCACCACTGCCTTCTCAAACAGGGGATCCTGGGTGTCGGACACCCACCTATCAGATACTGGTGACCTACACAGAGGATAGATCATCAGTATTAACAAAACGGATTTTGGACATAATAGATTGCCTTTCGGTTTCACGCCCAATCTTTGAGAGAAGGCACTGCAGTAGAGGAGTTGTAGCAGCAGAAAAACTAAAATGGCGTCCCCTGCTCAGGGCACCCTCAATGAGGCAGAACAAAGAACCTGCTCTGTACAAGTGACTCCCGTCCTGGTGGGCCATCCATTCGAATAGCTAGCATGTAATGCTGGAGGGAAAATGAGCGGCCAGATGAGACTCCAGAAACCAGCTGGGATATGGCCTACATCAGACACTAGAGAGCAGAGAAGAATAAGAATCCCACTTGTGAATGGAGTTCTCAGTTTTCCTGGCTGGAGACGGACTTGCTCACCACGGGCTTTTTGCACTTAGCATACTTTCCTTACTTTGGGACCATTATTACAGAATTTGCATTGTTGGTGAAAGTCGTCAGAATCCGTTCTAACAGCTACAGTCATAGATAGCTAACTATTTATTAGAAAGCCAAAAATAAGCGCTTTGTACACGGAGAGAAATATTTAGCAGCTGGTAAGGAAACACTGAAGTCATTGTGCATTTTGTCTTGTGAGAAAAAGGTCTTTATTGTAAAAAAAAAAAAAAAAAAAGAAAAATTTAAACTGGATGCCAAGGGCTGGTCATGGTATAATCCTTGTCATACTGTAAAACAAAGTCCTGTTTGATGACAGTCCCTCATTTATATCCATGATCAGTCCCAAATACAAGCTCTGATGGAAGATACACTGGAGTCCTCCAGTCACCATTGGACATCAGGGCAATTTGTTGGGGATGAAAGGCAATTTCAGGTGCCAAAACCTAACAACCATAACAACCTGTCAGTGACAAGTCCACGAAAAGGCACTGAGCTATTTGTGTATACATGTGTATATATATATATCATACCTGATGTTATGGTGGTAGGTTTGTCTACTCATCAGAAACAGATGATCAGATTAGACATTACATATCTAAAGCTATACAGATTAGACAGCAGTTTGAACACACAGTCATCTGGTGAACGTTCTGTCTGCAGACACAGCTGAACATATTTAGTCCATATTGGCCGTCACAGTTGCTCAAACTGCCCATACATGTTCAATGAAACTGGGCGATGGACGAAAGATCTTTCTGGGAACCTTCTTTCAAAAACAGTTCTTTCATCTGGCTATCGAACAAAAATATAACACACGGCCAACTTCTTTTCAAATGATAAAGGTCTGTCATTGGTTGACTAAAACGATTATCTGTTAAGGGGAACCCGTCATCAACTTTAAGCTAACCTCACTGAGGACAGCATAAAATAGTGACAGAAATGCTGACCTCAGTAGGGTCACTTATGAGCTAAAAGTAAGTGGTTGCTGAGAACCAGCATCATAACCATTGCCGCTCAGGCCTTGAAGAGTCAAATCTACTTGAGAAGAGTCATGGTTATTATAATCTCCTGATCTCCCGCCTATCTGCTGATGATTGGCTTGTCTCTCCTAGATAGAAATGGAGAAAACTAGGTAGAAGACTGTCAGTCATCAGCAGGTGGGCAGGGAGAGCAGGACTTCATGAATAACCAGGACTCTTCTTAGGTGGCCGTGACTCTTTTCCAGGCCCAGTCTGCTCTGCAAACACTTACTTTTATCTTATAAATGACAGACCGCTTAAATCAACTCACCTGTCTCTACATTATTCTGCCATTAGTATGGGCAGCAGAAAGTTGATGACAGGTTCCCTTTAAACTTCACTCAATGAATGTTCATTTTTGGTTGAAATCATCCATTTTGATCAACTTTAGACTAATGTGTACTGTCACCTTTAGGATCCTTTCCTTCAAGGACACAGTAGATCGGCACTCATTCATTGCATTTATGTGTTTCATGCAAAGGTTGTTCATTCATTTTTGTGTCATCTTAAAAGATGTGATCAATGAGCATGAGGGCAATGAATAAGAACAATCATCACCCCATAAAAAAACAAAAAAAACAAAAAAAATAAAAAAACATGAAGGCATTCAATTCTGAGTTTCTGACAATCTAACAGCTACAACTAGTCCCTTAAAAGGGTTGTCCAGGAATAAATGATTTCTAACAGATGCCTCCCCCACTGAAATCATACTACTACCTGCTCCCCACCACGCCGTTCCTCTGTGCCGACTCCCGCGTCTCCATCTTCCGTTGCAGGATTTGTTTACTTCCTTCCCAACATAGTCAACTGATCTTCTTGAGCCAACCTCTGGCTTCAGGAGTGATGCGTCCACAAGAGACATATCACCACTGAAGCCAGTGGTTGGCTGAAGAGGATCAGGTGACCATGTCCATGTTGGGAAAAAAGAAAAACCCTGGACCAGAAGATGGAGGCTTAGGAGCCAGCGCAGAGGACAGGAGAGGCAGGGAACAGGTAAGATCCTTTTAGCAGCGGCAGCCAGCACTGTTGGAGTCCAGTGGGCAGTTCTACTACATGACTGACAGCCTTTATTGTATAGCTGTCAATGACTGATAGCTTAGGAGTCCAGTGGGCGGTCCTAAGAATAATCAGGTATATAAATGAATAAATTAGTTTTACTGGAAAAACTCTGTAAAACTTGTATCAAATCAGCTCGTAAAATTACACATTTTTGGCTTTGGTTTCACACCCAGTGACTCCAGTCCTGTCAGCTGGAGCCACCCATAGACCTGAGCACGGCTCCGGGAACGGATGATACATTTCAGCTTTGGCTGGGCCCAACGTGCGCAGCTCCTTCACCCATATACGAAGGAAGAGAATCTCTACCAATACTGACAGCAGAACTGTACATGGTGTAATAGGAGGGATGCCGGACTGCAGGCGAGAGAGGGCGACATAAGAGGCGCCATTGTGTACAGATATGTTGAATGGGTGACCGCAAACGCTAGATGCAAATTGGCTGCGGATACTTCAGATACCAACGTCGTACATGCCTGCAGCAACAAAGCATTCTTTATCCTGGGCTGAAAAGTGTAATACCAGATCCTGGCACCAGCCAGATGAACAATTAACAGGACCAGAGTCCAGCCTTCATTTTCAAAAAAATAAAATAAAAAAAGTGAAACAAGGACTCTAAATGCCCCAGACAACAATTACCACCTCGGTCACAAAATGTGAGGAATGGAGGTCACACAAGAAAATCATTTATCAGATCAAATTAGCAAATCAGTATCATAGTCGGTCAGGTCAAATTCCTACAGACTGGCACTGACAGCGCCACCTGCCCAAGAGGTGGCGGTCACAGATCACTACCCATCTTGACAGAGGCTGCCACCATAACCACCATCAACCTGGTTACATCGATAGAAGTATGAATGTGGCAAAAAAACGTACCGACATTGCCTGACGTACTTGTAGGTAATAATTGGGAAAATGTAGTCCAAATGTGCATGTGTGGACGCGTTTTTCCATAAAAACAGAAACATATAAACCATCTAGACAAATGTATACATTAAAGGGATTCTGTCACCTCTCATAACCCAAATTTGGATTTTAAACCAGTCATGCTCCACAGCTTACCTTGAATCGGCTGTGCTGTTCTATATTGTAATCCGTCCAGTAGTTTTGCAGAAAAACGACTTTTATAATTATGCAAATTAACCCTGAAGGTGCCCAGAGGGGCGTTATGTTCCCCTTTGTGTGCCCAGTAACGCCCCTCTTACAGTGCCCAGAATGCCTTCCTCCAGAATCCCTAACCGCCCACAGCGTCTCATCCCTCTCCTCCCCCTCCCTGACGGCCGAGCGAAGTCTCGCGCAGACGCAGTACCCACTGAGGGCAGGAGCTTCATCGTCGTCACTGGGCATGCGCCGAGCCCAGTGACGTCCGATGCTCGCTCTTCCCTCAGTCCCCAGCAAATCGCACTGGCGCAGCCCTCAGTGGGTACTGCGTCTGCGCGAGATATCGCTCGGCCGTCAGGGAGGAGAGGGATGAGACGCTGTGGGCGGTTAGGGATTCTGGAGGAAGGCATTCTGGGCACTGTAAGAGGGGCGTTACTGGGCACACAAACGGGAACATAACGCCCCTCTGGGCACCTTCAGGGTTAATTTGCATAATTATAAAAGTCGTTTTTCTGCAAAACTACTGGACGGATTACAATATAGAACAGCACAGCCGATTCAAGGTAAGCTGTGGAGCATGACTGGTTTAAAATCCGAATTTGGGTTATGAGAGGTGACAGAATCCCTTTAAAAACTACCGTATATATTCCTGAAATTGCTGCCATTTGTGCAACTTTGTTCATGTCCATTTAAAAGGGTTGTTCACCCCTGGGACCCACGGTGGGAATCATACTTATCTGGTCCCCATCTCTGTTTTCCGGCTCCCCCACAGCTTCTGGGTCTCCCAGCATCAACATCCTGCATGACAAGCGTCACCAGGTTGCAGTGACCACCTGTCCTTATTCGTCAATGTCATTGGGTCACGTGACGGATGAGATACGCCACTGCTGTGCCAGTCATCAGCTGCAGTGGCCACGTCACCCGCATCAAACAAGATGTTAACGTGAGGAGACCCAGGAGTCAGAACCTAGCAGTGGGGACCAGATAAGTACGATTCTGCAGAAAAGGTCCCCAGGGGTGATGTATTGGTAAGTGTACTTTACAAACCAGGTGAACGGCCCCTTACCAGGAATAGGGCAGAATGCAGAAGCCATACATACGGGTTTCTGGCTGCCAACGAGCACAGTCCAGGGAGCCGGACAAATGTCACTGTTACAGGACCGGCTGGATGGATCCTGACTGTGGTTTTGTACTGCTGTACGGAGGGCACAATCCCAAATTGTACACTGTGACCTATATACTAATGGAAACCAAAACACTGATAGCAAATATAAACACATTCGGAACATGTGGTTCCGCATCCAGGCAGCCCCAAAAGATAAGACATGTCATATTACTTGCGGACCAAGGAACCATTGAAGTTAATGGGTCCGCGCCTTGATGCGGCATGCACACAACCGTTATCCGTGGTTTGTGGGCCTCAATACAGACACGGTCATATGCACGATAATAGCAAGAGACTGCATTGTGGGACCAGCCAGGAAAAAGGCCTCTCCGCCACCATGGGCCAGCCGGGGGAAAAAAAGGCTCTCCGCCACCATGGGCCAGCCGGGGGAAAAAAGGCCTCTCCTCCACCATGGGCCAGCCGGGGGAAAAAAAGGCTCTCCGCCACCATGGGGCTGCCTTTGCCATCACAAATTGAGCCCTGCTACATACAATACAGCCAGTCATTGGCTACAGCGACCAAGTGACCCCCATCAAACAAGAAGTTTACCAGCTGCGGTTAGAGACTGAAGGAGCCTGAACCCAGGGGCAGAGAGAAGGTTAGTATAATTCCCTCTGCGGGTCCAGCGACTTAGGGATGGGGGTCTGGCTGAAAGGGCCCCCCCCTCCGAAGGTAGACAAGCCCATTTCTCAGAAGTGACATTATCTTCACATAACAGACAAGCGGGTCTGTCACTACCTTACACTGCGCGCAGGGGGCGCAGCATAAAGGTGGTCACAGACCCCTCAACCACCAGACACAGAGGTACCTTAAGGTAAACACACAGAGCGGCTGAGACCGTGAGGTTTCATATAACTTGTTATAACAAGCCACGGCAAAGCAGGACACTAGGTGACTATAGTCCCCTGATAGGGGTCTCCCTGGACACGGCATGACCAGATTATGCCCCCTCCTTAGCACAGGACCTAGGAGGTACAGTACATATGATGGAGCAAGCTGCAGCGCTCTCCACAAATTGCTAAAATTCATTTCAGCACAAAAGGTCAGCGAGTCCATAATTCACACTCTGCTGCAAATCATTACCTAAGAAAACCTATTCAGTTCTTTCTTTTCCCGGTCTGATCCTGTTCCTAGGTTACATAAAGCGCTTACCATGGCGGTACTCAGACAGGAATACGTAACCTACTTTCATCACAAAGGGGACGAGAACGTTTTTAGAGTTTCTATAACCCAAACTTGACCTGACAACAGAGAAACTGAGGAGACCTATCCGACTGGTGGGGATCCAACCACTGGGACCCCCAACAATCACAACAACAAGGGGCCAGAGACCCTGGGGTGAGCAAAACAATGGCCACCCATATGCGCTGATGCTCCTCTCTACGTCATGTACTTGGCTTCTCTTCAGCATGCGTGATCATCGGTCCATCCACTCGGTGGACTAAGAACCCAGCAGTCAGACTGCCACGATCCGATCTGGATAGGTGGCAAGTTATTATGGTGGGACAACCCACTTAAAGGGGTATTTCCATCTCAGACAATGTGGGCTGAAGTGGTCGCTCATTATAGTCGAAATGATTAGTCCGTTAGTATATACACTACTTATCGTAAAGGGTTTTCCAATCTCAGACAATGGGGGCATATCGCTAGGATATGCCCCCATTGTCTGATAGGTGCGGGTCCCACCTCTGGGATCCGTACGTACTCCAAGAATGGAGCGGGGACGGTGTTGGCCAAAGGACCCCGGGTTTACTGGAGTCCGGCCACCACCAAGCACTCTCCCCATAGGATTCAATGGGAACACACCGCACTTGCGCGAGCACAGCTCCCATTCATTTCTATGGGGCCAACAGAAATAGCCGAGCAGGCTTTTTTTTTTTCGGCGGCCCTATAGAAATGAATGTAGGGCGGCTGCACATGCCCAGTGAGCCCTCCACAATCTTCAGGGGTCCGCTCTCAATGTAAATGCATCTATCAGCTGATGGGGGCATATCCTAGCGATATGCCCCCATTGTCTGAGACTGCAAAACCCCTTTACGGACTAATATTGACTATAATGAGCGACCACTTCAGCCAGTTTGGTTGGGGACCCACTGCTCTAGGCCTCCGTCCTGAGACAACCCTTCTACGCGGGCTGATGACAGATGCCATTCACGTGGTCGGCCATACCTACATTCCAGGTGGGTCACACCCCTGCTTCATACGTGAAGCAGGAGACATTCAGTGCTGTGATTCACTGCAGATGATTTTATACAGCCCCAGGGGACGTTATAGCTCCATGTGCTGAAATCACCGAGGACCGAAGAGAACAGGAAAATGGAAATCCCGACACCCCACGTTCAGCATTTTAGCCTCTCCATGCCCTCCATACTTATGCACGCTCACACGGGCTCCTTATAGGGACAGACACCCATGGCAGCAGCTAACCTCCTCTGAGGAGAAAGGATCCAAGTTCTGCGACCCCATTCATTCCTATGGCTGCCCACCTACACTGCAATACTTGGGCATGGGACATGTATCAGCCCCAAAATCACCCTGTAGCTGAACCCTTAGGCCAGACACAGATGAGCGAGTTCAATGTGAGAAACTCGTAGCCCGTTCTGACCTCCGCTCCTCTGACAGGATCACACAGCATGATGATTTATAATACTGTGTCACCCTGACATAATGTGGTCACTGTAATAGATTCCAGGACTCTCAGGGTCCCCCAGTATTATAAATCATTATACTGCAGTGCGATCTCCTCAGAGGAGCAAGACCTCACACTGACACGCTGCGAGTTTCTCACATTGAACTCGCTCATCTATGTTTGGGCTCCAAACAGAATCCATGGTGCAGTGAAGGATCTATTGTACTATGGACACCACCGTCTTATAACAGGGGCCCGTCATATACCTGTCAACTAGGTGGCATCTGTGGCAGAGAAAATCTCCACATACATATCGTATGCCACTGTATACAATGTGGGGCATGAACCATGCACAGATCCCCAGGTTAAAAGAAAGGATTTTCTTATGGACAATTCTCAGCATATTAGGGTAACTAGCGTTAGTGTGATCCGTCGTCGGAGCTGCCTGCCGGTTCCGCCGATCAGTGTGACAACTGACAGCATTTGTAGATGGATCCGGGTGCAAATCAGTCTACAAATGCATTGCAAGAACAGATCCGTCTCTCCGCTTGCAATGCCGTCCTTCAGTTGTTTTGCAATGCCGGATCCGGAACTAATGTAAGTCAATGGGAATTAATGCCGGCATTCCAGCGACTTATCAGGCATTTTGGACGGACATAACACTGCAGCATGCTGCGGTATAATGTCCCGCCAAAACGCCTGACGGTGACTGAACGGATTTCTATCCATTCAGAACACATGGTGATATGCCTGATCAGTTCTTTTCTGGTATAGAGCCCTTTTGACAGAACTCTATGCCGGAAAAGAATAACGCTAGTGTGAAAGTACCCTTCGCTAGATAGTGGCCGGATCACCGCCGGTCCCCATTACAGTAAATGGGGCTGGATGGAGCCTCTCAAGCAGAGCGATCCCTAGTGCTAGTAGGAACCTCGCTGGAGGAAGATCCAACCAATTTACTAAGAGGTGCCTCCTCTTCTGCTGTCCGTGCTGCAGAACCAAAATCTACTGCAGCCAGGAGCCGGGCAGATTACTGGTATGTCGCCAGCCCGCTAGCGAACAGCTCTATACCCAATGTATCTAAGGTTTACTTGTTCCCATACACATTGGGGGGAGACTCGTGAAGACCAGCGTCTGCTATGCCAGCCTTATATCTCCCGCACCTCTGGAGATGACACATAGGACACATATGGCAACTCAGGTGGCATACATTTGTCACCATTTAAGCCAGAAAACTGGCGTGAATGATAAACGTGCCGAGGCCTATGGCCACATCCTCTCGTTGGCCGAGGAATAAACAAAAATTGCCCTTAAATTTAGTCACCAGTCGCCAATCCCGGGAGGCATATGGAGAAGATAAAGGTCCCCATCTGAATGAAGCCTAATGCATCCAGAGACCCTCACCGGTCACGACTAAGGAGCGTCCCTTTGGCGCCGACCAGGTGGGATTTCTATAGAGGAGCGCGGCCTGCGGTGGTTTCCTGTATAGTCAAGCGCTATGGAAAAAATAAAAAAATGAAATGTATACTAAGCGGGCAACGTAGGCAGCGCCGGCTGTACAGATGTAGATGCACCCGTCACGTGTACACCCCAGCGTCAGCTCCTCATGTAACGTGAACACAGCCCAGGCGATCATAATGACATGTAAAAGTTTAATACACACGGCTCGTCTGACTTTCATCACAGCAGATAACGCGCCGCGGTCGGCAGATATCGCCACGGTCGGCAGATATCGCCACGGTCGGCAGATATCGCCACGGTCCCATACATGCAGCAATTCTTCCCTCCAGTCCAGAGACGACTTATCACTGCTTGTTAAAGGGCCACACACAGAAAGAATGGAGAGGGCTCTGACACTATCACCTATCACAGGGCTGACACGATAACAATCTGCACACTGGCTCCAGCCTGCGCCCCCAGCATGACTGCAGGCTACACCCCCCCAACGGTAAAGATGGAACGGTCTCCACGCTGCTTCCCATGCACAGCACTGCTAATCCCCACCCCATCCCAAGGCATAAAATGGAGCATCCTGCCCCTTCCCCGTTTACAGCCCAGGAAGAGCCTAAGAAACCGAAATAATGTACACTCCCGACCACTCACTGCAGGAGAATCCATAGCTGCACTTACCGTAAATGGTATCGTCCATGTCCAGGAAGGTGACAAGTCCGAGGACTCGCTTGACCGGAAATCACGACCTCACGTCAGAAATGTCCACGGACCCAGAATAATATTCTAAACGAACGGTTCCTATGAAGCTCCGTTCCCACCGCTCTCTATCCGGCTCGCCTTCATCGGGCTCACCACCCCCCAACACCCGTCGCCTCTAAAGCCCACCTACTGCCTCCATAGCAGCCACCCGCAGTCACCGCCCACTTCGGTAACCGACAGTGCAGTCATCCAATCACGTCGCGATTGTAATCAGGGTCGGGGAGTTAGGGGTGGGGGGCAGAAGCTTACGGCCTCTTTGTCTCGAGGACGTGCATTCCTTCTTGATTGACAAGCTATTTGGCCAATCCTAAGCCAAGACTGTCTGGTAAAGGCGGGACAACGCCGTACATCGACCAATAAAATCTACGGATACAAGCGTAGCTAAGCCAAATAGAGGTTGGTAAGGGCGGGGAATCCAAGGAGCTCCTGAAAGGAAATGCTAATGGAATGTCTCATAAGTGCAATGTCTGCATTTACAACCTCTTCCCTCATAAGGCTGCTTTCACACTGGCGTTTTGGCTTTCCGTTTGTGAGATCCGTTCAGGGCTCTTACAAGCGATCCAAAACGGATCAGTTTTGCCCTAATGCATTCTGAATGGAAAAGGATCCGCTCAGAATGCATCAGTTTGCCTCAGTTCAGTCTCCATTCCGCTCTGGAGGCGGACACCAAAACACTGCCTGCAGCGTTTGGTGTCCGTCTGACGAAACGGATCCGTTTTCACTGACAGAATCTGGCACAATAGAAAACGGATCCGTCTCCCATTGACCTTCAATGGTGTTCAAGACGGATCAATTTTGGCTATGTTACAGATAATACAAACTGATCCGTTCTGAACGGATGCAGACGGTTGTATTATTTGAACGGATCCATCTGTGCAGATCCATAACGGATCCGCTAACTACGGCACTGGAATGATCACATGGATTCCCTTGGACACCATTAGAAAGGGCCAAACGTGCCTGATAGCAGAAATAGCGCCACCATTCTGCGGCGCAGTACAAAGATTGGCAGCCCCTGTCTGCAGTGGGATAACTTCCCCCCCCCCGACCCATGTACGGTCATTTACATGTGTTCTGAATGAGCCGCTGTCAGTCACCTCTGGTGGTCGTAAGAACTGGGCATGTTCACATTCCTCTGCCTGATCCCAGGACATCTGCCCTTGAGGAAGACATGGGGCCTCATTTATCAAAACTGGAAAACTGTCTTAGTTGCCCATAGCAACCAATCAGCTCACCTTTCATTTTTTTCAGATCATTTTAAGAAATGAAAGGTGAGCTCTAATAGGTTACTATGGGCAGGCAACCACGTTTTCCTATTAGACAGTTTTGATAAATGACGCCCATGGTGGGCAGAATCTGGCAAAATTGTTGAGCTCAGATGAATTTAAAGGGGCTGTGTCACTTCAGCAATTGGCAAATACCATGTTGAGAAAGTTAATACAAGCCACTTACCATTGTATCCTGATTGTCCATATTGCCCCCTTTGCTGGCTGGATTCATTTTTTCATCACATTATCCACTGCTCATATCCAGGGGTTATGGTCACCACTGCAGAGCAGATACGAGAGGGCCGGGAAGGTAGACTGCGCATGTGTGCCTATGTGAGCTCCCATGGTTCCGGCCACCAGAGAGGCAGCACTTTTTCCTATAGTACACAAGCACGACCACTGCTGCTGGATTGCAGGGTGGTCATAATGCCAGTTTCACACTTGTGATAAAGAGATCAAGCAGGCTGTCCTGGAAGGGAACAGCCTGCCGAATCTCTCTGAATTTCGGCATTGCCGGAAGCAACCGCATTGCCATCCAGCCCCATTCTCTATAATGCGGATCAGCGGAGGTCCAGCTGCAACCCGACAAATATGTGGAGAAGTGGCGGGATCTCAGCATGTTTGTCGGGTTGCAGCCAGATCTCCGTTGGTTCCCATTATAGTGAATGGGGTCGGCGGGTGTCAGGTAGCGTCGGGCAATGCAGCATCCAGCCCACTCTGGCAGGCTTCTCCCCTGTCAGAACAGCCTGCCTAAAATGTGAACGCAAGTGTGAAACTAGTCTAAGGGCGCACCGTGCAGTTCTGACATGCATTCAGGATGCAGTTATTTAGTGTAGGTCACACTCTAATATTTCGTTGGACCGCCTTTAGCTTTGATTACGGCACGCATTCGCTGTAGCAATGTTTCGATAAGCTGCAATGTCACAAGATTTATTTCCATCCAATGTTGCATTCATTTTTCACCAAGATCTTGCATTGATGATGGTAGAGTCTGACTGCTGCGCAAAGCCTTCTCCAGCACATCCCAAAGATTCTCAATGGGGTTAAGGTCTGGACTCTGTGGTGGCCAATCCATGTGTGAAAATGATGTCTCATGCTCCGTGAACCACTCTTTCACAATTTGAGCCCGATGAATCCTGGCATTGTCATCTTGGAATATGCCCGTGCCATCAGGGAAGAAAAAATCCATTGATGGAATAACCTGGTCATTCAGTATGTTCAGGTAGTCAGCTGGCCTCATTCTTGGAGCATATACTGTTGCTGAACCTAGACCTGACCAACTGCAGCAACTCCATATCATAGCACTGCCCCCACAGGCTTGTACAGTAGGCACTAGGCATGATGGGTGTGTAACATCCCAGAGTTATGTTACTAAACTCTTTCTCCCCGCTACTATTTGTTGGTAACATGTGCCTTGTCATCTAATGTGATTTTATGTAATATTCCTCACAAATGTGCATATTCTAAGCCTGTTACATGTAATTTGCTGTAATTTGCAGGTGGCAGCAATGTGTTACCAGGGCCTTAGTAACAGTTTAGCATATCTAGATTGGAATAGAACATTCCAGTTTAGCTCCCCCCTCTTTGAGGAGGTGTGGAATGTTCCCACATCCTGTCTCATGGGGAGGAAAGGAAGTTAAGTTTAGTGTGCCAGCCACCCCTGCTAGGGGAAGGCTGTGCAAGTAGGAGCTCCCAGAAATAGGGATCCCAACCCAGGATCGAGTCTCGGCTGAGACCAAAGATCTTCATCCCCAGTCTGAGCCCTTCAGCCTCAGATGGTTGGCAAGCAAGCAGCACCTCCAGATCTCCAGGAAGAGCCATTCCCTGTAAGCTAACTGAGTAACATCCAGAGACCAGGAGAAGCCAAATTCCTCCTCAGCTAGTCAGTCTCATACACAACAGAAGACAGATTCCTGCCATATTCTCCAGGCACATGATAGGAGCAGAAGAGATATTGATCCCTGCCATACATTGCCAATACCTGCTGGGACCCAAGACTATTGCTGTAACTCATATGGATTAATGCTGCCTTCAGTAAAGACAAGTTGAATTATATCCCAAGTCTGGATCTCAATTATTGCTACCAAAACCCTCAATTACTCCTACTAGCAACACAGTCATTTATTGCAAGTGAGCCAGGATCCAGGAGTCCAGCCGTACCAAGGTAGGAGACACCATTGACACTATTACTACTATTACACAGAGACATTACCCCACTCTGGCATTCCTCACCTGGTGCGTGATTTGCAAAACCTTAAAGGGCCCTGAGACTGTACCCTGCGCATGCTGCAATTGGCGTCACGAACAAAAAACTATAGACTTATATACCCATATCCGGACTCACTACATATTTTGGCGTCCGCCTAACCGTACCACGGTCCTGCTCATTGCAGGTGCATCACTTCATCTGCCTCTCTTCTTACCCTGATGCGCCCATCACTCTGGCACAGGGTAAATCTAGACCACATGACCTTATTCCATGGCTCCAGAGTCCAATCTTTATGCTCCCTAGAAAATTGAAGCCTTTTTTCTGGTTTGCCTCACTAATTAGTGGTTTTCTTACGGCTACACAGCTGTTCAGTCCCGATCCCTTGAGTTCCCTTCGCATTGTGCGTGTAGAAATGCTCTTACTTTCACTATTAAACATAGCCTTGAGTTCTACTGTTGTTTTTCTTCGATTTGATTTCACCAAACGTTTAAGTGATCGGCGATCACGATCAGTCAGGATTTTTTCCCCGCCACATTTCTTCCTCAAATACGATGGTCCCCACTATCCTTCCAGTTTTTAAAGGATAACTGTCACATTTAGACCCTAATTTCAATTTTCATATATGTAGTTACTAATAACATGATATTCCAGAATCAGTTACTATTAGACTGACTTACCCCATATTTAATAAGATTTAGCCCTTAGCAACCAGTCTGCATAAAACTGCAATTTCACTATTCAGTTAAGATGGCCGCCACTGCCCTTACCCTGAGGCTAATCCCGCCTGCCCTCACTACCCACAATGCTTTGAGCTCCTCACATGCACTAGCCAGTAACAATAGCCCCCCAAAAGTGTCAGTAACCAGAGCCCTCCCCCTAAAGGGTTAATCTCCTGCAGCACAAAGGGGTCCTCTTACCACATGTTGCTTTCATTTATACACTGAGCAGATGTCACGGAACCATGAACCAGACGTACAACAAGAGATAAATGAAAATAAGAAGGCTTTATTGAAAATAAAGCTGTAAAGCAAAAGTCCAAACGGATGGTGAAACCGAGCAGAGTCTTTGCGAAGCCAGAGGTCAGGAACCAGAAGGGTAGTCAGACGAAGCCAGGATCAGGAACCAGCAGGGTAGTCAGAGGAAGCCAGGATCAGGAACCAGCAGGGTAGTCAGACGAAGCCAGGATCAGGAACCAGCAGGGTAGTCAGACGAAGCCAGGATCAGGAACCAGAAGCAGCAGCAGTCTTAGAAGCATGTGAACACAAGAGGACCAAGCAAGGAACTGAAGCCACAGACCTCCTATATATATGAGCTAGGCATCCAGCTCCTCCCAGGGGAAGGAGGAGCCGCAGGGTGGAAGGCTACAAGAAACCCAGGACCCAAGATGGCCGCCAGCACATGTCAAACGAAGGAGAGCAGCAAGCAGGTAAGACCATGACAGTACCTCCCCCTCAAGGGCCCCTCCTCCGCGGAGCACAAAACGGTTTCTGAGGGAAGCGTGCGTGGAAGGCTCGGAGCAAGGCAGGAGCATGGACATCTGCGGAGGGAACCCAGGAACGCTCCTCTGGACCATAACCACGCCAATGGACCAAAAACTGCAACCGACCGCGGACCAGGCGTGAGTCCAGGATATTGCTCACCTCATATTCCTCACGATTGCCCACTTGGACCGGACGAGGCCGAGGAACCGAGGAAGTGAAACGATTACACACCAGTGGCTTCAACAGGGAGACATGAAACACGTTGGAGATCCGCATGCCAGGAGGAAGCGCAAGGGCATAGGCTACCGGGTTTACCCTGCGAAGCACTCGGAAGGGACCAACAAAGCGAGGCGCCAGCTTGGGAGTGGGCACTCGAAGGTTGAGGTTGCGGGTGGACAACCATACACGGTCTCCGACCTGGTAGGAAGGAGCAGGCGCTCGTCTGCGATCAGCCTGGAATCTCTGGCGCTGCGCAGAGACCTCAAGGGACTTCTGGATCTGTACCCAAGAAGCACGTAGGACGGAAAGGTGATCCTCCACAGCCGGAATATCCTGGGGAGAGAATACCTCCGGTAACACGGCAGGTTGGAACCCATAATTGGCCATGAAGGGAGACGTCCCAGAGGAAGAGTTCACCGCCGTGTTCCTGGCAAACTCAGCCCAAGGCAGGAGGTCAACCCAATTGTCTTGGTGATCGGAGACATAGCAACGAAGGAATTGCTCCAAGGCCTGATTGGATCGTTCTGCGGCCCCATTGGACTGAGGGTGGTAGGCCGAGGAGAAGGAGAGATGAATCCCCAACTGGGAGCAAAAGGCGCGCCAGAACCTGGACACAAACTGACTCCCCCGATCCGACACAATCTCCTTAGGCAAACCGTGCAACCGGAAGACCTCCCTGGCAAAAATCGTGGCCAACTCTTGTGCAGAGGGTAACTTCTTGAGAGGAACACAGTGGCACATTTTGGAAAACCGATCCACAATCATGAGAATGACCGTATGGCCTCGGGATGCAGGGAGGTCCACAATGAAATCCATCCCCAGGTGTGACCATGGGCGCTCCCCGGTGGCTATGGGTTGCAGAAGGCCCAACGGAAGGTGCCGAGGGGACTTACTCTGGGCACAAACGGAGCATGCCGCTACATATGCGGCGATGTCGGAACGTAGGGAAGGCCACCAGAACAGACGTGAAACAGCCCAGGACAGCTGATTCTTTCCAGGATGCCCCGCGGTCTTGGAGTTATGGTAGGTTCGCAACAACCGAGTGCGCAACTCCTCAGGCACAAAACATCTGCCGTTGGGTCTCCCAGAGGGAGCACCAGATTGAACCGCCAAAATCTGCTCACCCAGGGGAGAGGTCAGGCTGGTGCGAATGGCGGCCAGGATCTGATTCGGAGGTATGACTGAAGTCGGAATCGACTCCTCCCTGGACAGCTCGGAGTACTGCCGTGATAAGGCATCCGCCCTGATGTTCTTGGAACCGGGTAGGTAGGAGACCACGTAATTAAAACGTGACAAGAACAGAGCCCATCTGGCCTGACGTGGTGTCAATCTCTTGGCCTCAGAAAGGTAGGTCAGATTCTTGTGGTCCGTCAGGATGAGAACCGGAACCACCGAACCCTCGAGCAAGTGCCTCCATTCTTTAAGGGCCTGCACGATGGCCAATAACTCCCTGTCACCAATCTGATAGTTGCACTCCGCGGAAGACAGTTTCCGGGAGTAAAACCCACAAGGAAGCAGAGGACCCTCTGGTGTTCTACGCTGAGACAGAAGGGCGCCTACTCCCGTCTCAGACGCGTCCACCTCGAGGACAAAGGGCAACCCAGGGTTGGGATGCGACAGAATCGGAGCCGACACAAAGGCGGACTTTAGGGCCTCAAAAGCTCGGATGGCCTCGAGCGGCCAGACCTGGGAATTACTGCCCTTCCTGGTCAGATCCGTGAGAGGCTTGGGCAGCATGGAAAAGTCCCTGGTGAACTTCCGATAATAATTGGCGAAGCCCAAAAAGCGCTGCAGGGAACGAAGACCACTGGGCTGGGGCCACTGTAAGACAGCCGAAACCTTCTCAGGATCCATGGAGAACCCCTCAGCGGAAATGATGTAACCTAAGAAGGTTACCTGGGATCGGTGAAATTCGCATTTCTCAAGCTTACCGAACAGCTTGTTCTCTCGTAACCGTTGCAACACTCGTCTGACATCCAGAATGTGGGCCTCCATGGATTCAGAATATACCAAGATGTCATCCAAATAGACTACCACACACTGCTGCAACAGGTCACGGAAAACATCGTTGATGAATTCCTGAAAGACTGCGGGCGCATTGCACAACCCAAAGGGCATAACCAAGGATTCGTAATGACCGGTCCTGGTGTTAAACGCGGTCTTCCACTCATCGCCCGCCTTGATCCTTACCAGGTTATATGCCGCCCTCAGGTCGAGTTTGGTAAAGACCGTGGCCCCTTTAAGGCGACCGAACAGCTCGGAAATCAAGGGTATCGGGTAAGCGTTCTTGATCGTGATGCGATTGAGACCCCTGTAATCGATGCAAGGCCTCAACTCACCGCCCTTCTTTTTCACAAAGAAAAATCCAGCCCCTGCCGGGGACGAAGATTTGCGAATGTGTCCGCGTGAAAGCGCCTCCCTCACGTACTCCTCCATGGCCTCATTCTCCGCTACCGACAGTGGATAGACTTTGCCACGAGGAGGAACGGCACCAGATTGTAACTCTATGGCACAATCGTATGGGCGGTGCGGAGGTAGGGCAACCGCGCGCACCTTATCGAATACATCCCGGTACTCCTCGTATTCAGGAGGCAACAGAGAGTCCGAGGAAGTACACAGCAACTTGACAGACCCATGGATGCAACTAGCCCCACACTGCGGTGACCACGAGAGGATCTCGACCGATCTCCAATCGAAAGTCGGATTATGCTTCTGGAGCCAGGGGTACCCCAAGACCACCGAGTAGTGTGGAGACGAAATAACCTGGAGGCAGACCGACTCTCTGTGAACGGCACCAATGGCTATCCCCACTGGAAGGGTCTCATGAGTCACGTGTGGCGGCAGAAGGGGTCTGCCGTCTATCGCCTCAAGAGCCAGTGGGGAACCTCGAGCCTGCAGAGGAATGGAATTGGCGGCAGCGAACACACTATCAATGAACAAACCACCAGCACCAGAGTCCACCAACGCCTGGGTCGTCACCGAGCCCCCGACCCAGGAGAGGACAACAGTGATCAGTGGTTTGTCAACACGGGAAACCGGGGACGAGGAGACTCCACCCAAGATCTGCCCCCGACAGGATCTCAGGGTACGAGCGTTTCCCGGACGGTTCGGACATGCCAACCGAAAATGCCCACCGAGACCACAGTACATGCATCGGCCCTCGCGTCTCCGGAGTGCCCTCTCCCCCTCGGACAGGCGAGCAAACCCCAGCTGCATGGGTTCACCCCCAGACAAGTCATCCCCAGGAGGCGTGGGAGGAGAGGGAGGCACGGGTGGGACAGCAAACGTAGGCACCAATCTGTTAGAAGACCTCCGCAGGTTCTCCTTAAAGGAAGGTCTCTCCCTGAGTCTGGTGTCAATCAAAATCAGGAAAGAAATAAGAGACTCGAGCTCAACTGGTAGGTCCTTAGCTGCAACCTCATCCTTCAAGGCATCCGAGAGACCATGAGAGAAAGCAGCGACCAGAGCCTCATTATTCCAGCCCACCTCTGCTGCCAGGGTACGAAACTCAATGGCGTATTCAGCTACGGATCGTGAACCCTGTCTGATGGACATAAGGAGCTTCGCAGCAGAGGCAGCACGAGCCGGCACATCGAATACCTTCCGAAGAGAAGCAACAAAACCGGAAAACTCGGCAACCACCGGATTGTTGTTCTCCCATAAAGGGCTGGCCCAGGCCAAGGCCTTGTCCGAGAGCAGCGAGATCAAGAAGCCCACCTTTGATCTCTCAGTAGGAAAGGCATGTGGCAGCAACTCGAAATAAATGCCCACCTGGTTAAGGAAACCTCGGCACTGAGTTGGCTCTCCCCCAAAGCGCTGTGGAAGAGGGGCAGAACCGGTCATACCCCGAAACACCGCAGGCGCAACAACAGGTGTCGGGGTAGACTCTGGCGCAACAACCGGAGCGGCAGTAGGAGCGAGCCCAGGAGCGACAACCGACCCATCGGCAACGGGAGCGAAATGAGCCGTGCGTTCAAGCAGGGTTTGCAACGCCACAGCGAACCGACCCAACAGGTGATCCTGCTGATCAAGTCTGGCAACCAGCGTGGGTAGCGAGGATGGCCCTGTACCGTCAGAATTCATGGCTTGGTCCTAATGTCACGGAACCATGAACCAGACGTACAACAAGAGATAAATGAAAATAAGAAGGCTTTATTGAAAATAAAGCTGTAAAGCAAAAGTCCAAACGGATGGTGAAACCGAGCAGAGTCTTTGCGAAGCCAGAGGTCAGGAACCAGAAGGGTAGTCAGACGAAGCCAGGATCAGGAACCAGCAGGGTAGTCAGAGGAAGCCAGGATCAGGAACCAGCAGGGTAGTCAGACGAAGCCAGGATCAGGAACCAGCAGGGTAGTCAGACGAAGCCAGGATCAGGAACCAGAAGCAGCAGCAGTCTTAGAAGCATGTGAACACAAGAGGACCAAGCAAGGAACTGAAGCCACAGACCTCCTATATATATGAGCTAGGCATCCAGCTCCTCCCAGGGGAAGGAGGAGCCGCAGGGTGGAAGGCTACAAGAAACCCAGGACCCAAGATGGCCGCCAGCACATGTCAAACGAAGGAGAGCAGCAAGCAGGTAAGACCATGACAGCAGATGGCAGATCTCCCTTCCCTGGTCTGTGCTGCTCGAACTCTGCATTCTCCAGCTCTGCTGAGTGAGGGAGCGTCTGCCAAGCGCAGGGACAGGGAGAAGTGCACACAGCCCAGGCACTGTTATCAGCTGCTGGGGAGGACCTGGCTTTAATCATTTACTTACAGTCCCTGGCTGTCAGTAATGTGAGCCTGCACGCTGCGTGCTTCTGCGTCCTCCGTCCGTCAACAGATAGACGGACCATGCCTAGCAACCCTATTTTAAGCACAGGTAAAAGTAGGCAGTACAGGGAACAAAAATGTGGAATTAAGGGGTAATTGAATACACAGTGAAAAGTTTAAATAGGGCCACCAAGGTGATATTAATCACCACAATCCAATACAAAAAAAATAAAAATACGACAGTTATCCTTTAATAATGCGTTGCAATTTTAGTAGTTTCTGCAATCTCCTTAGATGTTTTCTCTGCTTGATGCATAGAAACATAGAATGTGTCGGCAGATAAGAACCATTTGGCCCATCTAGTCTGCCCAATATATCTGAATCCTATGAATAGTCCCTGGCCCTATCTTATATAAAGGATAGACTTATGCCTATCCCATGCATGCTTAAACTCCTTCACTGTATTTGCAGCTACCACTTCTGCAGGAAGGCTATTCCATGCATCCACTACTCTCTCAGTAAAGTAATACTTCCTGATATTACTTTTAAACCTTTGCCCCTCTAATTTAAAACTGTGTCCTCTTGTGGTAGTTTTTCTTCTTTTAAATATGCTCTCCTCCTTTACCGAGTTGATTCCCTTTATGTATTTAAAAGTTTCTATCATATCCCCTCTGTCTCTTCTTTCTTCCAAGCTATACATGTTAAGGTCCTTTAACCTCTCCTGGTAAGTTTTATCCTGCAATCCATGTACTAGTTTAGTAGCTCTTCTCTGAACTCTCTCTAGAGTATCTATATCCTTCTGGAGATATGGCCTCCAGTACTACGCACAATACTCCAAGTGAGGTCTCACCAGTGTTCTGTACAGCGGCATAAGCACTTCACTCTTTCTACTGCTTATACCTCTCCCTATACACCCAAGCATTCTGCTGGCATTTCGTGCTGCTCTATTACATTGTCTTCCCACCTTTAAGTCTTCTGAAATAATTACTCCTAAATCCATTTCCTCAGATACTGAGGTCAGGACTGTGTCAAATATTCTATATTCTGCCCTTGGGTTTTTACGCCCCAGGTGCATTATCTTGCACTTATCCACATTAAATTTCAGTTGCCAGAGTTCTGACCATTCTTCTAGTTTTCCTAAATCCTTTTCCATTTGGCGTTTCCCTCCAGGAACATCAACCCTGTTACATATCTTTGTGTCATCAGCAAAAAAGACAAACCTTACCAGCGAGGCCTTTTGCAATATCACTTATGAAGATATTAAACAAAATTGGTCCCAGTACAGATCCCTGTGGAACCCCACTGGTAACATGACCTTGTTTTGAATGTTCTCCATTGACTACAACCCTCTGTTGAAAAGAAGATGGCTTCGGCAGCATTCCGCAATATCAAAAATACTTTAATCGTACCTCCAGACACAGATGGCAACGAACGTTTCGACTGTGCAACAGTCTTTGTCAAGCCTAATGACACAAAATCTGATAGGCATATATATACCCCCCTCATATAAAATACACACCCCGTTACATCATTAGTGCAGATCACTACACAATAAGATACACATGTTCATACTTTAACTCACAGCTAACGACATGTCCAACGAACTCGTGTAGTTCTCCTCGGCGTTCCCTTATCTGTAATGCGCAGTCGCGTCTCAACCCATCTAAAACCCGGAAGTATCATACGTCGCCATGGCGCCCGGAGGCGCACGTGTCTCTAGCCAATGAGCTGCCAGAGGGCCTCACTGACGTCACAGACTGCGCGTCAACCTCGTAACACTCACCCAAGAGCGCACATCCGTGCGTCGATGGCATGGGTCACATGAGGTACGCAGCCAGTAACAACATCGCGCAGGTACCGGCGCCATGACAACGATGACGCCACGATCAACGCTGCTTACTGTGGAGTAAATATGTGCTATCCGTATCCAAAATGAACTGGTTTGTGCAACATATAGACAACACAGATAATAGCCTGATTACAGAGGGACATCAAACCGGACTGTACATATTCATGATCATAACAGGTATAGAGCAAAAACATATCATAGCAAGTACAGATAGCAATACAAACAGTGTATCCCATGTATACATCACATATAGATCATCATCATAGCACTTTGACATAAAAATTTGGGGACCAATCCCCCGGGGGATGCGCTACATATAGGTTAAAATCATAATGTCCCTATACTAAGAGGACAAAACAATGACACACATCAATCGATGGATGAGACATTGAACTCTAGATTCAAACCAAAGGGTTGAAGGGACCTAAGGGTATGGATCCATTTAAGTTCCTTTTTCCTCAGGATTCCCTTCCTGTCCCCACCCCTTCTCAAATATCCCACGCTATCAATAGCCCGAAATCTCAATTGATTGATAGAATGTTTGCAATCAATGAAGTGTTTGGCAACCGGTTTGTCGAGTGCACCTGTTCTTATTGTACTTTTATGTTTATTAATTCTTTCCCTCAATTCCATCGTAGTCTCCCCCACATAGATCAAGCTACATGGGCACTGTATCATGTAAACCACATCTGTGGACTTACATGTATAGTGACCCTTGATTTTGAACCGTTTACCACTATAGGGATGTGTAAAACCGTCGCCTTTCATGATGCCACCACAGTTGCAACAGGAAAGGCAAGGGAAATTACCATTCCTCATTGGTGCTAGTCTTTTCTGTCTTTCGATGTCCTTACCCCCTATATCCGCTTTCACCAATCTATCCCGTAGGTTGGGGCTCCGTTTGTATGCCATCATTGGGGGAACTGAAAATTCAGTGACTGTAGGTAATCCTTTCTGCAGGATCTGCCATTCCTGACGTAGGATGGTGGCTATATTACCGCTATCACTCCCAAAGATGGATACAAATGGAATTCGGGGGGTCTCATGTTTCTGTGGTTTCTTTACCAAAGTGGAACAACGTTCCATAGATGTAATCCTATGCTTGGTACGGTTAATCAATTTGGTGGGATAACCTCTCTTACTGAACTTGTCGCACATCTCATCAACTCTAAATTCAAAGAGGGTGTCATCTGATACGATGCGACGTACTCTAAGTAATTGACTCCACGGAAGGGAGCTTACCATATTCTGAGGGTGACTACTGTCATACATTAACAAGGTGTTCTTGTCTGTAGGTTTTTGGAAGAGATCAGTACAGAT
The DNA here is from genome assembly GCF_905171765.1 of Bufo bufo. Taxonomy (NCBI): domain Eukaryota; kingdom Metazoa; phylum Chordata; class Amphibia; order Anura; family Bufonidae; genus Bufo; species Bufo bufo. The sequence continues at coordinate 215,506,042 of NC_053389.1, forward strand.
CCTTCCATTGAGCACCTGAACTCGGACGTCAAGGAACTGCAGCTCACGGGCAGAATGCATCACGGTGAACTGCAGGTCCCGGACCCCAGAGTTCAGGTGCGCGTGGAACTCATCCAACTCATGATACAGTGCCCATGTAGCTTGATCTATGTGGGGGAGACTACGATGGAATTGAGGGAAAGAATTAATAAACATAAAAGTACAATAAGAACAGGTGCACTCGACAAACCGGTTGCCAAACACTTCATTGATTGCAAACATTCTATCAATCAATTGAGATTTCGGGCTATTGATAGCGTGGGATATTTGAGAAGGGGTGGGGACAGGAAGGGAATCCTGAGGAAAAAGGAACTTAAATGGATCCATACCCTTAGGTCCCTTCAACCCTTTGGTTTGAATCTAGAGTTCAATGTCTCATCCATCGATTGATGTGTGTCATTGTTTTGTCCTCTTAGTATAGGGACATTATGATTTTAACCTATATGTAGCGCATCCCCCGGGGGATTGGTCCCCAAATTTTTATGTCAAAGTGCTATGATGATGATCTATATGTGATGTATACATGGGATACACTGTTTGTATTGCTATCTGTACTTGCTATGATATGTTTTTGCTCTATACCTGTTATGATCATGAATATGTACAGTCCGGTTTGATGTCCCTCTGTAATCAGGCTATTATCTGTGTTGTCTATATGTTGCACAAACCAGTTCATTTTGGATACGGATAGCACATATTTACTCCACAGTAAGCAGCGTTGATCGTGGCGTCATCGTTGTCATGGCGCCGGTACCTGCGCGATGTTGTTACTGGCTGCGTACCTCATGTGACCCACGCCATCGACGCACGGATGTGCGCTCTTGGGTGAGTGTTACGAGGTTGACGCGCAGTCTGTGACGTCAGTGAGGCCCTCTGGCAGCTCATTGGCTAGAGACACGTGCGCCTCCGGGCGCCATGGCGACGTATGATACTTCCGGGTTTTAGATGGGTTGAGACGCGACTGCGCATTACAGATAAGGGAACGCCGAGGAGAACTACACGAGTTCGTTGGACATGTCGTTAGCTGTGAGTTAAAGTATGAACATGTGTATCTTATTGTGTAGTGATCTGCACTAATGATGTAACGGGGTGTGTATTTTATATGAGGGGGGTATATATATGCCTATCAGATTTTGTGTCATTAGGCTTGACAAAGACTGTTGCACAGTCGAAACGTTCGTTGCCATCTGTGTCTGGAGGTACGATTAAAGTATTTTTGATATTGCGGAATGCTGCCGAAGCCATCTTCTTTTCTACACGTATACGATTTGGCCTGATGGATCAAGGGCCTACGGTTAGGCTGCTGCATTGACATAGACGCATTATCCTGAGACCGCACAGTGCTGCTTCTACACTACTATTTGTCTCTACAACCCTCTGTTGTCTGTCACTCAGCCACTGCCTAATCCACTCAACAATATGGGAGTCCATGCTCAATGACTGCAGTTTATTGATAAGTCTTCTATGTGGGACAGTGTCAATGATTTGACCCTTCTCAAACAGACTAACATCTTTTCCACGACCACGAGATGTGTCTTTCGACATGGTTGTTTAAGAAATGAGAAGCAACTCATTGCACCAGTTGGGGTTAAATAACTTATTGCCAGCTGAAAGATAATCGCCCAGGCAGTAATTATCCAATAGGAGGCTCATAACTATTTGCTTAGTAAAATCCAGGTGGTGACTTTTTTTGTTGACAGGCAGTGTATATATATATATATATATATATATATATGTGTCAGCGGTCGGGACTCACGCATACAGGGACGCTATAGCCACGGGGTGCCTGCTGTTTGAAACATGACTAAATGTGACCATGGCACCATGAGGTGCAAAAACCCAGAAGCACGGTGTGTTCCGGCTCCCCCCAACGGAGATCGGGGAAGCCGGATGTAGTGTACTGCAGCCCCTGTACTCAGGAGGGGTACTTCGTTTTCTGGTGTATATCTGTTGCAGCTTGCGGCGCAAAGTTGATTTGCGCCCCAATCTGCGACTTTTCCCCACTCATGCCAGGTTTAAAAACAATGGCATGGTGTGGGCTGGGAAGGAGACGGACCGGAAGGCCCCTCCCATTTATAATTTTCTACACCCGTTTTAGGGTACTTTCACACTTGCGTTTTTCTTTTCCGGCATAGAGTTCCGTCATAGGGGCTCAATACCGGAAAATAACTGATCAGGCATATCCCCATGCATTCTGAATGGAGAGAAATCCGTTCAGGGTGTCATCAGTTCAGTCACTGAACGGGGTTTTGGACGGAGGAAATACCGCAGCATGCTGCGGTATTATCTCAGTCCACAATTTCGGATCAGTTGCCGAATCTGGCATTAATTTACATTGAAATGTATTAGTGCCGGATCCGGGATTAAAAATACTGCAAGGCCGAATCCGTCCTTCCAGTCTGCGATGACATCCGGAGAGACGGATCCGTTCTTGCAATGCATTTGTAAGACGGATATGTTTACAAATGCTGTCCGGATCACTCTGCTGCAAGTGTGAAAGTACCCTTAGGCATAGAAAACGGTCTACATTTAAGCCATCAAGGAAGCTGTCTTACATTTAAACCAGCAGGGGATGTGCCGAAGTTATGTAGACGCCGGTACCTCCATATAACTTCGGCAGATCTACCGTAGGAGTTATTAAGACCAACATCTCACTGCTCATAATAAATTACCACCTTAATGTAATTCTCCTGTATTATTAAAATATGAAAATATTTATTACATATAGCAAAACGGAAAAGTTAAAATGGCGATTCACCAATTTTTGGGTCGCTTCAGCTCTCACAAAAAATTGAGTAAAAAGCGATCAAAATGTCATACACAGCCCACAATGGTATCAATAAAAAGTACAGATCGCTCTGCAAAAATAAGGCCTCACATAGCTTCGTACACATGAAATAAAAAAAATTATGGGGGTAAGAATATAGTGATGGAAAGAAAAAAATAGTTTTATCCAAAGTTTGTTTCTTTTTTTTTTCCAGTATTAAAACACAAGAAACTATACACGTGGGGTATCGTTGTAATTGTACTGACCCAGAGAATGAAAGTATTGTTTAGTCAGTGTTACTGCGTAGGAAACACTGTAAAAACAAAACCCATAAAACTGTGGTGGAATTGTGTTTTTTATAATTCCATGCCAATTTTCCCCCACTTCCCACTACACTGTATGCAACCGTAAATGGTTCCATTAGAAAGTACAACTTGTCTTGCAAAAAACAAGCCCTCATACGGCTATGTGAATGGAAAAATATAAAAGTTATTGCTTGGGGAAGGCTGGGAGTAAAAAACAAAAATGAAAAAAATGGAGAATTTCCTGGTCATGAAAGGGGTATTCCCATCTCAGACAATGGGGGCATATCACTAGGATATGCCTCCACTGTCTCATAGGTGCAGCCAGCTGCCCTCCATTCATTTCTATGGGGCCACCGAAAATAGGCAAGCACTGGCTCGGCTATTTCTGTCGACCCCATAGAAATGAATGGGAGTGGTGGCTACGCAAGCGTGGTGTGCTCCCGTTCACTTCTATGGAGAGAGCGATTGGTGATGGCTGGACCCGGGGAAACCCACGGTCCTCCAGCCACCACCTTCCCCGCTACGTTCTCGCTGGGACCCGCACCTATCAGACAATGGGGACATATCCTAACAATATGCCCCCATGGTCTCAGAAGGCAATACCCCTTTAAGGGGTTATAAGGGTTGACCCATTAAAGGGAATCTTTCTGCTCTGAATCTTTACCCCCAAGCTAAAGCAAGTGGTGTAAAGTGTAAGTGACACAGAGTATCTTCATACTCACTTGCAATCCAATCCTTGTGAGTAAAAGCCTGCCTGTATAGAAATATGTGTGTAAAAGCCTGCATAGAAGTATGTGTGTAAGGCCCCCTGCACACGAACGTGTGCGCCCCGTGGTCGTGCTACGGCCCGCGAAATGTGGGCCGCAATGCACGAACACCGTACGTGGGGCAGCGGATTGCGGAGCCATTCACTTCAATGGGTCCGCGATCCGGCCGTTCCGCAAAAAGATAAGACATGTTCTATCTTTTTGCGGAACGGAAGTACGGGACGAAACCCCACGGAAGCACTCCGTAGTGCTCCCATAGGGTTCCGTTCCATGCTTCCGTTCCGCACCATTCCGTATCTCCAGATTTGCAAACCCATTGAAGTGAATGGGTCCGCATCCGTGATGCGGAATGGCCACGGAACGGCGCCCCCGTGTATTGTGGATCCGCAATACGGCAACGGGAAGCACACATTCGTGTGCAGGAGGCCTAAAGGCCTGCCTGCCTGTATAGAAGTATGTGTGTAAAAGCTTCCCTGTATGTATAGAAGTGTGTGTATGAAAGCCTGCCTGCCTGTATAGAAGTATGTGTGTAAAAGCTTCCCTGTATGTATAGAAGTGTGTGTATAAAAGCCTGCCTTTATGTATAGAAGTATGTGTGTAAAAGCTTCCCTGTATGTATAGCAGTGTGTGTGTGTAAAAGCTTCCCTGTATGTATAGAAGTGTGTGTATAAAAGCCTGCCTGCCTGTATAGAAGTATGTGTGTAAAAGCTTCCCTGTATGTATAGAAGTATGTGTATGAAAGCCTGCCTGCCTGTATAGAAGTATGTGTGTAAAAGCTTCCCTGTATGTATAGAAGTGTGTGTATAAAAGCCTGCCTTTATGTATAGAAGTATGTGTGTAAAAGCTTCCCTGTATGTATAGAAGTGTGTGTGTGTGTGTGTGTAAAAGTCTGTCTGCTTGTACAGAAGTATGTGTGTAAAAGACTGTCTGCATGTATAGAAGTGTGTAAAATCCTGTGTGCCTGCCTGCATAGAAGTATGTGTGTAAAAGCCTGTCTGCCTGGCTTCACTGGGAAAGGGATGTGCACCAACATGCTCCAAAATTTAGGCAACTTTTTGAAGTAAAACTACACCAACTTATAGGTTGGTACATGGACTGAATTTTAACATAAAGGATTTACAATAGTAAATTCTGGTAAAAAACCGCCAGAGCTAGATTCATGTGTATACGGGCTCTAATGCCTCATTTACACGTCAGTGTTCGGTCAGTGATTTCCATCAGTGATTTCGAGCCAAAACCAGGTGCGGCTCTAAACACAGAACAGGAGCAGATCTTTCCCTTAGGCTGGGTTCACACTTGAGCGTTTTACAGCGCGTTCAAACGTTTGAACGCGCTGTAAAACGCTCAAGTGTGAACCCAGCCTAAGGCCTCTTGCACACGACCGTATGGCTTTTTCAGTATTTTGCAAGCCGTTTTTTTTGTGTTTCTGCTTTCATTCCATTTTTCCTTTCCGTTTGTTTTCCATTTGTGATCCTTTTTTTTCAGAACGTAAACAGAAGCATACAATAATGTTTAAACAGTAAGTACATAAAAAAATTGGGCTGGGCATAACATTTTCAGTAGATGATTCCGCAAAAACTGAACGAATACGAAAGACATACAGCATCTGATCGGCGGGGTCGCGGCGCTACTGCCAGCACCGCTGCCTTCACAAGTTAGCGGAAAATGATGATTTTTTTTTTTTTTTTTTTTTTTCTTACAAAGTCTCATATTCCACTAACTTGTGACAAAAAATAAAAACTTCCATGAACTCACTATGCCCATCACGAAATACCTTGGGGTCTCTTCTTCCAAAATGGGGTCACTTGTGGGGTAGTTATACTGCCCTGGCATTCTAGGGGCCCAAATGTGTGGTAAGGAGTTTGAAATCAAATTCTGTAAAAAATGACGAGTGAAATCCGAAAGGTGCTCTTTGGAATGTGGGCCCCTTTGCCCACCTAGGCTGCAAAAAAGTGTCACACATCTGGTATCTCCGTATTCAGTAGAAGTTGGGGAATGTGTTTTGGGGTGTCATTTTACATATACCCATGCTGGGTGAGATAAATATCTTGGTCAAATGCCAACTTTGTATAAAAAAATGGGAAAAGTTGTCTTTTGCCAAGATATTTCTCTCACCCAGCATGGGTATATGTAAAAAGACACCCCAAAACACATTCCTCAACTTCTCCTGAATACGGAGATACCACATGTGTGACACTTTTTTGCAGCCTAGGTGGGCAAAGGGGCCCATATTCCAAAGAGCACCTTTCGGATTTCACTCGTCATTTTTTACAGAATTTGATTTCAAACTCCTTACCACACATTTGGGCCCCCTAGAATGCCAGGGCAGTATAACTACCCCACAAGTGACCCCATTTTGGAAAGAAGAGACCCCAAGGTATTCGCTGATGGGCATAGTGAGTTCATGGAAGTTTTTATTTTCTGTCACAAGTTAGTGGAATATGAGACTTTGTATGAAAAAAAAAAAAAAAAAAAAAAATCATCATTTTCCACTAACTTGTGACAAAAAATAAAAAATTCTAGGAACTCGCCATGCTCCTCACGGAATACCTTGGGGTGTCTTCTTTCCCAAAATGGGGTCACTTGTGGGGTAGTTATACTGCCCTGGCATTTTCCAGGGGCCCTAATGTGTGGTAAGTAGGTAAATGACCAGTGAAATCCAAAAGGTGCTCTTTGGAATATGGGCCCCTTTGCCCACCTAGGCTGCAAAAAAGTGTCACACATCTGGTATTGCCGTACTCAGGAGAAGGTGGGGAATGTGTTTTGGGGTGTCTTTTTACATATACCCATGCTGGGTGAGAGAAATATCTTGGCAAAAGACAACTTTTCCCATTTTTTTATACAAAGTTGGCATTTGACCAAGATATTTATCTCACCCAGCATGGGTATATGTAAAATGACACCCCAAAACACATTCCCCAACTTCTCCTGAGTACGGCGATACCAGATGTGTGACACTTTTTTGCAGCCTAGATGCGCAAAGGGGCCCAAATTCCTTTTAGGAGGGCATTTTTAGACATTTGGATACCAGACTTCTTCTCACGCTTTGGGGCCCCTAGAATGCCAGGGCAGTATAAATACCCCACATGTGACCCCATTTTGGAAAGAAGACACCCCAAGGTATTCAATGAGGGGCATGGCGAGTTCATAGCTTAAACAGCTGATCAGCGGGGGTCCCGGGTGTCGGACCCCCGCTGTTCAAATGCTAGATGAGGAGGATGCCAGAGGATAGATCATCAGTTAAAACAAACTGCAGAACCCCTTTAAGTTTGAATGTGTGAATAATTAGGTTATTAATTAGGTATATGGGGAGCCAGTGGAATCTGCCATGGGATATGGCATTGTGATTTCCATTATAAACTGGGGGTGGCAGGAAAGATGGTAAGGAGATGTATTATCAACCTGAGCATAGGGCAATTTTTTGAATTTTTTGAATATTAGAGGTTACTTTTGTAAATGAAAGGACTTGAAAAAATCTGTTACTAGAGAGTGCAATTTATTTGTATACATCTATAAGATGCTCTAAGTAAAAGATGATGGACGCCAAGGGGATCACATATTAATATCTATTCATCATTTCAGATTTTTTTATATAGAATGTCAAAATTACACTTAGATTAAAAAATGTTTGAACTTTTTTGCCCTTTTTCACAAATTACTATAAAATATCTTGCTAAAAACATGGTATTAAAAAGATTTTATAAAAATAAAAGGGATATGTCAGGAAAAGTTGGGACCGTTATGCCACCACAGGATTTGCCTTTGGCCTCCACAGCAAAACAGAAAAAATGCAACATCTGAAATAGTAATAGAAGCAGAACAGAATCTGTTACCAATCTTTAGCTACAGCTCTAACGTTTCATATTTATGTGGATAATTTAAAGACTTGGGTGGGAATCTTCTGGATTTTACCCTTGACTGACCTGCTATTTTGACACTAGTACTTGTAGTCCTTCCCGGTTATTAGACCTGGCCGTGATGCTGACTCTGCATTTGGATTCCCCACTGCTCCACCAGTCAGCGGCTACTCTACAGACCCAACCAGAAACTCCTAGCAGTGGAGACCAGATCACTATCTAGGGTGAAGCCACTGCAGGCAAGCTTGACTGTGGAAGTGCAATTGCTAAAAAGGTCAATTTCCTACAGTACCATTACAAGGGGCAGCTAGAGAGAAGTCCTGTTGTTGCACAGATTTTGATCCGTGTAGCATGGTTTTCAAATTTAAAGACCGCAGTGAAACCTCTCCAAAAGACCATCTTTTTAAGAGGACCACTCTCTAAGGGCTCATTCGGATAAACGTAAGGGCTCTGTACCTGTTTCGTGGTCCACAATGCATGGGGAACGCTCGTGTGAATACCGTATTGTGGTGCGGTAGTCTATGAGGCCATATGCGATCTGCAAAAGATAGGACATGTCCTCTCCTTTGTGGTGCGGAAGCACAGACCCCAAAGCCCGGTGTCCTATCTTTCACCATATCTTGCGGATCTCTGATCCATTCAAGTCAATAGAGTACACAGTGCCAGTATATTGCGGATCCGCTGTTTGCGGTCCGCAATACGGGCACAGAGCCCTTACAGTCTTCTGAATGAGCCCTTATCAAGACCAGATTTCTTGCGACATATTCAGTTCCATCAAATATCATGCATACTGTTCATCTTTTTTGAGAAGACCTCCCACTAGAAGACAACTTTTCAATAAAATTATGGATGGTCGTCTTAAAGCGGTTTGACTGTGTTATTTTTAGCCAGTGTATAGTCATGGCTTATTATTTGCTTGCTAACATCCCTCCCTTATCTCTGTCACAGTTCCTGTAGTTCAAAGTGCACTCTCCTGCTTTCCGCAAAGTAGAGAGTACAGGTGTCTGTTCTTGTAAATTGTTTTTGAAAAATCCTGTTATAAACCATCTATATATGACACAATTATTCCAAACTTGGCAAGGAACTCGGTACAAAAGCTGGCACCTGGCAGGCAGATTCCAAACATATAAAGGGCTCAACGGTTTGGAACTAATAATATTTTATATAGCGCCGACATATTCCAGCTATGGGTAGATACAATAGGGTAGAAGAAACACAAGTAAAAATGGCAAGCAATCACAACAAATGAGCAAGCAATGAGTTAACAGGAGAGGTCCCTGCCTATAAGAGCTTACAAAGTAACTGGGGTGGGGGGAGTGAGACAATAGGTACATGTGCTAAATGTGTCCAGGAGACCGACCCTGTGGATTAACAAGAGGAATATGAAAAAAACTGGAAGAACCAGTGATCCAGCCAGACTCTGAGCCAACACGGATGTACAGTGCTGTGATGCAATAACGAGCGCTGGGTGAGGAAAGAGTGGAGACATCTGGATGGAGTTGAATGTGCATACCAAGGAAGGGTCTTTGGTAATGCCTGATTCTTAAAAGTAGCCATAGACAGCTCTGAGTTATCGAGGCATGTGCTGCAAGCCTGGAAAGAGCAGAGAGCGTAGGATGGGAGTGGTAGACACTGGCTACAATGGTTAGTCACAGTGGCAATCCTTGCACCGATGCTCCCTAGGGCCAGGGCAGTGATAGTAGGGCGCAACCTGATGTTGGGGCTCCACCTTGAAGGTAGTTGGGGTGCCCTTGGTGTTGTGCATTTATTGTGGGTGTAAGGCAGGAGATTCAGGAGCAGTGGCTGTCGTATGATGCTGGGGTCAGTAACCAGGCCACTTGTAGAAAATAAACGTCCTCCTTTGCTAAAGTTTAGAAGATTATCAAAACACAGTTTCAAACAATTCACAGTGCAGATGTTCCCAGATAGCAATATATGGTTTTGAGCAAGGATGGGAATTATAGTATTATTTCCTCTCCATCTTTCCTTAGCTTCTCTCTCTGCAGAAGCTAAGGCTGGCAATATTACTCTTGCAATGGTGGCTGGAATTCCCGTCTGAGGGGTACAGGATTAAAATATGGTGGGCCAGACTGTGTCCAAGTGTGAAGGGTGTCTTAACAATGTCCCTCTCACTGCAGTAAAGTCTCTATCAGCCTTAAAGGGAACCTGTCACCTGGATTTTGGGTATAGAGCTGAGGACATCTACCACATCCGCAATACCCAGTCCCCATAGCTCTCTGTGCTTTTATTGTGTAAAAAAAACTATTTGATACATATGCAAATTAACCTGAGATGAGTCAGAGCTTGAAAATATGACTCTTCTCTGGTCACACAAGTGAGATATGACTCTTTTATGTGAATTAGCATAAAAGGCGGGAAGTACAAAAATGCATAATACTTGACCATGCAGGTTCTGGACCTTCGGGCTAATTCTTTCTCTTTTCCTGGAGTAATGTAGAAGTAGCGAGGTCTTTCTCTCGATAGATAAGTCTCAAAGATGGTGATTCTTTGGAACGTTGGCCTAATCCTGTGAGGAGATCAGCACGTCACAGTTTTCACTTTCTCTGCTAACGCACAATGCATTAGACTGAGCTAGGAGCGGTCCTAAGAACCAAACCTAACTTCCCTATGGGTCTGGGTCAGAATCATTAACCCCAACTGATCCATGTAGGTGCAATACAAGGCATTAACATATATATATATATAAGATTATATATATTACTAACAGAAGGACCTGCCGTTGAACGGGTATATTTCATTAAAAGATATCGACAGTATCCACTATAACAGTGACATCTACAGTACCCCACCCCCTTAACAGTGACCTACACAGCCCCCACCCCTTAACACTGAGCCCCCCACAGTGCCCCACCTTCTTAAAATGGGACCTCCACAGCAGACCACTTCTTTAACTTTGACCTTCACAGCAGCCTGCCCCTTTAAGAGTGAGTTTACAGCACCCCACCCTCTTGACAGTGACCTCCACAGCAGCCCGCCCCATTAACAGTGACCTTTACAGCACCCGTCCGCTAACACTGACCATAGGTTACAGTCCCCTTAACTGTGACCTCCACCATTCTCAGCCCCCTTAACAGAGACCTCCACAGCGACTGCCCCTTTAACAGTGACTGCCATAGTACCCCGCTCCCTTAACAGTGATCTCCACTGTACTCCGCTCCCTTAACAGTGACCTCACAGTACCCATCTGCCTTAACAGTGACCTCACAGTACCCCACTGCCCCTTTTATAGTGGCCTCCACAGTCCCCTCCTCCCTTACCAATGACCTCCACAGCGGCCTGCCCCCTTAACAGTAACATCCACAGCGCCCTCCCCTTTAACAGTGACCTCCACAGCGGCCGCCCCTTTATTAGTGACTTCCACAGCACCCCGTCTCCTTAACATTGATTTCCACAGTAAAATGTGACCTCCACAACACCCCCCGCCCCCTTAACAGTGACCTCTACAGCACCCCGCTCTTTAACAATGACCTCCATAGCGGACCATCCCCTTAACTGTGACCTCCACCGTTACCTGCCTCTTTAACAGTGACCTCCACAGCATCCCGCCCCCTTTTCTTTTCAATTCTCTTTTTATTCATTTTCAGAAAAGACAAAAATTGGTACAATGCAAACATATTTGATAAGATGCAATGAAGATAAGCAGGAAATCATCATGCCATCATGCAAAACTGGTACAATAGATATGTAACGGGGGTGTATAGGGTTGTATGTAGGGTAAGGGGAATATAGGGGGGGGGACAGGGTTTGTTGTGGGCATAATGGTTCACTTATATCATTAGAGGATTAGTCATTCGTGGTGTGAGCATGTTCCGCTAATTGTTTCAGGATTGAAGAGGTTGAGCGATACATAACCCAGTCCTTCCATATCTTTTGGAATTTAGTGTGAGTTCCCAATTCCCAAGCTGAGAGCTCCTCCATGTAATATATGTGGTTCACATTATGTAGCCATTGGGGTATATTAGGGGGTGTCTGTTGGCTCCAATATTGGGGTATCAGCGATTTTGCTGCTGCAGATAGGTATTGAAAAAGCTTACACTTAGGATGAGGGATGTTGTCCTCTAGTCTGATGTTCAGTAATACAGAGATTGGTGAAGGGGTCTTCTTATCTAATGAACATATGCTCTTGATCAGATTTAATATCCCAGACCAGAAGGGCTGTAACACTGGGCACAACCACCACATGTGCAGATAGGTGCCCTGTGAAAGATGACATTTCCAGCAGACGTCAGAACTAAGACAGTTCATCTGTTTGAGCCGGACTGGCGTGAGATACCATCTGGTGACTAGTTTGAATGAGTTTTCTTGAAGATGTGCACAACGGGAGATTCCATGTGATTTGTAATATAATCGCTTGATTTCTGGTTTTGTCCATATCCCGCCCCCTTACCAGTGACCTCGACAGCAGCCCGCTCCTTTAACAGTGACCTCCACAGTGGCAGTCCCTTTATTAGTGACCTCCACAGTACCCCATCTTCTTAACAGTGGTTTCCACAACACCCCGCCCCCTTAACAGTGGCCTCTACAGCAATCTGCCCCTTAATACTAATCTCCATAGCGGACCATCCACTTAACTTTGACCTCCATAGCAGCCTTCCCCCAGGGTGGCCAGAGGTCTGGTCTTAGGCCCGACAGTCCGGCTTTCAGACTCCCTGTCCTCCATCTGGCGCAGGGCCTGGACGGACACAGGAATGTCCTTTTGAACAGCTCACTCTCAGACAGCAGCACTGTGCTATCTGAGCGTGAACTGCAGGGAGAAAGTCATCCTCCCTCCCACCTCTGCAGCTGACAGAAGTTGATTTTTACCTTCATTTTTTCAATCACCGTCGGCTGCAGAGTGGGAGGGGGCGTGGTCTAACCGGGAAGTGGCTTAGCGGGACCTGGGGGCAGGGTTTTTAAGTCCGTCTTTTGAGGGTGGCCTGAATGGCCACCCTACCTGCCCCCTTAACTGTGACCTCCACGGCACTCCGCTCCCTTAACAGTGTAATCCAGAGTGCCCTGCCCCTTTAGAGCTGACCTACAGCAGTGAAGAAAAATGGCTGGGTTGTTATAGAAACCTGGTGTAAAACTGTGTGTATGTGGAGACTAATGGACTGCGAGCTTCTATTGGCTGATAAGGGTCATGTGACCATGTTTATGGCAGTTGAGATATGAGGAGAAAGACCTGCAGGCTTCTATTGGCTAATGTAGGTCATGTGATGTGCCATATTTGCATTTTTTGGGAATATCTCAGGAACAGCATGTCCTAGAGAGCTGGACACCTGATGTACCTGTGTGCCAAATTTTGTGATTGTAAATGTGACAGTGCAGATTCCTTTAGCGGACATGCACACACACATACACTCATCTTTATATATTAGATTTTATATACAGTATATACAGGTGAAACTCAAAAAATTAAAATATCGTGCAAAGTTCATTTATTTCAGTAATGCAACTTAAAAGGTAAAACTAACATATGAGAGACTCATTACATGCAAAGCGAGATATTTCAAGCCTTTATTTGGTATAACTTGGATGATTATGGCTTACAGCCTATGAAACCCCAAAGTCTCAATTTTGAGGTACCCTTTGCTCAGGGGGTATGGATTAATTAGCTGACTAGAGTGTGACACTTTGAGCCTAGAATATTGAACCTTTTCACAAAACTCTAATTTTAAGCTGCATTAATGCAATTCCTTTTAATTTGCATTACTGAAATAAATGTACTTTTGCACAATATTCTAATTTTTCGAGTTTCACCTGTAGATATCACAGCTTATAGAATTTAGTCTCTGGATGGAATGATATTCACAGGAACCTGTAGGTGATGAGTGCAGTCTATCTCCGCCTCAGTTGGTGTTGGTTGTACAGCCTAACAGTTGCATTGGAGATTAGGAAAAAGTCTGCGAAGTTTCCCCCCTTGTCGCTATGTCCGGCGATTGATCTTTTTGTCAAGATGGTCAGCAAGGATTTTGAACAAATCCCGACGTCCATTCGACGTGACAGCCTTGACAGGGACCAGCGACTGAGCCTTGATAAACTCAAAGGTATCAATGATGTGATCTATAAACCGGCCGACAAGGGGGGAAATTTGGTGGTCTGGCCCCGGAGCATGTACTTGACGGAGGCATACCGACAATTAAATAACTCCAACTGTTACCAAAAACTAACTTTTAATCCCTCTATTTCTTTAAGAGGTGAACTAATGAAAATCTTGGACACTGGTTTGGAGAAGAACATCATCTCCAAACAGATGTATGAAGCCCTCATTATTCAAGAACCATCTATCCCAACCCTGTACCTTTTACATAAGGTTCACAAGAATGCCTTAGTACCCCCAGGTAGGCCCATTATATCTGGGTGTAACAGCATGGTGGAAAATATTTGTAAACTGTTGGATTTCCACTTAAAGCCCATTGTGGAAACCCTGCCATCGTTCGTCAGAGACACCTCTGACTTCCTGCAGAGGATACAGGGGATTACGTTGGATGAGGATAACATCATGGTAACCTGCAATGTAGAGTCCCTCTACACTAGTATCCAACATGTAGATGGTTTGCGGGCAGTAGAGTTTTTTTCTCTCTGCCAGCAACCTACCGGGGGACTTTGCATCTTTTTTATTACAACTCCTCAAGTTTGTGCTTACGAGGAACTTTTTTTCCTTTAACGGGTCCTTTTTCCTGCAGCTCGAGGGGACAGCTATGGGGGCAGCCTGTGCGCCCGCATATGCCAACCTGTTCCTGGGGCTGTGGGAGAGGGACCTTTTTCTGTCAGACAGACATGTCGTCATGGACAGCGCCATTTTATGGGCGCGGTACATAGACAACGTCTTCTTGATCTGGCAGGGAACGGAGGAACAGCTCCATGACTGTTTCAAATTACTGAACACTAACTCCAGAAATATAAAGTTGACCTATACATATCACAAACAGAGGGTTGATTTTATGGATGTATCAGTGTTCAGAGACACTGGCGGCCACCTTAGAACTGACGTCTTTCGTAAAGAGACGGCCGTCAATGCGTACCTACACGCAACCTCCCTACATCCCAAGAGTACCATCTCTTCAATTCTTGTGGGCCAATTTTTGCGCATTCGTCGGATATGTTCCGACGATGCGACTTTTGAGAGACAGGCCAGTGATTTGAAGGACCGGTTCCTCAGGAGAGGTTATAGTCACCGGTCCATCAAAAAGGCCTATTGGCGGGCTAAAACCCAGTGCCAGTCCCAATTGTTACAGAATAAAAAGGAGAGGGTACCAGATAAAAAAGTTAGATTTATTAGTACTTATCACTCATATTAGGATGAAATGAGGAGTTGTTTGGCCACACATTGGCCTATTCTACGCACGGACCCAGTCCTGGAAAAACTCCTGTCCATACGACCCCTTGTCAAGGCGCGCAGGGCCAATATCCTGCGTGACAACCTGGTTAGAGTGTACTTACAGCCGATTCCTCCCCAGCTTTTTGCCGGACAGGGTAGTCCCAGGACTGGTTTCAGACCATGCGGTAGGTGTGCCGCGTGTCCTAACATGGAGCGCTCCTTCGAATTTGTGGATTCATCTGACACCAGGACGTTTAGGATCAATCAGCCCCTCACGTGCTCTAACACTCGGGTGGTATATTATGCCCAATGCCCATGCCCCAAGATTTATGTGGGTTTGACTACACGGGAGCTGAGGGTCCGTGTGCGGGAGCACGTGAGGGACATCTTGAATGCGCAGGAACTAGAGGAAGTTGAGGTCTTCAAACCTATTGCGAGGCATTTTAAAGAATTTCATTCATGCAACCCTAGGCTCCTCAAGGTGAGGGGAATTGACTGCATCCGGGTGGACTTACGTGCTGGCAATATTTTCAAGAGGCTAGCCCAACAGGAGAGCCGTTGGATTTGGACCCTCGGGACCTTACGTCCCAGGGGCCTGAACGAAAACTTGGGTTTCTCTGCTTTTTTGTAGCCGCTGGGTCCACAACTGTGGATCCCATCATTTCTTTTACAAATTAATTTGTATTAATTTACAAATTTTATTGACTTTTTTTATTTGTCTCTCTCTCCAGCACTTCATCAGTCTTTTACAGGACGCCATATCCACTTACCCCCTATCTGATCTACCATCGTATTAGATTCCTTCATCTGGTCATACTTCCATCTTTGGAGCTTCTGTTGCACATCTGTGTTTATATTTGTATTCATGTTGATGCATGCCTATGCTGGTTCGGTATACCTGTGTTGGTCCCTTTCTTTTCCCCTCTTTCTCTTTTTCTTTTTTGTTTTCTTCTTCTCTCTTTTCCTTTTTTTCCCCCCTTCCCCCCCCTTCTTTCCTTCCTTTTCCTCTCTCTACCCCCCCCCCCCCCCATTTCGTTTTCCTTGTTTGGTTTCTTTTTCTTTCCCTCCCTCTCTTTTTCTCTAACCCCTTCCCTCACTCACCCCTTTTTACTCCCCAGGAGGGTGTATATATAACAAACCTTTCGGTGGTCCTTCCATCGGTTAATTACTCCCTATGCACCCATCACCAATAAAGCCTTTTTGTTCAGCACTTAGCACTTTATCCATATGTATGAATTATTGGTCTCTACATAACTTTGTGATTGTCACATATTCTTTTGTCACTGCACTTTACGTTATTGCACGACACGTATGCATATATTTACTATCTTTCCGTTTTTTCATTGTATGCCTTTTTATCCAATCATGGACTTATTGATTATCATGACTATATAAATCATCAATCATGTTTATATTCCCTTGTACATATGTATGCACTTATTATTTTTGTATGTATTTATGGCCAGGTATGTATGCCTGTGTGTATTATTGTTTATGCATATATGTATATATGTGGGCATTATTATATTATGTACATCTTATATTTTATGTTTTCACTTGTTCTTTTTATTATATATATTATATGACGCATGTGGTCACCAGTATGGGTGTATATATAATGTGCCTTTAGTAGTTTTCCTCCTCTCTTTCGCTTCTATGTAACGATTCATGATGGAGGTATCCGGACCTTGGAGGGGGTGTGTTTTTGATAGGTTGACGTCCGTTGCTCCTCCCCCGTTGTGATGCGTGCGCGCGTCATCCAGCGCCGCCCCCGGCACCCCGCGCCTGTGCGTCCTCACGTCATCTCCGCCCGATCAGGTGACTTAGTCACGTGAGGTGGGCGTGCTTTGACGGGCCGCCAGCCGCGGGGTGTCCGGACGTGCTTGCCCTGGATTGTTTCCGCGCCAATCAGCATATGCACCTGGGGACGAGTAAGTATT